>NC_083116.1:89809767-90165303 GCF_949774975.1 Lagenorhynchus albirostris | reverse complement strand
GTTTTCATGTTGAGCCAACCATGCATTCCAGAAATAAATCCCACTTGATCATGTTGTATAATCCTAATATGCTGTTAATTTGGTTTGTTGACTATTTTTGCATCAATGTTCATAAGGGATTTTGGTCTGTGATGGATTTTTTTTTCTTGTAGTGTCTGTCTGGCTTTGGGATCAGCATAAGGCTGGCCTCATAGAATGAATTAGGGAACATTCCCTACTCTTCAATTTTTTTTTGAAAAGCTTGAGAAGGAATGATGTTAGTTTTTCTTTAAATGTTTGGTAGAATTCATTGGGAAAGCTATTAGGCCCAGAGATTTCCTTTCTTGGGAGATTTTTGATTACCGATTCAATCTTTTTACTAATTATTGGTCTCTTCAGATTTTCTATTTCTTCATGGTTTAGTCTTGGTAGGCTTTGTTTTTCTAGGAATTTGTCCATTTCATTTAGGTTATCCAATTTGTTGGCATACAATTGCTCAGAGTACTCTCTTTTAATTCTTTTTGTTTCTGTAGAATCAGTAGTAATGTACTCACTTTCATTTTTGATTTTAATAATTTGAATCCTCTGTTTCTTTCTTAGTCCATCTAGCTAAATGTTTATCCATTTTGTTGATCTTTTCAAGAATCAGCTTTGGGTTTTGTTGCTTTTCTATCACTTTTCTATTCTCTATTTCATTTTATCTCTAATCTTTATTATTTCTTTCCTTCTGCTAGCTTTGGATTTAATTTTTTCCTCTTTTACAGGTTCCTTAAGTTGTAAAGTTAGATGTTGACTTGAGATCTTTCTTGTTTTTTAATGTGTTTATAGCCATAAATTATCCCTTAGCATTGCTTTCACAGTGTCACATAAGCTTTTCTTTTTCTTAATTTTACTTATTTTTGGGCTGTGTTGGGTCTTCGTTGCTGTGCACAGGCTTTCTCTAGTTGTGGCAAGCAAGGGCTACTCTTTGTTGCAGTGCACAGGCTTCTCATTGTGGTGGCTTCTCTTGTTGCAGGGCAGGGGCTCCAGGCACCAGGCTTCAGTAGTTGCAGCACGCGGGCTCAGTAGTTGTGGTATGCGGGCTCTAGGGTGCATGGGCTTCAGTAGTTGTGGTGCGTGGGCTCAGTATTTGTGGCTCATGGGCTCTAGAGAGCAGACTCAGTAGTTGTGGTGCACGGGCTTAGTTGCTCCATGGCATGTGGGATGGTCCTGGACCAGGGATTGAACCCGTGCCCCCTGCATTGGCAGGCAGATTCTTAACCACTGCACCTCTAGGGAAGTCCTCCATAATCTTTTATATGTTATGTTTTCTTTTTCATTTGTTGCTAAGTATTTCCTAATTTCCCTTGTGATTTCTTTATTGATCCATTGGATGCTTAAAAGTGTGTTGTTTAGCTTCCACAGATTTCTGAAATTTCCCGTTTTCTTTCTGTTATTGATCTCTAATTTTATCCCATTGTTTTTATTTTTTTAATATTTTATTTTATTCTTATTTTTATACAGCAGATTCTTATTAGTTATCTATTTTATAAATATTAGTGTATATATGTCAATCCCAATCTCCCAATTCATCCCACCACCACACCCCCACCCCACTTTCCTCACTGGCTGTCCGTACGTTTGTTCTCTACATCTGTGTCTCTATTTCTGCCTTGCAAACCAGTTCATCTGTACCATTTTTCTAGATTCCACATATATACATTAATATACGATATTTGTTTTTCTCTTTCTGCCTTACTTCACTCTGTATGACAGTCTCTAGATCCATCCACGTCTCTACAAATTACCCAATTTCGTTCCTTTTTATGGCTGAGTAATATTCCATTGTATATATGTACCACATCTTCTTTACCCATTTGATTGTCAATGGGCATTTAGGTTGCTTCCATGCCCTGGCTATTGTAAATAGTGCTGCAATGAACATTTGGGTGCATGTGTCTTTTTGAATTATGGTTTTCTCTGGGTATATGCTCTGTAGTGGGATTGCTGGGCCATATGGTAATTCTATGTTTTGTTTTTTAAGGAACCTCCATACTGTTCTCCACAGTGGCTGTATCAATTTACATTCCCACCAACAGTGCAAGAGGGTTCCGTTTTCTCCACACCCTCTCCAGCATTTGTTGCTTGTAGATTATCTGATGATGCCCATTCCCATTGTTTTTAGAAAAGATACTCTGTGTGATATCTAACTTTTAGAAAATATTGAGATTTAATCTGTGGCCTAACATGTGGTCTATCCTGGAATATGTCCCATGTACACTTGTGAAGGATGTGTATTCTGCTGTAGTGGGTAGAGTGTTCTGTATATGTCTGTTAGATCAAGTTTGTTTACTGTGTTGTTCATGTCCTCTGTTTCCTTAGTTATCTCTTGTCTGGTTGTTGTATTCATTATTGCGAGTAGAGTATTGAAGTCTCCAACTATTATTGTAGAACTATCTATTTCTCCATTCAATTCTGTCAATTTTTCTTCATATATTTTGATGTTCTGTTATTAGGCATGTAAATGTTTATAATTGTTATATATTCTCACTGTTTTGAACTTTTAATTAATATATAATGTCTTCCTTGTCTCTTGTCAAGAGTTTTTGACTGAAAATTTATTAGTCTGATATTAGTATAGCCATCCCTGCTCTCTTTTGGTTATTATGCATGGAATAACCTTTTACATACTTTCACTTTCAGCCTATTAGTGTTTGGGGATCTAAAATGAATTTCTTGTAGACCCCATACAGTTGGATCACTTTTCTGAAAAAAATCCTTTCTGCCAATCTCTATCTTTTGATTGGAGAGTTTAATCCATTTACATTAAAGTAATTACTGATAAGGAGGGACTTACTTCCATTTTGGCATTTGTTTTCTGTATGTCTTTTAGCTTTCTGTCCCTCCTTCCCTGCAACACTGTCTTCCTTTGTGTTTAGTTGTCGGGTTTTTCTTTTTTTTGGTAATGAAATTTTAAAATTCCTTTCTTATTTCCTTTGGTGTATATTTTATAGCAATTTTCTTTGTGGTTACCATGGGGGTTTCATTTAACATCCTAAAGTTATTACACTCTAATTTGAATTTACACCAGCTTAATTTCAGTAGCATATACAAATTTCTCCTTTAATAGCCCCATCCCCACCTCTTTCAGTTGTTGATTTCACAAAATTACTTCTTTATACATTGTGTGTTCAAAAACATAAGCTAATAATTTTTTAAAAATACATTAGCCTGTCAAATTATGAAGATAACAAAATGTGGAGTTACAAACCAAAGTTATAATTATAGTAGCTTCTAGATTAATAATTGCTTTTTTTAATGTAGTAGTCTCTTAAATCATGTAGAAAACAAACAATGTGGTTATGCAGCATTGTTACAATAATTCTGCCTTTTATAATTGCCCATGTATTTACCTTTACTGAGATCTTTATTTTTCATATGGCTTCAAGTTACTCTCTATTGTCCTTTCATTTCAACCTTCAGGACTCCCTTTATCATTTCTTTTTTTTTTAACATCTTTATTGGAGTATAATTGCTTTACAATGGTGTGTTAGTTTCTGCTTTATAAGAAAGTGAATCAGTTATACATATACATATGTTCCCATATCTCTTCCCTCTTGCGTCTCCCTCCCTCCCACCCTCCCTATCCCACCCCTTTAGATGGTCACAAAGCACCGAGCTGATCTCCCTGTGCTATGCGGCTGCTTCCCACTAGCTATCTATTTTATGTTTGGTAGTATATATATGTCCATGCCACTCTCTCACTTTGTGAAGACTATTTCTTAAAATAAACCTTAAAACTTTGGTTTTTATAACATCCAATATATGAATCACCAACAACTGTTGTAGGAACACTGTGCTGGGAGTCCTTCACACTCCAGCATTGCCTTAACTGTCTAGTAGAGGAGAGAAACCTGCAACCCACACAGTGACACAAAGCAGAATGACAGAGGTGTTGTGAGAAAACTGAAAAAGGAGGAGCAAGGAGTTTGGGGAAGGCTTCCCAGTGGGGCAGGCACCTGAGCTTAACGTTGAAAGATAAGCAGAAAGTTGACAGGCAAAAGCAGACAAATACAAAACAGACAAGTACAGGCAACTCTCCCCCATCCTTTATAATTCCAAGGTTAAAATAAGAGGAACACCACTCACTATTATAACTATTTCCACAAGTGCATTCAGAAGAGAAGCAGGTCACTTGGTTGGAAAGGAAGTAGAGGGAACTTCCCAGATGGTGATGCCAAAGCTGAGTCTTGAAGGGTGAGCAGGACTAAGCAAAAGAGAAGGACAAGCCTGAGCAAAGGCCTGGAATGTGGAAGCCCATGCTGCATTGACAAGAGAGTGACTATCCAGGATGTCCTGAGTGTTTGACACCTGGAGGGCCTGGGAAGAGGATTTGTCTATCACAGGAAAGTGGGGCCCTGTCATAGAGAACTTTGATGGGCACACCACAGAGTGGAGAACTGATTCTGAATACCCTGGGAATCCAGGGAAGATTCCCAAGGAGAATGGTGACATAATTTTTTCATCTGTGGCCCTTTGGGAAGACAACCCTGGAGGCAAAATGGATTAGCCAGCCACATGTCAGAGGTGGGAGTTCATTATAATGTAAAATACAGGAAACCTGAACTAGGGCTTTGGAACTGGGAATGAAAGAAAGCAGCAGTAAAGAGACAGGAGATATTGGAGAGGTAGGTCTGAAGTCAGAGGTGAAGAGCAAAATGCTGTCCGAGATTCTTTGAATGAGCCACAGTGATGAAAAATAACTCAAAGGGAAGTTAAAAGTTTAGCTGGGACAAAACAAGTAGTGCTTATAAACATTCACAGCCATAGAGAGGTAGTAATGCTTTCTTTAGAGCTCGCAGACTACTTCTTAGTTCAGCTCGAATTTCTCACCTCTTGCCCCAATCCCTAAACTGGATTTGATAAAAACTGTGAAGATTTAGCAGGGGATACTGTCTTTAGAGGCTAGGCTCGAACCAGGACAATAGCTTCTTAACAGCAACATCTTAACATTTTTGAACTTTGCTTTTCTACATGATGATTAGTTAGATGCAACTCTAGTGTAAATTACAGCATTTATTTGCTCTTATCTTCAAGGAATAATATGCAGCCAGATAAATTGCAGTAATTTGCCACTTTGCAACAACACCAGGCAAGGCACCTGATCATCAGTAGCTACTGGACACTCTTGTGTGTCATGTGTAAGCTGGGCACTGCGCAACCAGTAGTGAGCAAGACCAACATTGTCCCTGCCTTCATTTCTAGTTGAGGAAGATGGGTGTGACAAAACAGGTGTGAGGGGTTCAGACAATGCCTCCATTTACTTCTTAATTTCAAGATTAAAATAAAAGAAACATTCTTGCTATATAATTATGTCCACAAATTCATTCAGAAGAGAGGCTGGTCATCCAGATGGAAAGGAAGCAGAGAGAGCTTCCCAGACGGTGATGCCAAAGCTGAGTCCTGAAAGGTGAGCAGTGTGATTGTAATCTTTCACAATGATAATGTTTTTTTCTATTTTACTTTTGTTTTACTTTTACTAATATATTTTTCTTTATTTTCATTTTACATCATTTTAATCATGTATTATATAAGATTTGATTTAATTATATAAGATTGGATTTAATCATGTATTATATAAGATTTTTACATGTTCATGGTGAATGAAATCATTATAGAATGACCCTTTGAACCCCAATTAATACTTTTTGTCTTAGTAGTTTTAGTCTGATATTAATATAATTGACCTTGCTTTATTTTGATTAGCATGTACCTGGCAAATTTCCTTCCATCCTTTTATTTCAAACGTTTCTGTATCCTTATGATTTGCCAGGTTTGGCATAAACAGCATATGGCTAGACTTGTTAATTTTCATCCAAAATGACAATCTCTGACTTTAACTGGAGAGTTTACCCCATTGACAATTTTTTATTACTGATTATGTAATAAAGTATAAATTTCAAATATGAACTTATTACTACCTTCTTACATTTTTCTTTCTATTTTCCTGCCTTTCCATAAATCTTTTTCTACTTTCTCGACTTCTAAAAGCTGATTTACTTGTTTTTCTTTGTTTTTCTCATTGCCTACCTCATGATTGAAATAGCAGATAGTAAAATGGTACTAATATGAAATTATTCAAAGTAATCGGAAATGGTAAAGGGATCAATTTTCCTGCCACATACAATAATGCAGTGAAGATCACCCTGATGTGTGAAACAGGGAGGCACTGGTGTCAAAAGAAACAAGTGTATCCTTCATGGCGCACAGAACGGCGTGTACTCAACTATTGTTTCACTGTAACCATTTGTTTCAAACTTTGGGCTGTACAGCAGCTCGGATATTAAGGGTCTGGAGCAAGTGCAAACACAGTACTCTCGGGAAGGGGTGGCGCTAAGGTCGATACCGGACCGGAAGTCGCTTTGCTGCCGTTTTTACCTCAGCTGCCTTGAAGCTTTCCTCCGTGTAGCGCTTTCCGGGCTTTGAAGACGGAGGGGTGGGTGAGGGTGTCATCGAAGGGGATTTGGGGGTTGATAATGGGTGTCTTTGGAGGCAGTATGGGGACTTGTTCGAATTTGAGTTGAGCGCTCAGATCATTATTTTCTGTCTTCTTATATTGTCAGCTGAGACCACAGTTGGGTATGTATTGTTTTCGTTTTCGTTAAGCTCTAAATATTTTCTAATTTCCGTTATTATTATTTTTTTTACCAAGAGTTTAGAAATGCCTTTTCAATTTTCAAAAGTTAAGGCTTTTGTTTCTAACGCGACTTCTCTGTGCCCCGTGTGATGCTTATTCATTGGAAAGTGTTCAGACTTCCTTTAAGACTAAGGCCAGGGTGAGTTTTTATTAATATTGCATCTGTAGCTCGAAACTAGTATGTGTTCTCTGGTTGATAACTGTCTTAACCAAAACGTGTGTATTCTTTGTGTGTGTGCTTGCTCTTCTAATCTTTGAGAGTAATGATTTGCGTGTGTGTGCAAATGCACGCAAACATTTAAAAACATTTGTATATTTATATATTTTAGTAGGCGTTACTGGGTTCAGGTAGGAGTAGTTTTCAGAATAAAGATTGTCAAATTCTTCTAGGTGAGTGAGTCAGGGCAGACAGCGCACAGCGTGGCACGTGCAAGTGGGGGAGGGGGCAGGGCTTGGCATGGCTCAGCATGTGAGAGGTAAGGCAGAGCAGAGTATGTACAGGAAGTGGGGAGGGGTATATGAGGCTGAGAGTCTGGGAGGCGGGCAGGGCCTGGCAGCGCATGGGACCCACAGGGCTGGGAGCCTTAAGGCAAGACAGAGTGTGTCCAAGAAGGCAGAGTCAGGCATGTGGAGCCTGGAGAGACTAGGCAGACTGGGCGGGACAGAAAGGTGGGCGGAGCATGTCTGAGGGGCTGGGCCGGCTGGGCAGAGGAGGCTTGTCTGGGACCATGGTGTAGGGCAAGCAGGGTAGCAGGTGTGTCCTGGAGGGTGGACAAGGCAGGCTGAGCCCTCTAAGTGTAAGGAGGTAGAGTCTAGCTTTTCTGGGTGGATATGCAGGGCCTTATGATTTCGACTGGGCAAGATGCAGCCAGATGGACTAGCCAAGTGTGTCTGGATAAGGTGGGCAAGCAGGGCCAGGTGGTGCCAGTCATTCCCAGGCAGGCAAGACCTAGTGCATCCAGGCAGGTGCTGTGGGCCCCAGCCACAGTGGCCAGAGGGTGAGGCCAGGAGTGTTGGGGCAGGGTGAGCCCATCCCCACCCACTTAGTGCTGACCCAGAGCCCTCCTTCCATCAGCACAGGAGCGCTACTTATAATCCCTGGTCTCTGGTGAATCTAGGACACAGGGTGGTTGGGGGAATGGAGCTGGTGCGAGGGTCTGCCCGTCAGTTCTTAACTGTGATACTCTCAGAGACTTTGCCATAGTCCCCCTGACAACTGCTCACTCGATCACACCTGCCTCAACTACAGAAGTCTGAGCTGTCCCAGAAGTACCAGGTGGGGGCAATGCCATCGGCAGGAAAGGAGGCCACACACCAGCTGTTGTCTGAAAAGGACCTGCCTCAGTACTGAAGCTTATACCAGGACTTTTATATACGAGATTCTTGACAATCAAAGCCTGATGAGTGTATGGCAGGGCCCCTGCGTGGAAGGGTAAGGACATTGAAGGCAGGGAGGCTCAGCAATGAAGAGAGAGGCGGCACGGAGTGTCCAGAGATCATTTAAGAAACAAATTGGGGAGACCTGTCAGCATTTTTCTCGCCTACAGCCCTGGATGAATGACACTGAGGACTTCCCATTCCTAGATTCTGCACTGCAGAAGCAGGCAATGGATACGAAGAAAAGGAAGAATTTGAAGAAAAAAGTGGAGTGGAAGGTGACAGAAATGGTGGAATGGGGGGCATGGAGGCAGAGGTTGGGGGCAGAATGCAAGGTAGTAGTACAGGGTTAGGGGGCTGACACTGATTCCCCTGCCCCTGCTTTGACCACTCTTGTCTCACGGAAGGAGAAGCAGCAGAAGCTCATGGAAAAGTCAGAAGACCCAGAGCAGTCAGATGCCGAGCACCCAGCCTCACTGCGGCAGTGCCTGGGGCCTGACTGTGTGCACCCCACCCGGCCAGGCTCCAAGTACTGCTCGGACGACTGTGGCATGAAGCTGGCAGCTGCGTGAGTGCACCTGGAGGTTAAGCAACAGGGAATAAAGTAGGGCATGATCTATGCCAGCTGTAAGTCCATCTACCCCGCTACCTATGTATCCTCCACCATTCGTCCACTCACCCACCTATCCATCCACCCTTACATCCACCGACCCGCTGAACCACCCATCCACATTCCATCCACCAACCCACTCATTCACCCTCAACAGTCACTTACCCACCCAGCTGTCTAGCCATGCACCCAACCATCCACCATCCAAGCACGCATTCACCAACATTCACTCATCTACCATTCATTATCCTAAACATCCACCATTCGGCCACTCATCCATTTCTTCTTATTTTGATGCCCCCACATACGCATTCCATTCTTGCTGTCTCCCCTTCCAGCCGCATCTATGCGATCCTGCCCAAGCGCATCCAGCAGTGGCAGAAGAGCCCTTGCATTGCTGAGGAGCATGGCAAGAAAATGCTTGAGCGCATCCACCGTGAGCAGCAGGACACCCACACCCGCCTGAAGGACTTAGAGTGCCATTTCCATGAACTTGAGGCCATCATTCAGCGTGGCAAGCAGCAGGCTGTGTGCAAAGATGAAGAGGTGAGTGGGAATGGGTGGGGTGGAGCAGAAAGGTGCCTGATATCTTGCCCTGCCGTCCCCACCCTGCACTGCTTTACTGGCCCTTCTACGGTCCTATGCAGAGTGACAAGCATGGCAGGAACAGCGTCAACCTGCAGATCTTCTGTGTCTCCTGCGGGCAACCCATCAATACGCAGGTTGCCCTGCGCCACATGGAGCGCTGCTTCGCCAAGGTTGGAGCATTGGCTGGGGGAAGATGGGGCAAGGGTGTTTTTGGCTGGGTGGGGTCCATGAGGAGGGGGGCAGGTTTGGTGCCCGGGTATTTGTTGTAGAAGAGAATACAACACACATCCATGGCTCTACCCATTTGTGCTTTTCTTCCACCCCCAGTAAAGGGGCCAAGATTTGGGCATCAGCCACTGGTGAGGGGGGGACATCGGCTGAGCAGACAGGAGCGTAGGGTCCACAGGGAGCAAATGTGTTGTTTGGGGCTTTTTCATGGGAGGTTACGCAGTGTGTGTCTATAGTTCCTCCCATTTGTACTCTTTTTTCCCCAGTATGAGCGCAAATCGCCCTTCACGTCCATGTACCCCACTCGCATTGAGGGGTGAGTGTGAGTGCTGCTCAGGGTCAAAGGCACGATGTGGACAAGGTCAGGAGCAGGGTGGGCAAGATCAAGGGCAGGATGTGGGTAGGCTCAGAGACAGAGGTGGGCAGATTAGCGGCAGGGTATAGGTGGGGTTGGGGACAAAGTGTGGGCAGGGTTCAGGGTGGGACCAGCCTCCTCCTGACCCTTAGCACCTCACTTTCACCTCTCCCCAGAACCGCAAGGCTCTTCTGTGATGTTTACGACCCACGGAGTAAGAGCTACTGTAAGCGACTCCAGGTGTTATGCCCTGAGCACTCGAAGGACCCCAAGGTGAGACTTTTCTTTCTCTACCTCATCGCCCTCCATTCTTCCCCTTCTCCCTACCTGACCACCTTCCTCTCGTCCTCCAGTGCTTGATTGCCTCCTATTCCTTCTTCCTTCTGCCTGACTGCCTTCATGCCTCCTGACCAATCCCTATGTATCCCCTCCTCCTTTCCTGACCTCCCCTACACCCCCCTCCTCACTGCCCAATCACTTTCTAGTTTTACTTTTCTCCCTGCCTGTTCATTTATTCATAATCTCCTTGCCTGACCCCGCACCCCAACATTTCTCTCTCCCTCTGCCTGACCAGCCTCCGTTCCTCTGCTCCTCACTGCATAACCATTCCCCATTCTTCCCTTCTCCTTGCTTGCTCATCTCCCTTCTTTTCCTAGCCCCTGCCTGACCACCCCACAATCCCCCCTCCCTCCCTGCATGGTTACCCTCAATTCCTCTCTTCTCACTTGCTGACTTCCTTCCATTCTTATTCTCCCTGCCTCACTTCCCCAATCGCCTTCTCACTGCTTGTCATGTCCTAAATCCCTTCTTCTTCCCTGTTTGATCAGCCCCCATCCCTTTCACCCTCCCAGCCTTATTCCTCACCTCCCCCATGCTTTACCAACCCTCATTCATCTACTTCTCCCTGTCAGACCCCCCCCTCCATCCTTCCTCTCCTTCCTGTTTGATCTCTTTCTGTTCTTCCGTCCTTCCTGCCTGATCACCTCCATTCCTACATCCCTGCTTAACTTCTTCCTCCATTCTCCATGATTGATCATCCCCCTTTGGCCCCCTCTTCTTTACCTAATCACTGAATTCCTCTCTTCCCCCCGCTAGGTCACCACTCCCCATTCCTCTCCTTCCTGCCTGCCTGCCCTCTATTCCCCTCTTCCTTGCATCCTGCCTGCCTGATCACCCTCCATTTGCCACCCTTCACGTACCTCATCATCTTTCATTCTTCCCCACAGGTACCGGATGAAGAAGTGTGCGGTTGCCCACTAGTGAAAAACGTCTTTGAGCCCACCGGTAATTTCTGTTGCCTCCCCAAACGCTTGTGCAATCACCACTACTGCTGGGAGAAGCTGAGACGTGCCGAGGTGGACCTAGAGCGCGTGCGCATGGTACGTTACAAGGCTGAGTGGGGCCGAGGGGCGGGATGGAATCCTAGAAGGCCCTTCTCATGCTTGCCCCCCACAGTTGCTCAAGCTGGAAGAGCTGGTTGAGCAGGAGCACAAGGTGCGCACAGCCATGAAGAATCGGGCAGGGCTGCTGGCCCTGATGCTTCATCAGACAACCCAGCATGACCCGCTCACCACTGACCTACGCTCCAGAGTAGACAGCTGAGCTCTGCTCAGCTGAGGTCCTGTACTCAACACCCTGTGCAAGGGAGACACTCTACGAATTCCTCACACACCTGTTCCTCTAACATCCTTCTCAGGGCATCTCAGAGTTTCTCTGTGCTTCTCTGTTCCCCATTTAGTCTCCTGTCTCGGTCTACGCCTCCTTGAGGTGGGGTGGTCCTCAAAATCCCCCCCTTTCTGTCCGTTCCTGTATCCTCCGTCTCTTTCTTTCCTGAATCTGGGCCAGGAGATCTGCCCTGCCCTCATCTCCCACCATCCAGAGTTTTGTTTAAAAACTTTAGAACAAGAGATTTTAATATCCTCTGGTGGCCCCTAAGCCGTTCTCTCTGGCCACAAACCCAATTCCGAACCTCCAGTGGTGGTGGGTGACAGTGCAGCTTTACTTGGGGGGTGGGCTACAGTGCACGTTTGGGGGTGCCTGTGATGCCCACTGTGCTCGGTGCATCCTCTTCTGTCAACGGAGATGTGATCTTATGAAGGGAATGCCAGTGACTCTTGTTCTCCTAAGTCCCCCATCCCAGTCCATCAAATATGTAGTTGGCACCTGATCAGTGTCCCTTGACCAACTTCTGTATAATTGTTAATATTCCCCAGGCCAGAGGTGCTGGGGAAACGTTGCAATGGAGGGAATAGGTGAGTGTGGGATAGTCCTCCTTGGTGATTCCACTTTGGGACACTGAGGAGAGTTCAGGGTGTCATAGCAATTATGTCCCTGCCCCCACTCACCTTGTTCCACCCTTTACCATACCACGAGGTCCCGGCCTTTTCTGTCAGCCTTGGCCCCTGCCAGTCCAGTCCTGGTCTATCTGTCTCCCCCACAAACCTGCCCATCCTGTCCTGTCCTCCTCCTCCCACTACCCTGCCCTGGGTCTGCCCTTTCCAGCTGGCTCTGCCCATTTCAAGCCTATAGGGTTGCCGGAAGAGGACTGGGACCTCTGCCACATCTGCCTTTGCCAGCCCCAGCCAGGCCTCCTGTGCCAGTAGAGGTGTGTCAAGCAGTGCTGCCTGTGGGTACTGGTATGTCTCAAATGATGGACTTGAACTACTCTTCCTATTCTTTTTATATTCACGGGCCCCTTAGGGATATTTTCATTAATTTTCACTGTTACATTTTTACCCGGGGACTCACATATTTCACCTAAATGTTTAAGTATGTTGCTCTAGACCTATATCTCATATTCCACGATAACTAGTATATTAGTTCTCTAATGCACTACGTATCTGGTGCAATATCTCCTTTTTTATTACTAGTATTGTATTTTTTTTCTTTTAAACTTCATCAGATTTTCCAGGAGCTGAGCCATATAGTCAATTATTAGAGAGGCTTACCTTTTTGTTTTATTTATACTCCCTAAATTTATATTTATGTACTTAAGCTTTTACTATATACTTAAGCTTTATGTACTTAAGCTTTTATTAACTGCCACCTTGATTTTTTTGTTTTGTGTTTCATTTTTCTATGTGTTTGCTTCATTTTGTTCTTTTTCTACCTTCTTGAGTCAAATTCCTAACGGTTATTTTTTGGTTTCCCAGTCTTTTTTTTAATAGTAAAGGATTTGAGACTCTACACTTTTTTCTAAATGTAGCTGTGTCTCATAAACTCTGGTGTGAAAGGTGCAACTTCAGAATTGATTTCTCACTTTGATCCTAGCTATTGAGGAACGTTTCTTAGTTTCTAACTGGTTAAAGTAGTTTGGTTATCTTTTCTTTCTTTCTTTGTAATTATGGTTTTACTGTGATCAGAGAATGTAGCCTGTTGAATCTGAACTTGTAAACATTACTCAAGATTTTCTCTGTGGGCCAGATTACTCAATTGAATTTTGTAAAACCTTCATGGATATAAGAGAAGAAACTATATTCTCGGTTAGGTACAGATTACTCATTAGGACTTTTCAATCTAGTTTGAGGATTAACATTTCTTTACTCTGATTTTTTGTCTTTTTGTCTACTCCATCTGTTATATTACCAAAAGATAGAATAAATGTTATATTTTAAAACAAATTTCTCCTTATAGTTCTGTTTTTGGCAGGTGGGTGGGGGGATCCTAAAGTATGTATCTTTGGCCATTTTTCACAATGCCACTATGTGTTTTCTTTGTTTTGCTTGTTGAGTCCTTTTGACCTTGAATTTACTTTGGTAAGTACATCATCACTGCTGCTTTTATTTTGCTGCCACTAATCTGGTGTGTCTTTGGCTAAACCTTTATTTTGCATTTGTCTCTTTGTTTAAGATATACTTCTTTTAACTGCATATAAGAGTATTTTTTGCTCTAATCCCACATTTGTGTCTTGAGATTCAGTCCATTTAAATTTGTATAATGATGATAACCTTATTTTTTTGTATTATATTATCCTTATTATCAGTTTTACTACTTCCTAAATATAACTTTCATTCTCTTCTTCTTCCTAACACCTTTATGACATTTCTGTTCAGTTTTGTCCCCCCCCCATACCTCATTAGTTTGGTAATTTTTATGTTTACTAATTGTCCAGTTATATATTTGGTCCTCTCTAACAGGCATGATTTATGTTTTTTCTATTATTTGATCAGAATATAATTAACCTTTCTTGGTAGAGAAAGATACTCTATCCTCCATATTTGCCTCAGCAAGGTGAACAGTATTATTTCCGGATTTTTCTAGAAACATTTAAACTGCTTTTATGAAGACTATATTTTTCTTAGGTTAAGTCAATTCTGCTTCAAGAAAATTTACTTAACATTTTTATTCAAAGTCCCCAGTCACTTTATTTGTCATAATTTAACTATAGCTATATGAATGTGTACTTGAGGGTGTGTATTTTACCACAACAGTCATTGCTAACCATTGTCTTGCTCTGTTATTTTGAGATCTATCTTCTGATTTAGTATTCATTTATTTAGAATACTTCCTTTAGTGTTTTCCTCAAATAGAGTAAATTGGTAGAATAGTGTTCATATTATTTAATGTCTGAAGCTGTTTATTTCTCCATGGTCTATGGGAAGCAGCTTCTAAAATGGCTCCCAATGATCCTTGCCTCCTGGTATTCACGGCCTTGTGTAATTCCCTCCATTTGAGTAACTTGCTTCTAATCAATAGCATACCTTTAACACTGAGGAGATGCCACCTTCGTGATTAGATTACAAGAGATTGTAGCTTCTGTCTTGCTAACAGGCTGTCCCCCTTGTTGGATTTAGTGAACCAACTTGCCATGTTGGGGAGGCCCGTATAGCAGGGAACTGAGGGTGGCCTTTCACCAACAGTCAGTATGAAACTGAGGCTCTCAGTCCAACAGCCCACATGAACTGAATCCTGTAAACAACCATATAAGTGAACTTGGAAGCGGATCCTTCCCCAGTTGAGCCATCAGATGAGGCCCCAAGCCTAGCTGAGACCTTGAATGCAGCCTCATGAGAGACCCTAAAACAGAGGACCAAGCTAAGCTGTGCCCAGATTCCAGACTCATATAAACTATGAGATAATAAATGTGTGCTTTTTTAGGCCACTAAGTTTATGGGGATGTAGAGCCAGGCAACTAGGGACTGGAGGGTCAGTGGCTTTGTGAGGGACTTCTGGAATGAAAGCCATAACATCTTTCAGGAATGGTCAGTGTTTAGCTGCTCCATAAGTCAGTTTTGGAAACTATGCGGGTCAGTAACTGGCAGTCTGGGAAGACGGATGATTGGAAGCCTGCTGGGGGTGTGGCACTGGTGTGCCCGTGTTGGGCATTATTCAAGGTTCCTGTGGTCATCATGGATTAATGATATGAGGAGCATGGGCCATGCCAGTGACCGGGGGACTTTGAAGTATCCTCTGGCAGTCCCTGTAGTCCAACCATAGGTGGCTTCTGCTGGTCAGTAAATGATGGGCAGCCAGAGGAATCAGGGGCATGGTCCCAGGGATTTGGGACCTCACGTGACCAGAGATCAACTTTCCTGAGTTCGTCAATCACTGGAGGACCTGGTGCACACCTGGTTTTCAGTGTCTAAGAAGTGGGTGGGGAGGGTGAGTTTGAGTTTTCATCTCTGTCAGAAGAGGGAGGACCAGGTAGGTTGCCCTGGATGTGCACTGAAACATGCAGAAGCTCAGTTTATGCACACAAGATGTTGTCTCCCCTCAGCCTGAGCACTTTGAAGACAATGGAAAATAGGAATATTGTTTATTGGGAGTCAACCCTGCATGGGGTTCAGAATCGCAGAGTGACAGGGACTTCCCCGGTGGTCCAGTGGTTAAGACTCCGCGCTCCCAATGTAGGGGGCATGGGTTTGATCCCTGGTTGGGGAAGATCCCACATGCCGCGTGGCACGGCCAAAAAAAAAAAAAAAAAAAAAAAGAATCGCAGAGTGACTGAGTATGGGCACTTTGGAGTCAGCTGAACTTGGCTTAAGTATTTCCTGGTCCTTCTACTTGCTAGCAGTGTGACCTTGGGCAACCGACTTCACCTCACTGTGCTTCCGCTGCTTCTACTGTCAAATGGTCCAAATGATGATCATTGTCAGGTAGCTGACAAGGTTGCAGTGAAAATTAAATGAGGTACCTGATATTGATCACCAGGGCCTCAGGGCAGAGGCAAGTTCCAGACTTGGTGTCCCTGAGACAGGTCACCATCTTCCTGCTGCATGAGCACCACGTGGCTGGTGTCCCACATCCAGAGCCCTTCCTGTTTCAGTGGAAAATGTGGTGCAGCCGATGGAAGAAAGGTGAGATGGGAGGGTCAGCCCCACAGCCTAGAGGAGGGGGAGGCAGCTCCCTGCAGGGTGTCTGCGAGCGAGGTCTGGGTCGGGGTGACCACCGGCCCCAGTCAGGGAGACGCTACCCCCTGATGCCCCGCACAGGCCCTTCAGTCCTCACTGGCTCTGTGCACATGCTCAGTTGATCCCCACCAGAGCTGCTTTCCCCCAGCACAATACTGTTAAATAAGCTATAGACCTAATTCAAATTTCACCATTTTTCCCACTAGTGTTCTTTTTTTTTCCAAGATCTTCTCCAAACTTTGACTGTTCCTCCGTCTATCCTTGTCTTTAATGACCTTGACACTTTTGAAAAGTACAGTTCAGGTATTTTGTAGAATGTCTCTCAACTTAGGTTTGTCTGTTATTTTCTCATGATTAGATTGTGGTTTTGCATTTTAGCAAGAATGCCACAGAAATGTCCTCAGTGCACTTCTTGAGGAGGTACGTGATGTCGATGTTAAACTTGACCATTTGGTTAAGGTAATATCTGCTGGTTTCTCCATTGGAAAGTTTCTATTTTTCGCATTGTACTTAATAAATACCTTGGGGAAGATACTTTGAGACTATGCGAATATTCTGTTGCTATTCAATCTTTTGCCCACTAATTTTAGCATTTATCAGTGGATCTTGCCTACAACAATTATTACCGTGGTGTTTGCCCAATAGTGGTTTTGTATTTCCTTCATTCCTTCTACATTTATTAATTGGGATTATTCTCTAAGAAAGAGCTGTCCCTCCCCTCTCACTTATTTATTGTCTTTTTATTCACTTTTTAATTTATATCAGTATGGACTCATGGATATTTATTTTATTCTCTGGGTTATCCTCCAATACAGTGGCCCCTCCTTATCCGCAGTTTAGTTTTCCACAGTTTCAGTTACCCATGGTCAAATGTGGTCCAAAAATATTAAATGGAAAATTCCAGAAACCAACAATTTATAAGTTTTAAAATTGTGTGCCATTCTGAGTGGTGTGATTAAATCTCCCGCCATCCCGCTTCGTCCTGCCTGGGGCTGTGAATCATCCCTTCATCCAGTGTATCCCACCCGTTTGTTGCAATATAGCAGTGATTGTGTTCAAGTAACCATTATTTTACTTAATAATGGCCCCAAAGTGCAGGAGTAGTGATGCTGGCAGTTTGGCTATTCTCTACTGTGCCTAACTTATAAATTAAACTTTATCATAGGTATGTATGTGTATAGGGAAAAATAGTATGTATGAGGTTCGGTACAATATGTGGTTTCAGGCATCCATTGGGGATCTTGGAACATATCCCCCATGGATAAGGGGGGAGCTACTGAACTAGCATTATTTATTGTGTTGCTCACATTGTCCCAGCTGTGGCCATTGGGAGCTCCTTCAGGTTGGCTCCTGTGTCCTTTTTTTTTATTGTTTAAATAAACTTTAAAAATCTACAATAGCTTTCGATTTATAGAAAAGTCTCAAAGATAGTTTTCCCTATCGTTAACATCCTACATTGCTATGGTATGTTTGTCACAACTAAGGAACCAACATTGGTACATTACTGTTAACTAAACTACACACTTTATTTGCATTTCTTTGGTTTTAAACTAATGTTTTTTTTTTCTGTTGCAGGATCTCATCCAGGACACCACATTACGTTTATTCATCATGTCTCTTTGGCTTCCCCTAGACTGTGAGTTTCTCAAACTTTCCTTGTTTGTGATGACCTTGACAGTTTCTAGGAGTACTGGTCAAGTGATTGATAGAACATTCTTCAGTTGGTCTTATCTGACATTTTTCTCATTACCAGACTAGGGTTTGAGATTTTGGGAAGAATACCACAGAAGTGAAGTACCATTCTCATCACTTCATATCAGGGGTACATGCTATCAACCTGACTTATCCCCAATAATGTTAACCTTGATCACTCTCTTGGCAGAGGTTTGCCAGCTTTCTCCACTATAAAGATACTCCCCACCCCCTTTCTATACTCCAGTCTTAGGAAGCAAGTCACTAAGCACACCCAGGGATGGGGAGAGGATGTTAACCACTACCTCCTGGACGGGGAAATATCTACACACATTATTTGAAATTCTCCAAGTTATCTGTCTCATCTCTCCCATTTATTAATTTATTCAATCATGTATTTATACCAGTATGGACTTATGGATATTCATTTTTATTTCATGGGTTATAATCCAATACTATTGTTTATGTTTTGTTGCTCAGATCTCTAGCTTTGGCCATTAGGAGCTCCTCTGGGTTGGCTTCTGTATCTTTTTGACATGCCCTGCCTTTTTTGAGTACGTTCTTACTTTTTGGCACCACAAGATGTTTCAGGTTCATCTTGTAGTTTCCCTGCTCCAGCCCTGGACTCAAGCACTTCTCCAAGAAGCCCTAACTCCTTTTATTGGAGAATGGTATTGAGAAACAGGATCTGGGCACTAAATGTGCTCACTGACTAGGCAGAACACTCCAGTGTTACCTAGTATATTCTTAGAGCCCAATCAAGAGACAGAAATCACACAGGAGTTTGAAGAGAGCATGTTTAATATAAGTAATTAACTATAACAGGGAATTGGAGGAATGGGAGATTGGCTACTAAGAGGTAAAGAGCACTCCAAATATAGGGAGTAGCCTTTATCCCTAGTGCTGAGATAAAGCACCTGAGAAAGAGGCCACTCCCCATCTCTCCACCCCGGCTTAGAATTTGATCTAATTGGAAAGGGCACGACCAAGACCCATTGGATGGCAGAGAAGTTTGCTGAGCTGGTTGGCAGGGCTTGATGGAAGTCTGCCCTCTGGGATGACGGGGGAAGACGTTTATGGGATGTGCCACATGCTTATGGCCGCTGGGTGCTACTGTCCACCTAGGGATGCACTGCAGAAGCCATGGGTGCTGCAGGAACTTGGTGAGAGCAGCACACCAGAGCTAGGAAGAGAAGTCTCTTCCTCCTCCAGTGTCTTTCTATGCCCTCTACTGATAACTGAAATACTTAGGCTAATTTCTTTCCTTTCCCATCCTCTTCAGTGCCGTTATACTATTCATTTTTAATATAGGTATGTTCATTTGTTAGCGTATATGTCATTTAGGGTTCACCCCACATTGTAGTTAATTTTAATTTTTTTGGAGGATGTGAAACAGTATGGTTTCATGAATCAAAGCTACACAAAAAGGTATATTCAGAGAAGCGTCACTTATCTCCTTGTCCCTACTATCCTGTCCCTTTCCCACCTATCCCCTGTAGGTAAGTGAGCTCTTTAGTTTCAAGTGTATCCTCCTGTATTTCTTTTGCAAGGACATGTATGTCTTCTTATATCCCCTTCTTTCTAGACACTCTTTAAAGCTTCACTTTTTTCATTTAACAGTATGAAATCATTCCATATCCATTCATAGTCTTCCTTTTGTTGGAGATCTTTAAGATGGATTTCTAGATGTAGGATTGCTGACTCAAGAGGTAAGAACAAATGTAGTCTAGTTAGATATTACCCAATTCCTCGCCAGAAGGATCGAAGCAGTTTGTGTTCCCAACATAAATATACTAGAGTGCTTTTTTCCCCACAGCCTCACCAACATAACATATTGTCACACTTTTAATTTTTACCAGTCTGATAGATGAGACATGGCATCTTGGTGTTATTTTAATGTGCATTTTGCTAATTGTAAGTAAGTTTGAGCTTTAAAAATATATTTGGTGGCCATCGTACATCTCTTTTTCTTTTTGTGAATTACCTGTTCATGTCTTCCCATTTTTTAAATTTGTTTTGTATTAAAGTATAGTTGATTCACAATGTTGTGTTAATTTCTGCTGTACAGCAGTGATTCAGTTATACATATACATACATTCTTTTAAAAATATTTTTTCCCTTGTTTATCCATTCCATATATAATAGCTTGCATATGCTAACCCCAGCGTCCCACTCCATCCCTCCCCCACCCTCCATCCCCCTTGGAAACCACAAGTCTGTTTTCTACGTCTGTGAGTCTGTTTCTGTTTCGTAGATGCATTTGTGTCAGGTTTTAGATTTCATATATAAGTGATATCATATGGTGTTTGTCTTTCTCTTTCTGACTTACTGCACTTAGTATGATAATCTCTAGTTGCATCCCTGTTGCTGAAAATGGCATTATCTCATTCTTTTTGATGGCTGAGTAGTATTCCATTGTATATATGTACCACATCTTCTTTATCCATTCATCTGTCAATGGACATTTAGGTTGCTCCCACATTTTTAAAATGAGGTTTTTAGGCCCATGTTTCTCAATTTTTAAGAGTTCTTTATATCAGGGATCAGCAAACTAGAACCCATAGGCCAAATCTGGCCCACCACCAGTTTTTATAAATAAAGTTTTATTGAAACACAGCCACACTCATTTGTTTACATATTGTCTATGCTGCTTTCACACTACCCCTGCAGAGTTGGTAGTGTAGATTGAGTCAATTCTTTTCGTTCTTTTTTTTTTAAGAATTTACCAAGTGTAATAAATTAGAGGTGAAGTCACAACAAAAGAATTTATGGCGTCCAAAAAAATTCACAAGTAGAAGTTTCCTTCTATCAACTTCTCAGAGTCCCATGAGCTCTCCCCTGACCTCTGAAAGATGGGTTTTACCAAAATCTGGTTTACACTGAACTTTTCAGGTATATATGATCTGAAAAGAAAGAAGTATCTGATAAGAACCTGCCTGGTGCTCCTTCCTTGCTGCAGCCCTTCTTTGTGTAAGTGATCAGAATCAGGTCCAAGTGACACAGAACCAAGCATGACATATCACACCAAACACCAGTTCCTGTCCAACCAATTCTCATCTCTCTCCAGTAATGAAGAGGTGGACGTTCTTCTTGGACTGCAGCATCTGTGCAGCCCGCTCGACCCCGACCACAGCAGCCAACCTCTGGGCATCGTACTTGGAGTAGAGGACGGTGCAGGTCCAGGCAGCTTCCTCTCCTCTGGTGGTGGCTTGCAGCATGTTACAGACTTCACTGTAGAAGTGGGGATATGTTGGCAGTTCATAGAAAATCAGGTTCCTGATGCCTTTTATTGTGTATCTTTTGTAGAAATGGAAGCGCTCTGTGAGGAGCAGGAACTGCTTCTCTCCTTGAAGGAAGAAGTGTCTGGCCCTGGAGACACCAGACTTCTGGGCACACTCGCAGATATGAGTGAAGTTCAGTTCCTCCTTCTTGAAGTAATTTCAGAGACGCACAAAGTCCAAGTAGGAGGGGACATAGATAAGCGTGTGAGACATGACTGCATCACGATACTGAGGCAAAATCTTGTTGACGAAAAAGTTAAACCTGGCATCAATCACTGAAGCTAGGTTTTCAGCTTCCATCCTCTGGAAGACACGTGGGAGCTGCACCAGGACATGACTGATGCAGCCTGTCATCGGGACGTTCCTCACAGCCACCTGGCCTTGCCCATGGATGCAGTATTTGATGAACACAGAGTTGATCTGGGCATCCTGCGGGGCCCCAGACAGCAGCGTCTGACGATAGTACTTGGACCAATTATTGAGGCTCCACATGCGCACTCGAGAAAAGTCCACCCCATGTGAGTCCAAGGGCAGTAGGTCCATGTGGTTCATCAAATGCAAGACATGCTCCCAGTTCTGCATCAGGTAAATGTCAGCTTGATCAATGATGAGAAGCTCAATAGAAGACAGAAAGTCAAAATCTCTCTTCTTCTCTCCTTCTCCACCAATGATGGTCCTCAAGCCCAGAGGGGAGGCAATGAGGATGTCTGACGAATAGAAGGGGGCATAAAGTCGGATGCTTCTCTGCAGTATTGCCACTCCAGTCCTGAAGTGGTCATCGATGTTGCCGACAAATACAGCTTCATAATCCTCAGGCCTCTTCAGGTTGGGTGGTCTCTCCTCGGGATCTGAGCCATACTCTCCATTAAACCTCTTTTTGTTGCCTACAATTATTTTCTTCTTGCTGTCGCCCTCAAGAAGACTGATGAAGAGCTGTACCACCCGCAAAGCAGCTTCCCGGAATGGCACCACTATCAGCACCTTGGGCCTCGTTAGCCCTTGGTCCCTGAAGTCATCATCATCACCCACCCCAAGTTTCTGGCTTCGGCACCTGCTGTTGTTGGTAAGCACCTGGGCATTGGCTTTGAGGACGTGATTTATCACATGCAGGCAGTACACGTGGCGGATCTCTTCCCCATTCTTCAGGGCAGTCCTTTCTGGGTAGAACAGGTCCCGGTAAGAATTCATAATTAAGAAGAGCTCTTTCTGGAGGGGTGGGAAGGGGCTACTTGAATTTGGGGGACCAGAGAGGAACTGGCTGTTGGTCTTGATCCAGGTGGATTCCAGAGGCTTCTGGAGATGAAGTGACTTTAAGTCAATGTCCTTTGGGGGTTTAAAGGTTTCCGGTTTCCAACTGTTGAAACCTGGATGAAAAGACAAGCTGGCCCAGGATGGGCCATTTTAGCTGGTGGGTAGTTTTGGGATTTGTGGCAACAGCCTGGATTTCTTTTTCTTTCAGTTCTTTGTTTACATGTTGTGCAAATGGATCTTGTAATGCTTTCAGAGAACAGTTGCCTTCTCTTTCCTCTTCGAGAAAGTTGGTTTCTAGGCTGAAGAGTGACTCATGTTTTGCATCTGTAAACTCCTCTGGGGATTCCTCTGATGTGCCAGGTGGCCCGAGCCCATCTTTTCCCTTAGGGTCAGCAGGTAAGGCCGCATTCTTCTGCATGTCAGTAGACGCTACTGCCGTCTCTTCCTCCACACTGATGTCACTATCGCCATCTTCAAGATTCATTTCTGTCTCATCTATAACACTGTCTTCTTCTTCCTCTTCCTCCTCCTCATCTTCCTTGGAAACATCCTTTAATGTGGCAAGTAGTCTGTTGTAACCAGAAACTTGTTCTGGTTCACTCTCTGCTTCACTTTCAGAACTTGAAGTATCTAAACTCTCTGACAGTTGACAAGTCTGTGGTTTTGCTTCCTTTCTGGAAACCCTTGGAAGGTGGAAAACAGAAGTTCAATGTTTTGAAATAAAAGATTTGGTAAAGCTGTCTTCTCTTGTAACTTAGAAAGAAGATCAGTGGACGAAAGCAGTTCAGGAGCTTGTAGTTCTAAAGAAGTCATGATCCACACCATTGTAAAGAAATCATACCCCAATAAAGATGTTAAAAAAAAAAGTCATGATCAAGTGGGGTTTATTCCAGAGACACAAGGATAGTTCAACATCAGCCTGAGAGGCTTGTCTGCTCACCCGCTGGGGTGGGCGGGGCTGGGAGCTCAATTCTTTTCATTCTTGTTTCTTTATTCTGCTCTGTGGTAGTTATTTCCACTATTTTATCTTCCAGGTCACTTATCCGTTCTTCTGCCTCAGTTATTCTGCTATTGATTCCTTCTAGAGAATTTTGTATTTCATTTATTGTGTTGTTCATCATTGTTTCTTTGCGCTTTAATTCTTCTAGGTCCTTGTTAAACGTTTCTTGTATTTTCTCCATTCTATTTCCAAGATTTTGGATCATCTTTAGTATCATTACTCTGAATTCTTTTTCAGGTAGACTGCCTATTTCCTCATCATTTGTTTGGTCTGGTGGGTTTTTACCTTGCTCCTTCATCTACTGTGTGTTTCTCTGTCTTCTCATTTTGCTTAACTTACTGTGTTTGGTGTCTCCTTTTTGCAGGCTGCAGGTTCATAGTTCTTGTTGTTTTTGATGTCTGCCCCCAGTGGCTAAGGTTGGTTCAGTGGGTTGTGCGGGCTTCCTGGTGGGGGGGGACTGGTGCCTGTGTTCTTGTGGATGAGGCTGGATCTTGTCTTTCTGGTGGGCAGAACCGTGTCCGGTGGTGTTTTGCGGTGTCTGGGACCTTATTATGATTTTAGGCAGCCTCTCTGCTAATGGGTGGGGTTGTGTTCCTGCCTTGCTAGTTGTAGGGTATCCAGCACTGTAGCTTGCTGGTTGTTGAATGGAGCTGGCTCTTAGCTTTGAGATGGAGATCTCTGGGAGAGCTTTCACCGTTTGATATTACGTGGAGCTGGGAGGTCTCTGGTGGTCCAATGTCCTGATCTCGGCTTTCCCACCTCAGAGGCACAGGCCTGACACTTGGCTGGAGCACCAAGACCCTGTCAGCCACACGGCTCAGAATTAAAGGGAGAAAGAAAGAAAGAAAGAAAGAAAGAAAGAGAGAGAGAGAGAGAGAGAGAGAGAGAGAGGGAGGCAGGGAAGGAGGGTGGGAGGGAGGAAGAGAGAGAGAGAGAGAGAGAAAGAAGGAAAGAAAGAAAGAAAGAGAGAAAGGAAGGAAGGAAGGAGAAAAGAAAGAAAAAATAAAATAAAGTTATTAAAATAAAAAAATATTAAAAATTTTTTAAAAAAGAAAGAAAGAAAGAAGAGAGCAGCCGAACCAAAAAAACAAATCCACCAGTGATATCAAGCCCTAAAACCATACTAAAAAAAAAACCAAAAGCAAAAAAAAAAAAACGGACAGACAGGACCCTAGGACAAATGGTAAAAGGAAAGCTATACAAACAAAATCACACAAAGGATACACATACACACTCACAAAAGGAGAAAAAGGAAAAAATATATATATATAAAGGAAGAGTAACGAAATCAATAAAGATATCTACCAATGATAATAAACTCTAAATACTAAACTAAGATAAACATAAAACCAGAAACAAATTAGATGCAGAAAGCAAACTCCAAGTCTACAGTTGTTCCCAAAGTCCACTGCCTCAATTTTGGCATGATTCGTTGTCTATTCAGGTATTCCAGAGATGCAAGTTGATTGTGAAGATTTAATCCACTGCTCCTGAGGCTGCTGGGAGGAATTTCCCTTTCTCTTATTTTTTGCACGGCTCCTGGGGTTCGGCTTTGGATTTGGCCCCACGTCTGTGTGTAGGTCGCCTGAGGGTGTCTGTTCTTCGCTCAGACAGGATGGGGTTAAAGTACCAGCTGATTAGGGGGCTCTGGCTCACTCGGGCCAGGGGGAGGGAGGGGTACAGAATGCGGGGCAAACCTGTGGTGGCAGGGGCTGACATGATGTTGCAACAGCCTGAGGTGCGCTGTGTGTTCTCCCGGGGAAGTTGTCCCTGGATCATGGGACCCCGGCAGTGGCGGGCTGCACAGGCTCCCGGAGAGGAGGTGTGGATAGTGACCTGTGCTCGCACACAGGCTTCTTGGTGGCTGCAGCAGCAGCCTTAGCGTCCCATGCTCGTCTCTGGGGTCCACACTGATAGCTGCGGCTCACGCTCGTCTCTGGAGCTCGTTTAGGCGGTGCTCTGAATCCCCTCTCCTTGCGCACCCCCAAACAATGGTCCTCCAATACTTCTAGGTAGGTCTCTGGACCTGCTGTGGCACTGTGGGGCCAGCTCAGACTCTGATCTGGCCTTACTCCTGCATGTACTTGTCTCCAAAGTCCACAGCCTCGATTGTGGGAACACTCGTTTTCTCTTCAGATATTTCACAGATTCAGGTTTTACCAAGCCAATTGCAGGGGTCTAATCCGCTGCTCCTGTGGCTGCACGGAGAGATTTCCCTTTCTCTTCTTTGGTCGCACAGCCCCTGGAGTTCACCTTTGGTTTTGGCCCTTGCTCTGCCTGTCAGCCACCCTCAGGCATCTGTTCCTGCCCAGCCAAGAGGGGTGAAAGCAGAGGCTGATTAGGGCTCACTTGCTCACTCAGGCCGGGGAGAGGGAGGGATACAGCTGTCACAGTTGGGGTGTGGGGGGAGTGCCTGCAGTGGCAGAGGCCAGCAGGAAGTTGCTACAGCCTGAGGCATGCCATGCATTCTCCCAGGGAAGTTGGCCCCAGATAATGGGACCCTTGGCAGTGGTGGGCAGCACAGGCTCCCAGGAAGGTGTGGGCAGTGACCTGCACTTGCTCCCGGGACCCTCGGCAGCAGCAGCGGCAGCCGTCGCGCCCGCCTCTGGGATCCTAGGTAGCAGCTGCGGCTCGCGTGGGTGATGTCCTGCCGTCTGTGAGTGCATGTAGGTAGAAGCTCCTATGGTGGGATTGCCCCTCTCCTTGAGCACCCTGCAACAATGGTCTCTTGCCTCTCAGGAAGGCCTAGGCTTTTTCCCAGACTCCCTCAGCTGTGGTGCACTAGCCCCCTTCAGGCTGTGTTCACGCAGCCAACCCCAGTCCTCTCCCTGGGGTCTGACCTCCGAAGCCTGAGCCTCAGTGCCCAGCCCCCACCTGCCCTGAACAGACAAGCATCTCAGGCTGGGGAGTGGTGGTTGGCACCAATCCTCTGTGCGGGATTCTCTCTGCTTTGCCCTCCGCACCCCGTTGCTGCGCTCTCTTGCATAGCTCCGAAGCTTCCGCCCCGCCACCCCCCATCTCTGCCAGTGAATGGGCTTCCTAGTGTGTGGAAACTTTTCCTCCTTCACGGCTCCCTCCCAGAGGGGCAAGTCCTGTCCCTACTCTTTTGTCTCTGATTTTTTCTTTTTTCTTTTGCCCTACCCAGCCACGTGGAGATGTTCTTGCCTTTTTGTAAGTCTGGGGTCTTCTGCCAGCGTTCAGTAGGTGTTCATTAGGAGTTGTTCCATGTGTAGATGTATTTTAGATGTATTTGTGGGGAGGAAGGTGATCTCCATGTCCTACTCCCCTGCCATCTTGAAGGTCCTCCTGGAAGTTTTATATTTTTTAATTACAGATTCAATTTCACTTCTAGTGATCAGTCTGTTCAAACTGTGTTTCTGCTTGACTCTGTCTTGGCAGGCTGTATGTTTCTAGAAATTTGTCCATTTCTTCTCGGTTGTCCAATTTGTTGGCATATAACTGTTCACAGTATTCTCTTATGATTTTTTTTTTTTTTGCAGTACGTGGGTCTCTCACTGTTGTGGCCTCTCCCATTGTGGAGCACAGGCTCCGGACGCGCAGGCTCAGCGGCCATGGCTCACGGACCCAGCTGCTCCATGGCATGTGGGATCTTCCCGGACCGGGGCACGAACCTGTGTCCCCTGCATCGGCAGGCGGACTCTCAACCGCTGCGCCACCAGGGAAGCCCTCTCTTATGATTTTTTTAATCTCTGTGATATCATTATTATCTCTCTTCTTTCATTTCTTATTTTGTTTATTTGGGTCCTCTCTCTTTTCTTCTTTGTGAGCCTGGCTAAAAGTTTATCAGCTTCCTTATCCTTTTGAAAACCCAGCTCTTGGTTTCATTTACCTTTTTGGTTTTTTTATCTCTATTTTTTTTACTTCCTCTCTGATCTTTATTATTTCCTTCCTACTTCTGACTTTGGGCTTTGTTTGTTCTTCTTTTTCTAATTCTTTCATGTGGTAAGCTAGGTTGTTTAGTTGAGATTTTTCTTATTTCTCGAGAATGGTCTGTACTGCTATGAACTGATTTTGCGGCATCCCACAGATTTTGGAAAATTGTGTTTTCATTTTTATTTGTCTTGAGGTATTTTCTGATTTCCTCTTCGATTTCATTGTTGACTTTTTTTTTAATAGCATGTTGTTTAGTCTCCACGTGTTTGTTCTTTCCCCCTTTTTCTTTCTGTAGTTATTTTCTAGCTTTGTGCCTTTGTGGTCAGAAAAGATACTTGAAATAATTTCTATCCTCGTAAATTTGTTGAGGCTTGTTTTGTGACTTAGTATGTGATCTATCCTGGAGAGCGTTCCATTTGCACCTGAAAAGAATGTGTACTCTGCTTTCTTTGCACGTAGTGCCCTGTAGATATCAATTAATTCCAACTGGTCTATTGTGTCATTTAGGACCTCTATTGCTTTATTGATTTTCTGTCTCAGTGATCTGCCCGTTGATGTCAGTGGGGCGTTAAAGTCTCCTACTCTTATTGTACTATTGTCAATTTCTTCCTTTATGTCTGTCAGTATTTGCTTTACATATTTAGGTGCTCCTGTATTGGGCACATATATGTTAACGAGTGTAGTATCCTCTTCTTCTATTGATCCCTTTATCATTATATAATGCCCTTCTTTGTCTTTCATGATAGCCTTTGTTTTAAAGTGTATTTTGATACGAGTATTGCTAGCCCTGCTTTCTTGTCACTTCCATTTGCACAAAATAACTTTTTCCATCCCCTCACTTTCATTCTGTGTGTGTTTTCTCACCCTGAAGTCTCTTGTAGGCAGCATGTTGAAGGGTCTTGTTTTTTTATCCAGTCAGCCACCCTGTTTTGTTTGGAGTATTTAGTCCATTGAGATTTAAAGTAATTATTGATAGGTATGTATTTATTACCATTTAATTCCTTGTTTTCTCATTTTTTTGTAGTTTTTTGTTCATTTCTTTTTCTTTCTGTGGTTTGGTGATTTTCTTTTGTAGTATGCCTGAGTTCCTTTCTTTTTGTTTTTTTGTGTATCTATTGTTGATTTTTGATTTGTGGTTACCGTGGGATTCATATATGTTGACCCATAATTGTATCTACTTGCTATAAACTGATAATCATTTAAGGTCACACACATTCTAAAAGATGTACATTTTTTACTTCCCTCCCCCACATTTTGTGATTTTGATGTTCTATTTTACATGTTCATGCTTATCCTTTTGCTGTTAATTGTAGTTACAATTGCTTTTACAAATTTTTTGATTGTTTTTTAATCTATATACTGGCTTATTTAAGTGATCATCAATCCTTTTATATATCTGCCTTTCCAATAGATTCTTGCTTCTTTTCTTTTTAGAGAAAACCCTTCAATATTTCTTTTAGGGAGGTTAATATTGCTGAATTCCTTTAGCTTTTGCTTGTCTGAGAAATTCTTTATCTTTCTTTCTATTCTAAATGGTAATCTTGCTGGGTAGGGTATCCTAAGTTGCAGGTTTTTCCCTTTCAGGACTTTGAATATATCATGCCACTCCCTCTGGCCTGCAAAGTTTCTGAAGAGAAATCAGCTGAGAGCCTTATGGGGGTTCCCTTGTAACTGACTCCATGTTTCTTTGCCGCCTTTAGAGTCCTCTCTTTATCTTTAACTTTTTCCATTTTAATTATGATATATCTTGGTGTGAGTCTGTATGGGTTCATCTTGCTTGGGACCCTCTGTGCTTCCTGTACCTGGATATCTGTTTCTTTCTTTAGGTTTCAGAAGTTTTCAACCATAATTTCTTCAAATACATTTCAATTCCCTTTCCTCTCTTTTCTCCTTCTGGAAGCCCTATAATGCGGATGTTGGCATGTTTTATATTATCCCGTAGATCTCGTATGTTGCTTTCGTTTTCTTTTTCATTTGTCTTTCTGTCTGCTGTTCTAATTGGGTGATTTCCATTTTTCTATCTTCCAGATCAGTTATGTGTTCTTCTGTATCACCTAGTCTGCTGTTAATTCCTCCTAGTGTATTTGTCATTTCAGTTATTTTATTCTTCAGTTCTGCCTGTTTCTTTTTAATATTTTCTTGTTCCTTGTTAAAATTCTCACTGTGTTCATATATCTGTTTCCTTAATTCGGTTAGCATTTTATTGCTAATGCTTTGAACTCTTTAATAATAATAAATAATTTCTGTTTCATTAGTTGTTTTTTCAGGGGTTTTCTCTTGTTCTTTCATCTGAAAAAATTCCTCTGCCTTCTCATTTTGCTTAACTTCCTCTGTCTCTATGAAATTAGGTGAAATAGTTACCTATACCAATCTTGAAGGAGGGTCCTTGTGTGGGAGCATCACAATACTGTCTTCATGTGCCCAGTGGCTTTGATGGGAGAGCTGGATCTGAAGTGAGCATGAATCACATCTTCCCCCAGAGTGTGCTGGTAGCTATCACATTGGTAGAAGGTGGGGCTGGAAATGGAGGGGCTAGAGCCAGGGCCAGATGTGGTCTAGGGCTTCTCCTCTGCTCAGTGGCCAACACCACCCTGTTGGGGGTGGGGGTGGGGGTAGGGGTGGGGGTGGGTCCTAAGTTGCTGGAGCATAAGTCCTAAGAGTCTGGTCTGAGCTGGCTCCATTCCCTCTAAGTGTGTGCTCTCCCGTCTCCCAGCACGGGCACCCTTGTCCCAAAGGGGAGCAGTACTGGAGCAAGAGGAGCTGGAGCAGGTGCTTGGTGTGGGTCAGGGCACAGGCTGTAGCAGTACCAGCACCAGTCACTGTTCTGGACCATTCCTGCAAGTGCCAGCAATGGCTGCCTTCACCTTGTTTAGATGCCATGCTGGGTCTGAGCCAGCTCGGTCCCTCACAACTGCGCACTCCCCTCTGCCATGGTAGCCCTCACCCTAATGCAGAGCTGCACCATGGAGCAAGTGGGGCCAGAGCAGAGGCTTAGCTCAGGCTGGGTCACATGCTGGGTTGGTCATGGGAAACCAGCCAGAGTCCTGGGTAGTTTCAATATGCTTCCCCACCCTTGTTCCGGGGAGTAAGCAAGCATGTGCATGCTCTTCATGAGTGGTGTGTAGGTTTCTTACAGCCCTCCTATTAGTCTCACTGGTTTTCAAACCAGCTCCAGTTTCTTGTCTTCCCCGTGTCAGACCCCAAGGCTGGGTGCTCAATATGTGGCTTGAACTTCTCACTCCCCAGGGAGGACCTCTGAGCCTGTGCAGTCCCCTTCATCTTCTGTGCCCCCTCTCAGGGGTGCAGGTCTTGACCTGATTGCTTCTCTTCCCTTCCTAGCTGATTCTGTGTGGATCATTTTTACAGCCTTTTTGCCAGTCTCCAGTTTGTTTTCAGTGAGAATTGTTCCACACGTTGATGTATTTTTCATGTGTTTGTGGGTATAGGTGAGCTCTGCATCCTCTTCCTCTGCCATCTTGATCTCCCCTTCTCTCTTCCCTCCTCCTTCTTTCAATCTCCTCTTCTCCTGAACTTTGAAAAACTTTAAGAATGACAGAAACAGTTTTCAAAAAAACTGTTCTGAAAGCTGCAGGCATGAGATTGCACCTATGATCCTGAGAAGAAGGCATGGAAAACTGGAACAGTCCCTCAACAGTTCGAACCACAAATTTTCAGCAGTTACAGATAAGAAAAATTGCAGCCTGGGACAGACCACAGTCATATGCCCTTCTTGCCCTATATAAATTAATCCTGCCTCAGCTTGGGAAGTTTATCGTTCTTAAGTTTCTAACTGATGCACATCCGTTGAGTAAAATCTTTAAGCACTCTTAGAGTCACAGTTTTTCTCTCGACAGGTTCATTCTGTAATAATAAAGGGGTTAATTCATCAAAAGGACATAACAATCCTGAATGTTTAGGGACCTAATAACAGAGCTTCAAAAAGTGTCAAGAAAAACCTGATAGAACTGCAAGGAGAACTAAATCAATCCACAATTACAGTCCAATATTTCAACACCCTTCTCTCAATAATCACTAGAATAAGTAAACAGAAGAGAAGAAGTAAGGATATAGAAGACTTGGATAACACTATCAACCAACTTGCCCTCATTGACATTTATAGAGCATATCGGCAGACTACACTTCCTTTACAAGAGCACATGTAACCCATTTACCAAGATAGACCATATTCAGGGTCATGGAACCAATCAAATACATTTAAAAGTATTCATATCATACAAAGTATGGCCTGGGACCAGAACTGAATTAAATTAGACATCAAAACCAGAAAGATCCCTGGAAAATCCCCAAATGTTTTGAAACTAAATTACATACTTCTAAATAATCTGTAGATGAAAGAAGAAATAAAACTTGAAATTATAAGATATTTTGACCTAAATGAAAATGAAAGCACAGCATATAAAAATAGGGGGATTCAGCTAAAGAAATATTTAGAGGTACATTTATAGCACTAAGCATTTATATTAGAAATTAAGAATGCTCTTAAAGCAGTAATCTCAGCTTCCTTCTTAAGAAACAAAAGCTGTACGAGCAAATTAAATCTAAAGTAATTAGAAGAAGGGAAATAATAAAGATCAGAGCAGAAATCAATGAAATAGAAACCAGAAAATCAATAGAGGAAATCAATGAAACCAGAAGCTAGTTCTTTGAGAAGATCAATAAAATTGTGAAACCTCTAACCAGAATGATCAGGAAAAAAAGAGAGAAGACACTAGTCACTAAGATTAAGAATGACAGAGGTGAAATCACTGCAGGTCCTAAAGATGTAAAAAAGGATAAAAGGGAGCACTATTAGCAAAGATGGAGGAGTAAGGATCCCTGGAATTTCACCCTTCCATAAAAGCAATGAAAAAACTGGCAAAATATTGTCAAAATCAACTTTTTCACAACTCTGGAAATCAACCAAAATTTTTCAGTTACCTGGGAAGCATTTAGTCAAGAACATATACTGAATCTCAGTACGAACAGCAAGTTCTGTGGCATTTTAACTTTTCCTACTCCCACCCCCAACTCCCCAGTTCAGTGGCAGACTTGAAAAGACCACATTCCCGGTACCGGTAGGAGCAGAATGGAGTTATTGCTCTTTCTAAGAGCTGCTATAAACATGGGAGGACAAATATCTCTTTAAGACCCTGCTTTCAATTCTTTTGAATATATATCCAGAAGTGGAATTGCTGGATCATATGGTAGTTCTACTGTTAATTTTTTGAGAAAATGTTATATTTTTTTCATTAGTGACTGTACATTTTACATTCCCACTAACAGTGCACAAGGGTTCCAATTTTTCCACATCCTTGCCAACACTAGTTATTTTCTGTTTTTTGATAGTAGCTCTGCTAATGAGTGTGAAGCGGTATTACATGTAGTTTGGATTTGTATTTCTCTAACAATTAGTGATGTTGAGTGTATTTTCATGTGCCTGTTGTCCATCTGTGTGTCTTCCTTGGAAAATGTCTATTCAGGTCCTCTGCCCACTTTTTTTTTTTGGCCGCACTGTGCAGCTTACGGGATCTTAGTTCCCTGACCAGGGATTGAACCCATGACCCCTTCATTGGAAGCACAAAGTCTTAACCACTGGACTGCCAGGGAAGTCCCATGCCCACTTTTTAATTGGGTTGTTTCGTTGTTGAGTTTTAGGAGTTCTCTATATATTCTGGATATTAATCCCTTATCAGATATAAAATTTGCAATTATTTTCACCCCTTTGTGTGTTGCCTTTTTTACTCTATTGATAGTGTCTTTTTAAAAATTAATTAATTTATTTTTGGCTGCATTGGGTCTTCGTTGCTGTGCGTGGGCTTTCTCTAGTTGTGGCAAGCCGGGGCTACTCTTTGTTGCGGTGCACAGGCTTCTCATTGTGGTGGCTTCTCTTGTTGCGGAGCCTGGGCTCTAGGCGCGGGCTTCAGTAATTGTGGCACGTGGGCTCGGTAGTTGTGGATTGCAGGCTCTAGAGCGCAGGCTCAGTAGTTGTGGCACACGGGCTTTGTTGCTCCACGGCATGTGGGATCTTCCTGGACCAGGGCTTGAACCCATGTCCCCTGCATTGGGAGGTGGATGCTTAACCACTGCACCACCAAGGAAGCCCTGATAGTGTCTTCTGATGCACAAAAATTTTTAATTTTCATGAAGTTCAATTTGTCAAATTATTTTGGTTGTTGTTGTTGCCTATGCTTTTGGTGTCATACCCAAGAAACCATTGCTGAATCTAAGGTTGTGAAGTGTTTGCCCTATGTTCTTAGAGTTTTAGATCTTACATTTAGGTCATGGATCCATTTTGAGTTATTTTTTTAATATGGTGTTAGGTACGGATCCAACTTCATTCTTTCCCATGTGGATATTCAGTTTTCCCAGCACCATTTGTTGAAATGGCTGTTTTTCCCCCACTGGATGGTCTTGATAGCCTTCTCAAAAATCATTTGATCATATATACAAGGGTTTATTTCTGGATTCTCTGTTCTATTCCATTGGCTTATATGTTTCTCTTTATGCCAGTACCATATTGTTTTGATTACTGTACCTTTGTAGTAAGACTGAAATCAGGAAATGTGAGTCGTCCAGTTTTGTTCTTCTTTTACAAGATTGTTTTGGCTATTCAAGGTCCCTTGAGATTCTATATGAATTTTAGGAATTTTTTGTGTGAAAAAAAATTGGGATTTTGATAAGGATTGCATTGAATCTAGATCAGTATTGACATCTTACCTATGTTTTCTAATCTATGAACATGGGTTATTTTTCCATTTATTTCTGTCTTTATTTTCTTTCAGAAATGTTTTGTAGTTTTCATTGTACAAGTTTTTTAACTTCCTTGGTTAAGTTAATTCCTAAATATTTTTATTCCTTTTGATATTATAAATGCAATTGGTTTATAAATTTCCTTTTTGGGTTGTTCATTGTTAGTGCATACAAATGCAACTGATTTTTGTGTGCTGACCTTATGTCTTGCTACTTTGCTGAATTTGTATATTAGTTCTAACAGGGTTTTTTTGGGGGGGCGTCTCTATGGAATGTAGGGTTTTCTACATATAAGAGCATATTATCTGTGAACAGAGATCATTTTACTTCTTCTTTTCCAATTTATATGCCTTTTATTTCTTTTTCTTGCCTAATTGCTCTGGTCAGGACTTCCACTATTTTGAATAGCAGTAGCAAAGGTGGGCATCCTTGCTTTGTGTCTGACCTTAGAGGAAGTTTTCAGTCTTTTACCACTGAGTATGGTATTTTCTGTGGGTTTTTCATACATCAATCTTACTATGTTGAGGTAGTTTCTTTCAATTCCTAGTTTGTTGATTTTTTTTTATCATGAAAGAGTGTTGAATTTTGTCAAATGCTTTTTCTCCATCAATTGAAATGACCATTTGGCTTTTCGACCTTTCATTTTGTTAAGTTGGTGTATTACATTGTTCAGTTTTCATGTTGAGCCAACCATGCATTCCAGAAATAAATCCCACTTGATCATGTTGTATAATCCTAATATGCTGTTAATTTGGTTTGTTGACTATTTTTGCATCAATGTTCATAAGGGATTTTGGTCTGTGATGGATTTTTTTTTCTTGTAGTGTCTGTCTGGCTTTGGGATCAGCATAAGGCTGGCCTCATAGAATGAATTAGGGAACATTCCCTACTCTTCAATTTTTTTTTGAAAAGCTTGAGAAGGAATGATGTTAGTTTTTCTTTAAATGTTTGGTAGAATTCATTGGGAAAGCTATTAGGCCCAGAGATTTCCTTTCTTGGGAGATTTTTGATTACCGATTCAATCTTTTTACTAATTATTGGTCTCTTCAGATTTTCTATTTCTTCATGGTTTAGTCTTGGTAGGCTTTGTTTTTCTAGGAATTTGTCCATTTCATTTAGGTTATCCAATTTGTTGGCATACAATTGCTCAGAGTACTCTCTTTTAATTCTTTTTGTTTCTGTAGAATCAGTAGTAATGTACTCACTTTCATTTTTGATTTTAATAATTTGAATCCTCTGTTTCTTTCTTAGTCCATCTAGCTAAATGTTTATCCATTTTGTTGATCTTTTCAAGAATCAGCTTTGGGTTTTGTTGCTTTTCTATCACTTTTCTATTCTCTATTTCATTTTATCTCTAATCTTTATTATTTCTTTCCTTCTGCTAGCTTTGGATTTAATTTTTTCCTCTTTTACAGGTTCCTTAAGTTGTAAAGTTAGATGTTGACTTGAGATCTTTCTTGTTTTTTAATGTGTTTATAGCTATAAATTATCCCTTAGCATTGCTTTCACAGTGTCACATAAGCTTTTCTTTTTCTTAATTTTACTTATTTTTGGGCTGTGTTGGGTCTTCGTTGCTGTGCACAGGCTTTCTCTAGTTGTGGCAAGCAAGGGCTACTCTTTGTTGCAGTGCACAGGCTTCTCATTGTGGTGGCTTCTCTTGTTGCAGGGCAGGGGCTCCAGGCACCAGGCTTCAGTAGTTGCAGCACGCAGGCTCAGTAGTTGTGGTATGCGGGCTCTAGGGTGCATGGGCTTCAGTAGTTGTGGTGCGTGGGCTCAGTATTTGTGGCTCATGGGCTCTAGAGAGCAGACTCAGTAGTTGTGGTGCATGGGATTAGTTGGTCCATGGCATGTGGGATGGTCCTGGACCAGGGATTGAACCCATGTCCCCTGCATTGGCAGGCAGATTCTTAACCACTGCACCACTAGGGAAGTCCTCCATAAGCTTTTGTATGTTATGTTTTCTTTTTCATTTGTCGCTAAGTATTTCCTAATTTCCCTTGTGATTTCTTTATTGATCCATTGGATGCTTAAAAGTGTGTTGTTTAGCTTCCACAGATTTCTGAAATTTCCCGTTTTCTTTCTGTTATTGATCTCTAATTTCATCCCATTGCTTTTATTTTTTTAATATTTTATTTTATTCTTATATTTTATATAGCAGGTTCTTATTAGTTATCTATTTTATACATATTAGTGTATATATGTCAATCCCAATCTCCCAATTCATCCCACCACCGCCCGCACCCCACTTTCCTCCCTTGGTGTCCATACGTTTGTTCTCTACATCTGTGTCTCTATTTCTGCCTTGCAAACCGGTTCACCAGTACCATTTTTCTAGATTCCACATATATACATTAATATACGATATTTGTTTTTCTCTTTCTGCCTTACTTCACTCTGTATGACAGTCTCTAGATCCATCCACGTCTCTACAAATTACCCAATTTCGTTCCTTTTCATGGCTGAGTAATATTCCATTGTATATATGTGCCACATCTTCTTTACCCATTTGATTGTCAATGGGCATTTAGGTTGCTTCCATGCCCTGGCTATTGTAAATAGTGCTGCAATGAACATTTGGGTGCATGTGTCTTTTTGAATTATGGTTTTCTCTGGGTATATGCTCAGTAGTGGGATTGCTGGGACATATGGTAATTCTATGTTTTGTTTTTTAAGGAACCTCCATACTGTTCTCCACAGTGGCTGTATCAATTTACATTCCCACCAACAGTGCAAGAGGGTTCCGTTTTCTCCACATCCTCTCCAGCATTTGTTGCTTATAGATTTTCTGATGATGCCCATTCCCATTGTTTTTAGAAAAGATACTCTGTGTGATATCTAACTTTTAGAAAATATTGAGATTTAATCTGTGGCCTAACATGTGGTCTATCCTGGAATATGTCCCATGTACACTTGTGAAGGATGTGTATTCTGCTGTAGTGGGTAGAGTGTTCTGTATATGTCTGTTAGATTGAGTTTGTTTACTGTGTTGTTCATGTCCCCTGTTTCCTTAGTTATCTCTTGTCTGGTTGTTGTATTCATTATTGTGAGTAGAGTATTGAAGTCTCCAACTATTATTGTAGAACTATCTATTTCTCCATTCAATTCTGTCAATTTTTGCTTCATGTATTTTGATGTTCTGTTATTAGGCATGTAAATGTTTATAATTGTTATATATTCTCACTGTTTTGAACTTTTTATTAATATATAATGTCCTTCCTTGTCTCTTGTCAAGAGTTTTTGACTAAAAATTTATTAGTCTGATATTCGTATAGCCATCCCTGCTCTCTTTTGTTTGTTATGCATGGAATAACCTTTTACATACTTTCACTTTCAGCCTATTAGTGTTCGGGGATCTAAAATGAATTTCTTGTAGACCCCATACAGTTGGATCACTTTTTTGAAAAAAATCCTTTCTGCCAATCTCTATCTTTTGATTGGAGAGTTTAATCCATTTACATTAAAGTAATTACTGATAAGGAGGGACTTACTTCCATTTTGGCATTTGTTTTCTGTATGTCTTTTAGCTTTCTGTCCCTCCTTCCCTGCAACACTGTCTTCCTTTGCGTTTAGTTGTTGGGTTTTTTTTTTTTTTTTGGTAATGAAATTTTAAAATTCCTTTCTTATTTCCTTTGGTGTATATTTTATAGCAATTTTCTTTGTGGTTACCATGGGGGTTTCATTTAACATCCTAAAGTTATTACACTCTAATTTGAATTTACACCAGCTTAATTTCAGTAACATATACAAATTTCTCCTTTAATAGCCCCATCCCCACCTCTTTCAGTTGTTGATTTCACAAAATTACTTCTTTATACATTGTGTGTTCAAAAACTTAAGCTAATAATTTTTAAAGAATGCATTAGCCTGTCAAATTATGAAGATAACAAAATGTGGAGTTACAAACCAAAGTTATAATTATAGTAGCTTCTAGATTAATAATTGCTTTTTTTAATGTAGTAGTCTCTTAAATCATGTAGAAAACAAACAATGTGGTTATGCAGCATTGTTACAATAATTCTGCCTTTTATAATTGCCCATGTATTTACCTTTACTGAGATCTTTATTTTTCATATGGCTTCAAGTTACTCTCTATTGTCCTTTCATTTCAACCTTCAGGACTCCCTTTATCATTTCTTTTTTTTTTAACATCTTTATTGGAGTATAATTGCTTTACAATGGTGTGTTAGTTTCTGCTTTATAAGAAAGTGAATCAGTTATACATATACATATGTTCCCATATCTCTTCCCTCTTGCGTCTCCCTCCCTCCCACCCTCCCTATCCCACCCCTTTAGATGGTCACAAAGCACCGAGCTGATCTCCCTGTGCTATGCGGCTGCTTCCCACTAGCTATCTATTTTATGTTTGGTAGTATATATATGTCCATGCCACTCTCTCACTTTGTGAAGACTATTTCTTAAAATAAACCTTAAAACTTTGGTTTTTATAACATCCAATATATGAATCACCAACAACTGTTGTAGGAACACTGTGCTGGGAGTCCTTCACACTCCAGCATTGCCTTAACTGTCTAGTAGAGGAGAGAAACCTGCAACCCACACAGTGACACAAAGCAGAATGACAGAGGTGTTGTGAGAAAACTGAAAAAGGAGGAGCAAGGAGTTTGGGGAAGGCTTCCCAGTGGGGCAGGCACCTGAGCTTAACGTTGAAAGATAAGCAGAAAGTTGACAGGCAAAAGCAGACAAATACAAAACAGACAAGTACAGGCAACTCTCCCCCATCCTTTATAATTCCAAGGTTAAAATAAGAGGAACACCACTCACTATTATAACTATTTCCACAAGTGCATTCAGAAGAGAAGCAGGTCACTTGGTTGGAAAGGAAGTAGAGGGAACTTCCCAGATGGTGATGCCAAAGCTGAGTCTTGAAGGGTGAGCAGGACTAAGCAAAAGAGAAGGACAAGCCTGAGCAAAGGCCTGGAATGTGGAAGCCCATGCTGCATTGACAAGAGAGTGACTATCCAGGATGTCCTGAGTGTTTGACACCTGGAGGGCCTGGGAAGAGGATTTGTCTATCACAGGAAAGTGGGGCCCTGTCATAGAGAACTTTGATGGGCACACCACAGAGTGGAGAACTGATTCTGAATACCCTGGGAATCCAGGGAAGATTCCCAAGGAGAATGGTGACATAATTTTTTCATCTGTGGCCCTTTGGGAAGACAACCCTGGAGGCAAAATGGATTAGCCAGCCACATGTCAGAGGTGGGAGTTCATTATAATGTAAAATACAGGAAACCTGAACTAGGGCTTTGGAACTGGGAATGAAAGAAATCAGCAGTAAAGAGACAGGAGATATTGGAGAGGTAGGTCTGAAGTCAGAGGTGAAGAGCAAAACGCTGTCCGAGATTCTTTGAATGAGCCACAGTGATGAAAAATAACTCAAAGGGAAGTTAAAAGTTTAGCTGGGACAAAACAAGTAGTGCTTATAAACATTCACAGCCATAGAGAGGTAGTAATGCTTTCTTTAGAGCTCGCAGACTACTTCTTAGTTCAGCTCGAATTTCTCACCTCTTGCCCCAATCCCTAAACTGGATTTGATAAAAACTGTGAAGATTTAGCAGGGGATACTGTTGTAGTTTATCTTATGACAGGGCCGAAAGTAAGCTCATCGCACGAGATGAATTGTGCCGAAGCACAGCAGTAGAGGGCTGCCGCTCGCTCAGGCAAAACAGCGCCGTCTGTCCTGCTGTGGTAGCTTTTATTAAAGCATTATCTACGTTTACATTTTAAGACTTGTCTTCTTAACATTTCAGAAATGCCAAAGCAGCAACCTATGTTTTTATTAATTATACAAGCAATAATTGGCTTTCTTGAAAACATGCCGTGCTTCGTCCTTGAGCGCAAAAGCAGCACAAAGTTCCCACCATTATTTTGATTATACTGAAGTAGCACAAGGACATTTCCTTGCGTTCCCACCACTCTGATTATACTGAGGACATCTCATGGATCAGTGCCCAAAGCACTCAATGCTTCTTCGCAGGCTCCCGGTTTGCCGGGGGGGGGGGGGCGGGGGGCTCAAAGCATTCAGGACTGTTCACAGCTCTGGCTTATTCGCATGCCCCCAGTTTGCCGGGGAGGGGGGGCTCAAAGCAATCAGGACTGTTTGCAGTTCTGGCTTATTCACCAGCCCCCAGTTTGCTGGGGGGGGGGCTCATGGGTCACGTCTCCTTTCCATGTCCTCAGTTATTCCATTACAGGATACTATCTTTAGAGGCTAGGCTCGAACCAGGACAATAGCTTCTTAACAGCAACTTCTTAACATTTTTGAACTTTGCTTTTCTACATGATGATTAGTTAGATGCAACTCTAGTGTAAATTACAGCATTTATTTGCTCTTATCTTCAAGGAATAATATGCAGCCAGATAAATTGCAGTAATTTGCCACTTTGCAACAACACCAGGCAAGGCACCTGATCATCAGTAGCTACTGGACACTCTTGTGTGTCATGTGTAAGCTGGGCACTGCACAACCAGTAGTGAGCAAGACCAACATTGTCCCTGCCTTCATTTCTAGTTGAGGAAAATGGGTGTGACAAAACAGGTGTGAGGGGTTCAGACAATGCCTCCATTTACTTCTTAATTTCAAGATTAAAATAAAAGAAACATTCTTGCTATATAATTATGTCCACAAATTCATTCAGAAGAGAGGCTGGTCATCCAGATGGAAAGGAAGCAGAGAGAGCTTCCCAGACGGTGATGCCAAAGCTGAGTCCTGAAAGGTGAGCAGTGTGATTGTAATCTTTCACAATGATAATGTTTTTTTCTATTTTACTTTTGTTTTACTTTTACTAATATATTTTTCTTTATTTTCATTTTACATCATTTTAATCATGTATTATATAAGATTGGAATTTTTACATGTTCATGGTGAATCAAATCATTATAGAATGACCCTTTGAACCCCAATTAATACTTTTTGTCTTAGTAGTTTTAGTCTGATATTAATATAATTGACCTTGCTTTATTTTGATTAGCATGTACCTGGCAAATTTCCTTCCATCCTTTTATTTCAAACGTTTCTGTATCCTTATGATTTGCCAGGTTTGGCATAAACAGCATATGGCTAGACTTGTTAATTTTCATCCAAAATGACAATCTCTGACTTTAACTGGAGAGTTTACCCCATTGACAATTTTTTATTACTGATTATGTAATAAAGTATAAATTTCAAATATGAACTTATTACTACCTTCTTACATTTTTCTTTCTATTTTCCTGCCTTTCCATAAATCTTTTTCTACTTTCTCGACTTCTAAAAGCTGATTTACTTGTTTTTCTTTGTTTTTCTCATTGCCTACCTCATGACTGAAATAGCAGATAGTAAAATGGTACGAATATGAAATTATTCAAAATAATCGGAAATGATAAAGGGATCAATTTTCCTGCCACATACAATAATGCGGTGAAGATCACTCGGATGTGTGAAACAGGGAGGCACTGGTGTCAAAAGAAACAAGTGTATCCTTCATGGCGCACAGAACAGCGTGTACTCAACTATTGTTTCACTGTAACCATTTGTTTCAAACTTTGGGCTGTACAGCAGCTCGGATATTAAGGGTCTGGAGCAAGTGCAAACACAGTACTCTCGGGAAGGGGTGGCGCTAAGGTCGATACCGGACCGGAAGTCGCTTTGCTGCCGTTTTTACCTCAGCTGCCTTGAAGCTCTCCTCCGTGTAGCGCCTTCCGGGCGCTGAGGTATCTTGTGAGGGCTTTGAAGACGGAGGGGTGGGTGAGGGTGTCATCGAAGGGGATTTGGGGGTTGATAATGGTTGTCTTTGGAGGCAGTATGGGGACTTGTTCGAATTTGAGTTGAGCGCTCAGATCATTATTTTCTGTCTTCTTATATTGTCAGCTGAGACCACAGTTGGGTATGTATTGTTTTCGTTTTCGTTAAGCTCTAAATATTTTCTAATTTCCGTTATTATTATTTTTTTTACCAAGAGTTTAGAAATGCCTTTTCAATTTTCAAAAGTTAAGGCTTTTGTTTCTAACGCGACTTCTCTGTGCCCCGTGTGATGCTTATTCATTGGAAAGTGTTCAGACTTCCTTTAAGACTAAGGCCAGGGTGAGTTTTTATTAATATTGCATCTGTAGCTCGAAACTAGTATGTGTTCTCTGGTTGATAACTGTCTTAACCAAAACGTGTGTATTCTTTGTGTGTGTGCTTGCTCTTCTAATCTTTGAGAGTAATGATTTGCGTGTGTGTGCAAATGCACGCAAACATTTAAAAACATTTGTATATTTATATATTTTAGTAGGCGTTACTGGGTTCAGGTAGGAGTAGTTTTCAGAATAAAGATTGTCAAATTCTTCTAGGTGAGTGAGTCAGGGCAGACAGCGCACAGCGTGGCACGTGCAAGTGGGGGAGGGGGCAGGGCTTGGCATGGCTCAGCATGTGAGAGGTAAGGCAGAGCAGAGTATGTACAGGAAGTGGGGAGGGGTATATGAGGCTGAGAGTCTGGGAGGCGGGCAGGGCCTGGCAGCGCATGGGACCCACAGGGCTGGGAGCCTTAAGGCAAGACAGAGTGTGTCCAAGAAGGCAGAGTCAGGCATGTGGAGCCTGGAGAGACTAGGCAGACTGGGCGGGACAGAAAGGTGGGCGGAGCATGTCTGAGGGGCTGGGCCGGCTGGGCAGAGGAGGCTTGTCTGGGACCATGGTGTAGGGCAAGCAGGGTAGCAGGTGTGTCCTGGAGGGTGGACAAGGCAGGCTGAGCCCTCTAAGTGTAAGGAGGTAGAGTCTAGCTTTTCTGGGTGGATATGCAGGGCCTTATGATTTCGACTGGGCAAGATGCAGCCAGATGGACTAGCCAAGTGTGTCTGGATAAGGTGGGCAAGCAGGGCCAGGTGGTGCCAGTCATTCCCAGGCAGGCAAGACCTAGTGCATCCAGGCAGGTGCTGTGGGCCCCAGCCACAGTGGCCAGAGGGTGAGGCCAGGAGTGTTGGGGCAGGGTGAGCCCATCCCCACCCACTTAGTGCTGACCCAGAGCCCTCCTTCCATCAGCACAGGAGCGCTACTTATAATCCCTGGTCTCTGGTGAATCTAGGACACAGGGTGGTTGGGGGAATGGAGCTGGTGCGAGGGTCTGCCCGTCAGTTCTTAACTGTGATACTCTCAGAGACTTTGCCATAGTCCCCCTGACAACTGCTCACTCGATCACACCTGCCTCAACTACAGAAGTCTGAGCTGTCCCAGAAGTACCAGGTGGGGGCAATGCCATCGGCAGGAAAGGAGGCCACACACCAGCTGTTGTCTGAAAAGGACCTGCCTCAGTACTGAAGCTTATACCAGGACTTTTATATACGAGATTCTTGACAATCAAAGCCTGATGAGTGTATGGCAGGGCCCCTGCGTGGAAGGGTAAGGACATTGAAGGCAGGGAGGCTCAGCAATGAAGAGAGAGGCGGCACGGAGTGTCCAGAGATCATTTAAGAAACAAATTGGGGAGACCTGTCAGCATTTTTCTCGCCTACAGCCCTGGATGAATGACACTGAGGACTTCCCATTCCTAGATTCTGCACTGCAGAAGCAGGCAATGGATACGAAGAAAAGGAAGAATTTGAAGAAAAAAGTGGAGTGGAAGGTGACAGAAATGGTGGAATGGGGGGCATGGAGGCAGAGGTTGGGGGCAGAATGCAAGGTAGTAGTACAGGGTTAGGGGGCTGACACTGATTCCCCTGCCCCTGCTTTGACCACTCTTGTCTCACGGAAGGAGAAGCAGCAGAAGCTCATGGAAAAGTCAGAAGACCCAGAGCAGTCAGATGCCGAGCACCCAGCCTCACTGCGGCAGTGCCTGGGGCCTGACTGTGTGCACCCCACCCGGCCAGGCTCCAAGTACTGCTCGGACGACTGTGGCATGAAGCTGGCAGCTGCGTGAGTGCACCTGGAGGTTAAGCAACAGGGAATAAAGTAGGGCATGATCTATGCCAGCTGTAAGTCCATCTACCCCGCTACCTATGTATCCTCCACCATTCGTCCACTCACCCACCTATCCATCCACCCTTACATCCACCGACCCGCTGAACCACCCATCCACATTCCATCCACCAACCCACTCATTCACCCTCAACAGTCACTTACCCACCCAGCTGTCTAGCCATGCACCCAACCATCCACCATCCAAGCACGCATTCACCAACATTCACTCATCTACCATTCATTATCCTAAACATCCACCATTCGGCCACTCATCCATTTCTTCTTATTTTGATGCCCCCACATACGCATTCCATTCTTGCTGTCTCCCCTTCCAGCCGCATCTATGCGATCCTGCCCAAGCGCATCCAGCAGTGGCAGAAGAGCCCTTGCATTGCTGAGGAGCATGGCAAGAAAATGCTCGAGCGCATCCACCGTGAGCAGCAGGACACCCACACCCGCCTGAAGGACTTAGAGTGCCATTTCCATGAACTTGAGGCCATCATTCAGCGTGGCAAGCAGCAGGCTGTGTGCAAAGATGAAGAGGTGAGTGGGAATGGGTGGGGTGGAGCAGAAAGGTGCCTGATATCTTGCCCTGCCGTCCCCACCCTGCACTGCTTTACTGGCCCTTCTACGGTCCTATGCAGAGTGACAAGCATGGCAGGAACAGCGTCAACCTGCAGATCTTCTGTGTCTCCTGCGGGCAACCCATCAATACGCAGGTTGCCCTGCGCCACATGGAGCGCTGCTTCGCCAAGGTTGGAGCATTGGCTGGGGGAAGATGGGGCAAGGGTGTTTTTGGCTGGGTGGGGTCCATGAGGAGGGGGGCAGGTTTGGTGCCCGGGTATTTGTTGTAGAAGAGAATACAACACACATCCATGGCTCTACCCATTTGTGCTTTTCTTCCACCCCCAGTAAAGGGGCCAAGATTTGGGCATCAGCCACTGGTGAGGGGGGGACATCGGCTGAGCAGACAGGAGCGTAGGGTCCACAGGGAGCAAATGTGTTGTTTGGGGCTTTTTCATGGGAGGTTACGCAGTGTGTGTCTATAGTTCCTCCCATTTGTACTCTTTTTTCCCCAGTATGAGCGCAAATCGCCCTTCACGTCCATGTACCCCACTCGCATTGAGGGGTGAGTGTGAGTGCTGCTCAGGGTCAAAGGCACGATGTGGACAAGGTCAGGAGCAGGGTGGGCAAGATCAAGGGCAGGATGTGGGTAGGCTCAGAGACAGAGGTGGGCAGATTAGCGGCAGGGTATAGGTGGGGTTGGGGACAAAGTGTGGGCAGGGTTCAGGGTGGGACCAGCCTCCTCCTGACCCTTAGCACCTCACTTTCACCTCTCCCCAGAACCGCAAGGCTCTTCTGTGATGTTTACGACCCACGGAGTAAGAGCTACTGTAAGCGACTCCAGGTGTTATGCCCTGAGCACTCGAAGGACCCCAAGGTGAGACTTTTCTTTCTCTACCTCATCGCCCTCCATTCTTCCCCTTCTCCCTACCTGACCACCTTCCTCTCGTCCTCCAGTGCTTGATTGCCTCCTATTCCTTCTTCCTTCTGCCTGACTGCCTTCATGCCTCCTGACCAATCCCTATGTATCCCCTCCTCCTTTCCTGACCTCCCCTACACCCCCCTCCTCACTGCCCAATCACTTTCTAGTTTTACTTTTCTCCCTGCCTGTTCATTTATTCATAATCTCCTTGCCTGACCCCGCACCCCAACATTTCTCTCTCCCTCTGCCTGACCAGCCTCCGTTCCTCTGCTCCTCACTGCATAACCATTCCCCATTCTTCCCTTCTCCTTGCTTGCTCATCTCCCTTCTTTTCCTAGCCCCTGCCTGACCACCCCACAATCCCCCCTCCCTCCCTGCATGGTTACCCTCAATTCCTCTCTTCTCACTTGCTGACTTCCTTCCATTCTTATTCTCCCTGCCTCACTTCCCCAATCGCCTTCTCACTGCTTGTCATGTCCTAAATCCCTTCTTCTTCCCTGTTTGATCAGCCCCCATCCCTTTCACCCTCCCAGCCTTATTCCTCACCTCCCCCATGCTTTACCAACCCTCATTCATCTACTTCTCCCTGTCAGACCCCCCCCTCCATCCTTCCTCTCCTTCCTGTTTGATCTCTTTCTGTTCTTCCGTCCTTCCTGCCTGATCACCTCCATTCCTACATCCCTGCTTAACTTCTTCCTCCATTCTCCATGATTGATCATCCCCCTTTGGCCCCCTCTTCTTTACCTAATCACTGAATTCCTCTCTTCCCCCCGCTAGGTCACCACTCCCCATTCCTCTCCTTCCTGCCTGCCTGCCCTCTATTCCCCTCTTCCTTGCATCCTGCCTGCCTGATCACCCTCCATTTGCCACCCTTCACGTACCTCATCATCTTTCATTCTTCCCCACAGGTACCGGATGAAGAAGTGTGCGGTTGCCCACTAGTGAAAAACGTCTTTGAGCCCACCGGTAATTTCTGTTGCCTCCCCAAACGCTTGTGCAATCACCACTACTGCTGGGAGAAGCTGAGACGTGCCGAGGTGGACCTAGAGCGCGTGCGCATGGTACGTTACAAGGCTGAGTGGGGCCGAGGGGCGGGATGGAATCCTAGAAGGCCCTTCTCATGCTTGCCCCCCACAGTTGCTCAAGCTGGAAGAGCTGGTTGAGCAGGAGCACAAGGTGCGCACAGCCATGAAGAATCGGGCAGGGCTGCTGGCCCTGATGCTTCATCAGACAACCCAGCATGACCCGCTCACCACTGACCTACGCTCCAGAGTAGACAGCTGAGCTCTGCTCAGCTGAGGTCCTGTACTCAACACCCTGTGCAAGGGAGACACTCTACGAATTCCTCACACACCTGTTCCTCTAACATCCTTCTCAGGGCATCTCAGAGTTTCTCTGTGCTTCTCTGTTCCCCATTTAGTCTCCTGTCTCGGTCTACGCCTCCTTGAGGTGGGGTGGTCCTCAAAATCCCCCCCTTTCTGTCCGTTCCTGTATCCTCCGTCTCTTTCTTTCCTGAATCTGGGCCAGGAGATCTGCCCTGCCCTCATCTCCCACCATCCAGAGTTTTGTTTAAAAACTTTAGAACAAGAGATTTTAATATCCTCTGGTGGCCCCTAAGCCGTTCTCTCTGGCCACAAACCCAATTCCGAACCTCCAGTGGTGGTGGGTGACAGTGCAGCTTTACTTGGGGGGTGGGCTACAGTGCACGTTTGGGGGTGCCTGTGATGCCCACTGTGCTCGGTGCATCCTCTTCTGTCAACGGAGATGTGATCTTATGAAGGGAATGCCAGTGACTCTTGTTCTCCTAAGTCCCCCATCCCAGTCCATCAAATATGTAGTTGGCACCTGATCAGTGTCCCTTGACCAACTTCTGTATAATTGTTAATATTCCCCAGGCCAGAGGTGCTGGGGAAACGTTGCAATGGAGGGAATAGGTGAGTGTGGGATAGTCCTCCTTGGTGATTCCACTTTGGGACACTGAGGAGAGTTCAGGGTGTCATAGCAATTATGTCCCTGCCCCCACTCACCTTGTTCCACCCTTTACCATACCACGAGGTCCCGGCCTTTTCTGTCAGCCTTGGCCCCTGCCAGTCCAGTCCTGGTCTATCTGTCTCCCCCACAAACCTGCCCATCCTGTCCTGTCCTCCTCCTCCCACTACCCTGCCCTGGGTCTGCCCTTTCCAGCTGGCTCTGCCCATTTCAAGCCTATAGGGTTGCCGGAAGAGGACTGGGACCTCTGCCACATCTGCCTTTGCCAGCCCCAGCCAGGCCTCCTGTGCCAGTAGAGGTGTGTCAAGCAGTGCTGCCTGTGGGTACTGGTATGTCTCAAATGATGGACTTGAACTACTCTTCCTATTCTTTTTATATTCACGGGCCCCTTAGGGATATTTTCATTAATTTTCACTGTTACATTTTTACCCGGGGACTCACATATTTCACCTAAATGTTTAAGTATGTTGCTCTAGACCTATATCTCATATTCCACGATAACTAGTATATTAGTTCTCTAATGCACTACGTATCTGGTGCAATATCTCCTTTTTTATTACTAGTATTGTATTTTTTTTCTTTTAAACTTCATCAGATTTTCCAGGAGCTGAGCCATATAGTCAATTATTAGAGAGGCTTACCTTTTTGTTTTATTTATACTCCCTAAATTTATATTTATGTACTTAAGCTTTTACTATATACTTAAGCTTTATGTACTTAAGCTTTTATTAACTGCCACCTTGATTTTTTTGTTTTGTGTTTCATTTTTCTATGTGTTTGCTTCATTTTGTTCTTTTTCTACCTTCTTGAGTCAAATTCCTAACGGTTATTTTTTGGTTTCCCAGTCTTTTTTTTAATAGTAAAGGATTTGAGACTCTACACTTTTTTCTAAATGTAGCTGTGTCTCATAAACTCTGGTGTGAAAGGTGCAACTTCAGAATTGATTTCTCACTTTGATCCTAGCTATTGAGGAACGTTTCTTAGTTTCTAACTGGTTAAAGTAGTTTGGTTATCTTTTCTTTCTTTCTTTGTAATTATGGTTTTACTGTGATCAGAGAATGTAGCCTGTTGAATCTGAACTTGTAAACATTACTCAAGATTTTCTCTGTGGGCCAGATTACTCAATTGAATTTTGTAAAACCTTCATGGATATAAGAGAAGAAACTATATTCTCGGTTAGGTACAGATTACTCATTAGGACTTTTCAATCTAGTTTGAGGATTAACATTTCTTTACTCTGATTTTTTGTCTTTTTGTCTACTCCATCTGTTATATTACCAAAAGATAGAATAAATGTTATATTTTAAAACAAATTTCTCCTTATAGTTCTGTTTTTGGCAGGTGGGTGGGGGGATCCTAAAGTATGTATCTTTGGCCATTTTTCACAATGCCACTATGTGTTTTCTTTGTTTTGCTTGTTGAGTCCTTTTGACCTTGAATTTACTTTGGTAAGTACATCATCACTGCTGCTTTTATTTTGCTGCCACTAATCTGGTGTGTCTTTGGCTAAACCTTTATTTTGCATTTGTCTCTTTGTTTAAGATATACTTCTTTTAACTGCATATAAGAGTATTTTTTGCTCTAATCCCACATTTGTGTCTTGAGATTCAGTCCATTTAAATTTGTATAATGATGATAACCTTATTTTTTTGTATTATATTATCCTTATTATCAGTTTTACTACTTCCTAAATATAACTTTCATTCTCTTCTTCTTCCTAACACCTTTATGACATTTCTGTTCAGTTTTGTCCCCCCCCCATACCTCATTAGTTTGGTAATTTTTATGTTTACTAATTGTCCAGTTATATATTTGGTCCTCTCTAACAGGCATGATTTATGTTTTTTCTATTATTTGATCAGAATATAATTAACCTTTCTTGGTAGAGAAAGATACTCTATCCTCCATATTTGCCTCAGCAAGGTGAACAGTATTATTTCCGGATTTTTCTAGAAACATTTAAACTGCTTTTATGAAGACTATATTTTTCTTAGGTTAAGTCAATTCTGCTTCAAGAAAATTTACTTAACATTTTTATTCAAAGTCCCCAGTCACTTTATTTGTCATAATTTAACTATAGCTATATGAATGTGTACTTGAGGGTGTGTATTTTACCACAACAGTCATTGCTAACCATTGTCTTGCTCTGTTATTTTGAGATCTATCTTCTGATTTAGTATTCATTTATTTAGAATACTTCCTTTAGTGTTTTCCTCAAATAGAGTAAATTGGTAGAATAGTGTTCATATTATTTAATGTCTGAAGCTGTTTATTTCTCCATGGTCTATGGGAAGCAGCTTCTAAAATGGCTCCCAATGATCCTTGCCTCCTGGTATTCACGGCCTTGTGTAATTCCCTCCATTTGAGTAACTTGCTTCTAATCAATAGCATACCTTTAACACTGAGGAGATGCCACCTTCGTGATTAGATTACAAGAGATTGTAGCTTCTGTCTTGCTAACAGGCTGTCCCCCTTGTTGGATTTAGTGAACCAACTTGCCATGTTGGGGAGGCCCGTATAGCAGGGAACTGAGGGTGGCCTTTCACCAACAGTCAGTATGAAACTGAGGCTCTCAGTCCAACAGCCCACATGAACTGAATCCTGTAAACAACCATATAAGTGAACTTGGAAGCGGATCCTTCCCCAGTTGAGCCATCAGATGAGGCCCCAAGCCTAGCTGAGACCTTGAATGCAGCCTCATGAGAGACCCTAAAACAGAGGACCAAGCTAAGCTGTGCCCAGATTCCAGACTCATATAAACTATGAGATAATAAATGTGTGCTTTTTTAGGCCACTAAGTTTATGGGGATGTAGAGCCAGGCAACTAGGGACTGGAGGGTCAGTGGCTTTGTGAGGGACTTCTGGAATGAAAGCCATAACATCTTTCAGGAATGGTCAGTGTTTAGCTGCTCCATAAGTCAGTTTTGGAAACTATGCGGGTCAGTAACTGGCAGTCTGGGAAGACGGATGATTGGAAGCCTGCTGGGGGTGTGGCACTGGTGTGCCCGTGTTGGGCATTATTCAAGGTTCCTGTGGTCATCATGGATTAATGATATGAGGAGCATGGGCCATGCCAGTGACCGGGGGACTTTGAAGTATCCTCTGGCAGTCCCTGTAGTCCAACCATAGGTGGCTTCTGCTGGTCAGTAAATGATGGGCAGCCAGAGGAATCAGGGGCATGGTCCCAGGGATTTGGGACCTCACGTGACCAGAGATCAACTTTCCTGAGTTCGTCAATCACTGGAGGACCTGGTGCACACCTGGTTTTCAGTGTCTAAGAAGTGGGTGGGGAGGGTGAGTTTGAGTTTTCATCTCTGTCAGAAGAGGGAGGACCAGGTAGGTTGCCCTGGATGTGCACTGAAACATGCAGAAGCTCAGTTTATGCACACAAGATGTTGTCTCCCCTCAGCCTGAGCACTTTGAAGACAATGGAAAATAGGAATATTGTTTATTGGGAGTCAACCCTGCATGGGGTTCAGAATCGCAGAGTGACAGGGACTTCCCCGGTGGTCCAGTGGTTAAGACTCCGCGCTCCCAATGTAGGGGGCATGGGTTTGATCCCTGGTTGGGGAAGATCCCACATGCCGCGTGGCACGGCCAAAAAAAAAAAAAAAAAAAAAAAGAATCGCAGAGTGACTGAGTATGGGCACTTTGGAGTCAGCTGAACTTGGCTTAAGTATTTCCTGGTCCTTCTACTTGCTAGCAGTGTGACCTTGGGCAACCGACTTCACCTCACTGTGCTTCCGCTGCTTCTACTGTCAAATGGTCCAAATGATGATCATTGTCAGGTAGCTGACAAGGTTGCAGTGAAAATTAAATGAGGTACCTGATATTGATCACCAGGGCCTCAGGGCAGAGGCAAGTTCCAGACTTGGTGTCCCTGAGACAGGTCACCATCTTCCTGCTGCATGAGCACCACGTGGCTGGTGTCCCACATCCAGAGCCCTTCCTGTTTCAGTGGAAAATGTGGTGCAGCCGATGGAAGAAAGGTGAGATGGGAGGGTCAGCCCCACAGCCTAGAGGAGGGGGAGGCAGCTCCCTGCAGGGTGTCTGCGAGCGAGGTCTGGGTCGGGGTGACCACCGGCCCCAGTCAGGGAGACGCTACCCCCTGATGCCCCGCACAGGCCCTTCAGTCCTCACTGGCTCTGTGCACATGCTCAGTTGATCCCCACCAGAGCTGCTTTCCCCCAGCACAATACTGTTAAATAAGCTATAGACCTAATTCAAATTTCACCATTTTTCCCACTAGTGTTCTTTTTTTTTCCAAGATCTTCTCCAAACTTTGACTGTTCCTCCGTCTATCCTTGTCTTTAATGACCTTGACACTTTTGAAAAGTACAGTTCAGGTATTTTGTAGAATGTCTCTCAACTTAGGTTTGTCTGTTATTTTCTCATGATTAGATTGTGGTTTTGCATTTTAGCAAGAATGCCACAGAAATGTCCTCAGTGCACTTCTTGAGGAGGTACGTGATGTCGATGTTAAACTTGACCATTTGGTTAAGGTAATATCTGCTGGTTTCTCCATTGGAAAGTTTCTATTTTTCGCATTGTACTTAATAAATACCTTGGGGAAGATACTTTGAGACTATGCGAATATTCTGTTGCTATTCAATCTTTTGCCCACTAATTTTAGCATTTATCAGTGGATCTTGCCTACAACAATTATTACCGTGGTGTTTGCCCAATAGTGGTTTTGTATTTCCTTCATTCCTTCTACATTTATTAATTGGGATTATTCTCTAAGAAAGAGCTGTCCCTCCCCTCTCACTTATTTATTGTCTTTTTATTCACTTTTTAATTTATATCAGTATGGACTCATGGATATTTATTTTATTCTCTGGGTTATCCTCCAATACAGTGGCCCCTCCTTATCCGCAGTTTAGTTTTCCACAGTTTCAGTTACCCATGGTCAAATGTGGTCCAAAAATATTAAATGGAAAATTCCAGAAACCAACAATTTATAAGTTTTAAAATTGTGTGCCATTCTGAGTGGTGTGATTAAATCTCCCGCCATCCCGCTTCGTCCTGCCTGGGGCTGTGAATCATCCCTTCATCCAGTGTATCCCACCCGTTTGTTGCAATATAGCAGTGATTGTGTTCAAGTAACCATTATTTTACTTAATAATGGCCCCAAAGTGCAGGAGTAGTGATGCTGGCAGTTTGGCTATTCTCTACTGTGCCTAACTTATAAATTAAACTTTATCATAGGTATGTATGTGTATAGGGAAAAATAGTATGTATGAGGTTCGGTACAATATGTGGTTTCAGGCATCCATTGGGGATCTTGGAACATATCCCCCATGGATAAGGGGGGAGCTACTGAACTAGCATTATTTATTGTGTTGCTCACATTGTCCCAGCTGTGGCCATTGGGAGCTCCTTCAGGTTGGCTCCTGTGTCCTTTTTTTTTATTGTTTAAATAAACTTTAAAAATCTACAATAGCTTTCGATTTATAGAAAAGTCTCAAAGATAGTTTTCCCTATCGTTAACATCCTACATTGCTATGGTATGTTTGTCACAACTAAGGAACCAACATTGGTACATTACTGTTAACTAAACTACACACTTTATTTGCATTTCTTTGGTTTTAAACTAATGTTTTTTTTTTCTGTTGCAGGATCTCATCCAGGACACCACATTACGTTTATTCATCATGTCTCTTTGGCTTCCCCTAGACTGTGAGTTTCTCAAACTTTCCTTGTTTGTGATGACCTTGACAGTTTCTAGGAGTACTGGTCAAGTGATTGATAGAACATTCTTCAGTTGGTCTTATCTGACATTTTTCTCATTACCAGACTAGGGTTTGAGATTTTGGGAAGAATACCACAGAAGTGAAGTACCATTCTCATCACTTCATATCAGGGGTACATGCTATCAACCTGACTTATCCCCAATAATGTTAACCTTGATCACTCTCTTGGCAGAGGTTTGCCAGCTTTCTCCACTATAAAGATACTCCCCACCCCCTTTCTATACTCCAGTCTTAGGAAGCAAGTCACTAAGCACACCCAGGGATGGGGAGAGGATGTTAACCACTACCTCCTGGACGGGGAAATATCTACACACATTATTTGAAATTCTCCAAGTTATCTGTCTCATCTCTCCCATTTATTAGTTTATTCAATCATGTATTTATACCAGTATGGACTTATGGATATTCATTTTTATTTCATGGGTTATAATCCAATACTATTGTTTATGTTTTGTTGCTCAGATCTCTAGCTTTGGCCATTAGGAGCTCCTCTGGGTTGGCTTCTGTATCTTTTTGACATGCCCTGCCTTTTTTGAGTACGTTCTTACTTTTTGGCACCACAAGATGTTTCAGGTTCATCTTGTAGTTTCCCTGCTCCAGCCCTGGACTCAAGCACTTCTCCAAGAAGCCCTAACTCCTTTTATTGGAGAATGGTATTGAGAAACAGGATCTGGGCACTAAATGTGCTCACTGACTAGGCAGAACACTCCAGTGTTACCTAGTATATTCTTAGAGCCCAATCAAGAGACAGAAATCACACAGGAGTTTGAAGAGAGCATGTTTAATATAAGTAATTAACTATAACAGGGAATTGGAGGAATGGGAGATTGGCTACTAAGAGGTAAAGAGCACTCCAAATATAGGGAGTAGCCTTTATCCCTAGTGCTGAGATAAAGCACCTGAGAAAGAGGCCACTCCCCATCTCTCCACCCCGGCTTAGAATTTGATCTAATTGGAAAGGGCACGACCAAGACCCATTGGATGGCAGAGAAGTTTGCTGAGCTGGTTGGCAGGGCTTGATGGAAGTCTGCCCTCTGGGATGACGGGGGAAGACGTTTATGGGATGTGCCACATGCTTATGGCCGCTGGGTGCTACTGTCCACCTAGGGATGCACTGCAGAAGCCATGGGTGCTGCAGGAACTTGGTGAGAGCAGCACACCAGAGCTAGGAAGAGAAGTCTCTTCCTCCTCCAGTGTCTTTCTATGCCCTCTACTGATAACTGAAATACTTAGGCTAATTTCTTTCCTTTCCCATCCTCTTCAGTGCCGTTATACTATTCATTTTTAATATAGGTATGTTCATTTGTTAGCGTATATGTCATTTAGGGTTCACCCCACATTGTAGTTAATTTTAATTTTTTTGGAGGATGTGAAACAGTATGGTTTCATGAATCAAAGCTACACAAAAAGGTATATTCAGAGAAGCGTCACTTATCTCCTTGTCCCTACTATCCTGTCCCTTTCCCACCTATCCCCTGTAGGTAAGTGAGCTCTTTAGTTTCAAGTGTATCCTCCTGTATTTCTTTTGCAAGGACATGTATGTCTTCTTATATCCCCTTCTTTCTAGACACTCTTTAAAGCTTCACTTTTTTCATTTAACAGTATGAAATCATTCCATATCCATTCATAGTCTTCCTTTTGTTGGAGATCTTTAAGATGGATTTCTAGATGTAGGATTGCTGACTCAAGAGGTAAGAACAAATGTAGTCTAGTTAGATATTACCCAATTCCTCGCCAGAAGGATCGAAGCAGTTTGTGTTCCCAACATAAATATACTAGAGTGCTTTTTTCCCCACAGCCTCACCAACATAACATATTGTCACACTTTTAATTTTTACCAGTCTGATAGATGAGACATGGCATCTTGGTGTTATTTTAATGTGCATTTTGCTAATTGTAAGTAAGTTTGAGCTTTAAAAATATATTTGGTGGCCATCGTACATCTCTTTTTCTTTTTGTGAATTACCTGTTCATGTCTTCCCATTTTTTAAATTTGTTTTGTATTAAAGTATAGTTGATTCACAATGTTGTGTTAATTTCTGCTGTACAGCAGTGATTCAGTTATACATATACATACATTCTTTTAAAAATATTTTTTCCCTTGTTTATCCATTCCATATATAATAGCTTGCATATGCTAACCCCAGCGTCCCACTCCATCCCTCCCCCACCCTCCATCCCCCTTGGAAACCACAAGTCTGTTTTCTACGTCTGTGAGTCTGTTTCTGTTTCGTAGATGCATTTGTGTCAGGTTTTAGATTTCATATATAAGTGATATCATATGGTGTTTGTCTTTCTCTTTCTGACTTACTGCACTTAGTATGATAATCTCTAGTTGCATCCCTGTTGCTGAAAATGGCATTATCTCATTCTTTTTGATGGCTGAGTAGTATTCCATTGTATATATGTACCACATCTTCTTTATCCATTCATCTGTCAATGGACATTTAGGTTGCTCCCACATTTTTAAAATGAGGTTTTTAGGCCCATGTTTCTCAATTTTTAAGAGTTCTTTATATCAGGGATCAGCAAACTAGAACCCATAGGCCAAATCTGGCCCACCACCAGTTTTTATAAATAAAGTTTTATTGAAACACAGCCACACTCATTTGTTTACATATTGTCTATGCTGCTTTCACACTACCCCTGCAGAGTTGGTAGTGTAGATTGAGTCAATTCTTTTCGTTCTTTTTTTTTTAAGAATTTACCAAGTGTAATAAATTAGAGGTGAAGTCACAACAAAAGAATTTATGGCGTCCAAAAAAATTCACAAGTAGAAGTTTCCTTCTATCAACTTCTCAGAGTCCCATGAGCTCTCCCCTGACCTCTGAAAGATGGGTTTTACCAAAATCTGGTTTACACTGAACTTTTCAGGTATATATGATCTGAAAAGAAAGAAGTATCTGATAAGAACCTGCCTGGTGCTCCTTCCTTGCTGCAGCCCTTCTTTGTGTAAGTGATCAGAATCAGGTCCAAGTGACACAGAACCAAGCATGACATATCACACCAAACACCATTTCCTGTCCAACCAATTCTCATCTCTCTCCAGTAATGAAGAGGTGGACGTTCTTCTTGGACTGCAGCATCTGTGCAGCCCGCTCGACCCCGACCACAGCAGCCAACCTCTGGGCATCGTACTTGGAGTAGAGGACGGTGCAGGTCCAGGCAGCTTCCTCTCCTCTGGTGGTGGCTTGCAGCATGTTACAGACTTCACTGTAGAAGTGGGGATATGTTGGCAGTTCATAGAAAATCAGGTTCCTGATGCCTTTTATTGTGTATCTTTTGTAGAAATGGAAGCGCTCTGTGAGGAGCAGGAACTGCTTCTCTCCTTGAAGGAAGAAGTGTCTGGCCCTGGAGACACCAGACTTCTGGGCACACTCGCAGATATGAGTGAAGTTCAGTTCCTCCTTCTTGAAGTAATTTCGGAGACGCACAAAGTCCAAGTAGGAGGGAACATAGATAAGCGTGTGAGACATGACTGCATCACGATACTGAGGCAAAATCTTGTTGACGAAAAAGTTAAACCTGGCATCAATCACTGAAGCTAGGTTTTCAGCTTCCATCCTCTGGAAGACACGTGGGAGCTGCACCAGGACATGACTGATGCAGCCTGTCATCGGGACGTTCCTCACAGCCACCTGGCCTTGCCCATGGATGCAGTATTTGATGAACACAGAGTTGATCTGGGCATCCTGCGGGGCCCCAGACAGCAGCGTCTGACGATAGTACTTGGACCAATTATTGAGGCTCCACATGCGCACTCGAGAAAAGTCCACCCCATGTGAGTCCAAGGGCAGTAGGTCCATGTGGTTCATCAAATGCAAGACATGCTCCCAGTTCTGCATCAGGTAAATGTCAGCTTGATCAATGATGAGAAGCTCAATAGAAGACAGAAAGTCAAAATCTCTCTTCTTCTCTCCTTCTCCACCAATGATGGTCCTCAAGCCCAGAGGGGAGGCAATGAGGATGTCTGACGAATAGAAGGGGGCATAAAGTCGGATGCTTCTCTGCAGTATTGCCACTCCAGTCCTGAAGTGGTCATCGATGTTGCCGACAAATACAGCTTCATAATCCTCAGGCCTCTTCAGGTTGGGTGGTCTCTCCTCGGGATCTGAGCCATACTCTCCATTAAACCTCTTTTTGTTGCCTACAATTATTTTCTTCTTGCTGTCGCCCTCAAGAAGACTGATGAAGAGCTGTACCACCCGCAAAGCAGCTTCCCGGAATGGCACCACTATCAGCACCTTGGGCCTCGTTAGCCCTTGGTCCCTGAAGTCATCATCATCACCCACCCCAAGTTTCTGGCTTCGGCACCTGCTGTTGTTGGTAAGCACCTGGGCATTGGCTTTGAGGACGTGATTTATCACATGCAGGCAGTACACGTGGCGGATCTCTTCCCCATTCTTCAGGGCAGTCCTTTCTGGGTAGAACAGGTCCCGGTAAGAATTCATAATTAAGAAGAGCTCTTTCTGGAGGGGTGGGAAGGGGCTACTTGAATTTGGGGGACCAGAGAGGAACTGGCTGTTGGTCTTGATCCAGGTGGATTCCAGAGGCTTCTGGAGATGAAGTGACTTTAAGTCAATGTCCTTTGGGGGTTTAAAGGTTTCCGGTTTCCAACTGTTGAAACCTGGATGAAAAGACAAGCTGGCCCAGGATGGGCCATTTTAGCTGGTGGGTAGTTTTGGGATTTGTGGCAACAGCCTGGATTTCTTTTTCTTTCAGTTCTTTGTTTACATGTTGTGCAAATGGATCTTGTAATGCTTTCAGAGAACAGTTGCCTTCTCTTTCCTCTTCGAGAAAGTTGGTTTCTAGGCTGAAGAGTGACTCATGTTTTGCATCTGTAAACTCCTCTGGGGATTCCTCTGATGTGCCAGGTGGCCCGAGCCCATCTTTTCCCTTAGGGTCAGCAGGTAAGGCCGCATTCTTCTGCATGTCAGTAGACGCTACTGCCGTCTCTTCCTCCACACTGATGTCACTATCGCCATCTTCAAGATTCATTTCTGTCTCATCTATAACACTGTCTTCTTCTTCCTCTTCCTCCTCCTCATCTTCCTTGGAAACATCCTTTAATGTGGCAAGTAGTCTGTTGTAACCAGAAACTTGTTCTGGTTCACTCTCTGCTTCACTTTCAGAACTTGAAGTATCTAAACTCTCTGACAGTTGACAAGTCTGTGGTTTTGCTTCCTTTCTGGAAACCCTTGGAAGGTGGAAAACAGAAGTTCAATGTTTTGAAATAAAAGATTTGGTAAAGCTGTCTTCTCTTGTAACTTAGAAAGAAGATCAGTGGACGAAAGCAGTTCAGGAGCTTGTAGTTCTAAAGAAGTCATGATCCACACCATTGTAAAGAAATCATACCCCAATAAAGATGTTAAAAAAAAAAGTCATGATCAAGTGGGGTTTATTCCAGAGACACAAGGATAGTTCAACATCAGCCTGAGAGGCTTGTCTGCTCACCCGCTGGGGTGGGCGGGGCTGGGAGCTCAATTCTTTTCATTCTTGTTTCTTTATTCTGCTCTGTGGTAGTTATTTCCACTATTTTATCTTCCAGGTCACTTATCCGTTCTTCTGCCTCAGTTATTCTGCTATTGATTCCTTCTAGAGAATTTTGTATTTCATTTATTGTGTTGTTCATCATTGTTTCTTTGCGCTTTAATTCTTCTAGGTCCTTGTTAAACGTTTCTTGTATTTTCTCCATTCTATTTCCAAGATTTTGGATCATCTTTAGTATCATTACTCTGAATTCTTTTTCAGGTAGACTGCCTATTTCCTCATCATTTGTTTGGTCTGGTGGGTTTTTACCTTGCTCCTTCATCTACTGTGTGTTTCTCTGTCTTCTCATTTTGCTTAACTTACTGTGTTTGGTGTCTCCTTTTTGCAGGCTGCAGGTTCATAGTTCTTGTTGTTTTTGATGTCTGCCCCCAGTGGCTAAGGTTGGTTCAGTGGGTTGTGCGGGCTTCCTGGTGGGGGGGGACTGGTGCCTGTGTTCTTGTGGATGAGGCTGGATCTTGTCTTTCTGGTGGGCAGAACCGTGTCCGGTGGTGTTTTGCGGTGTCTGGGACCTTATTATGATTTTAGGCAGCCTCTCTGCTAATGGGTGGGGTTGTGTTCCTGCCTTGCTAGTTGTAGGGTATCCAGCACTGTAGCTTGCTGGTTGTTGAATGGAGCTGGCTCTTAGCTTTGAGATGGAGATCTCTGGGAGAGCTTTCACCGTTTGATATTACGTGGAGCTGGGAGGTCTCTGGTGGTCCAATGTCCTGATCTCGGCTTTCCCACCTCAGAGGCACAGGCCTGACACTTGGCTGGAGCACCAAGACCCTGTCAGCCACACGGCTCAGAATTAAAGGGAGAAAGAAAGAAAGAAAGAAAGAGAGAGAGAGAGAGAGAGAGAGAGAGAGAGGGAGGCAGGGAAGGAGGGTGGGAGGGAGGAAGAGAGAGAGAGAGAGAGAGAAAGAAGGAAAGAAAGAAAGAAAGAGAGAAAGGAAGGAAGGAAGGAGAAAAGAAAGAAAAAATAAAATAAAGTTATTAAAATAAAAAAATATTAAAAATTTTTTAAAAAAGAAAGAAAGAAAGAAGAGAGCAGCCGAACCAAAAAAACAAATCCACCAGTGATATCAAGCCCTAAAACCATACTAAAAAAAAAACCAAAAGCAAAAAAAAAAAAACGGACAGACAGGACCCTAGGACAAATGGTAAAAGGAAAGCTATACAAACAAAATCACACAAAGGATACACATACACACTCACAAAAGGAGAAAAAGGAAAAAATATATATATATAAAGGAAGAGTAACGAAATCAATAAAGATATCTACCAATGATAATAAACTCTAAATACTAAACTAAGATAAACATAAAACCAGAAACAAATTAGATGCAGAAAGCAAACTCCAAGTCTACAGTTGTTCCCAAAGTCCACTGCCTCAATTTTGGCATGATTCGTTGTCTATTCAGGTATTCCAGAGATGCAAGTTGATTGTGAAGATTTAATCCACTGCTCCTGAGGCTGCTGGGAGGAATTTCCCTTTCTCTTATTTTTTGCACGGCTCCTGGGGTTCGGCTTTGGATTTGGCCCCACGTCTGTGTGTAGGTCGCCTGAGGGTGTCTGTTCTTCGCTCAGACAGGATGGGGTTAAAGTACCAGCTGATTAGGGGGCTCTGGCTCACTCGGGCCAGGGGGAGGGAGGGGTACAGAATGCGGGGCAAACCTGTGGTGGCAGGGGCTGACATGATGTTGCAACAGCCTGAGGTGCGCTGTGTGTTCTCCCGGGGAAGTTGTCCCTGGATCATGGGACCCCGGCAGTGGCGGGCTGCACAGGCTCCCGGAGAGGAGGTGTGGATAGTGACCTGTGCTCGCACACAGGCTTCTTGGTGGCTGCAGCAGCAGCCTTAGCGTCCCATGCTCGTCTCTGGGGTCCACACTGATAGCTGCGGCTCACGCTCGTCTCTGGAGCTCGTTTAGGCGGTGCTCTGAATCCCCTCTCCTTGCGCACCCCCAAACAATGGTCCTCCAATACTTCTAGGTAGGTCTCTGGACCTGCTGTGGCACTGTGGGGCCAGCTCAGACTCTGATCTGGCCTTACTCCTGCATGTACTTGTCTCCAAAGTCCACAGCCTCGATTGTGGGAACACTCGTTTTCTCTTCAGATATTTCACAGATTCAGGTTTTACCAAGCCAATTGCAGGGGTCTAATCCGCTGCTCCTGTGGCTGCACGGAGAGATTTCCCTTTCTCTTCTTTGGTCGCACAGCCCCTGGAGTTCACCTTTGGTTTTGGCCCTTGCTCTGCCTGTCAGCCACCCTCAGGCATCTGTTCCTGCCCAGCCAAGAGGGGTGAAAGCAGAGGCTGATTAGGGCTCACTTGCTCACTCAGGCCGGGGAGAGGGAGGGATACAGCTGTCACAGTTGGGGTGTGGGGGGAGTGCCTGCAGTGGCAGAGGCCAGCAGGAAGTTGCTACAGCCTGAGGCATGCCATGCATTCTCCCAGGGAAGTTGGCCCCAGATAATGGGACCCTTGGCAGTGGTGGGCAGCACAGGCTCCCAGGAAGGTGTGGGCAGTGACCTGCACTTGCTCCCGGGACCCTCGGCAGCAGCAGCGGCAGCCGTCGCGCCCGCCTCTGGGATCCTAGGTAGCAGCTGCGGCTCGCGTGGGTGATGTCCTGCCGTCTGTGAGTGCATGTAGGTAGAAGCTCCTATGGTGGGATTGCCCCTCTCCTTGAGCACCCTGCAACAATGGTCTCTTGCCTCTCAGGAAGGCCTAGGCTTTTTCCCAGACTCCCTCAGCTGTGGTGCACTAGCCCCCTTCAGGCTGTGTTCACGCAGCCAACCCCAGTCCTCTCCCTGGGGTCTGACCTCCGAAGCCTGAGCCTCAGTGCCCAGCCCCCACCTGCCCTGAACAGACAAGCATCTCAGGCTGGGGAGTGGTGGTTGGCACCAATCCTCTGTGCGGGATTCTCTCTGCTTTGCCCTCCGCACCCCGTTGCTGCGCTCTCTTGCATAGCTCCGAAGCTTCCGCCCCGCCACCCCCCATCTCTGCCAGTGAATGGGCTTCCTAGTGTGTGGAAACTTTTCCTCCTTCACGGCTCCCTCCCAGAGGGGCAAGTCCTGTCCCTACTCTTTTGTCTCTGTTTTTTTCTTTTTTCTTTTGCCCTACCCAGCCACGTGGAGATGTTCTTGCCTTTTTGTAAGTCTGGGGTCTTCTGCCAGCGTTCAGTAGGTGTTCATTAGGAGTTGTTCCATGTGTAGATGTATTTTAGATGTATTTGTGGGGAGGAAGGTGATCTCCATGTCCTACTCCCCTGCCATCTTGAAGGTCCTCCTGGAAGTTTTATATTTTTTAATTACAGATTCAATTTCACTTCTAGTGATCAGTCTGTTCAAACTGTGTTTCTGCTTGACTCTGTCTTGGCAGGCTGTATGTTTCTAGAAATTTGTCCATTTCTTCTCGGTTGTCCAATTTGTTGGCATATAACTGTTCACAGTATTCTCTTATGATTTTTTTTTTTTTTTGCAGTACGTGGGTCTCTCACTGTTGTGGCCTCTCCCATTGTGGAGCACAGGCTCCGGACGCGCAGGCTCAGCGGCCATGGCTCACGGACCCAGCTGCTCCATGGCATGTGGGATCTTCCCGGACCGGGGCACGAACCTGTGTCCCCTGCATCGGCAGGCGGACTCTCAACCGCTGCGCCACCAGGGAAGCCCTCTCTTATGATTTTTTTAATCTCTGTGATATCATTATTATCTCTCTTCTTTCATTTCTTATTTTGTTTATTTGGGTCCTCTCTCTTTTCTTCTTTGTGAGCCTGGCTAAAAGTTTATCAGCTTCCTTATCCTTTTGAAAACCCAGCTCTTGGTTTCATTTACCTTTTTGGTTTTTTTATCTCTATTTTTTTTACTTCCTCTCTGATCTTTATTATTTCCTTCCTACTTCTGACTTTGGGCTTTGTTTGTTCTTCTTTTTCTAATTCTTTCATGTGGTAAGCTAGGTTGTTTAGTTGAGATTTTTCTTATTTCTCGAGAATGGTCTGTACTGCTATGAACTGATTTTGCGGCATCCCACAGATTTTGGAAAATTGTGTTTTCATTTTTATTTGTCTTGAGGTATTTTCTGATTTCCTCTTCGATTTCATTGTTGACTTTTTTTTTAATAGCATGTTGTTTAGTCTCCACGTGTTTGTTCTTTCCCCCTTTTTCTTTCTGTAGTTATTTTCTAGCTTTGTGCCTTTGTGGTCAGAAAAGATACTTGAAATAATTTCTATCCTCGTAAATTTGTTGAGGCTTGTTTTGTGACTTAGTATGTGATCTATCCTGGAGAGCGTTCCATTTGCACCTGAAAAGAATGTGTACTCTGCTTTCTTTGCACGTAGTGCCCTGTAGATATCAATTAATTCCAACTGGTCTATTGTGTCATTTAGGACCTCTATTGCTTTATTGATTTTCTGTCTCAGTGATCTGCCCGTTGATGTCAGTGGGGCGTTAAAGTCTCCTACTCTTATTGTACTATTGTCAATTTCTTCCTTTATGTCTGTCAGTATTTGCTTTACATATTTAGGTGCTCCTGTATTGGGCACATATATGTTAACGAGTGTAGTATCCTCTTCTTCTATTGATCCCTTTATCATTATATAATGCCCTTCTTTGTCTTTCATGATAGCCTTTGTTTTAAAGTGTATTTTGATACGAGTATTGCTAGCCCTGCTTTCTTGTCACTTCCATTTGCACAAAATAACTTTTTCCATCCCCTCACTTTCATTCTGTGTGTGTTTTCTCACCCTGAAGTCTCTTGTAGGCAGCATGTTGAAGGGTCTTGTTTTTTTATCCAGTCAGCCACCCTGTTTTGTTTGGAGTATTTAGTCCATTGAGATTTAAAGTAATTATTGATAGGTATGTATTTATTACCATTTAATTCCTTGTTTTCTCATTTTTTTGTAGTTTTTTGTTCATTTCTTTTTCTTTCTGTGGTTTGGTGATTTTCTTTTGTAGTATGCCTGAGTTCCTTTCTTTTTGTTTTTTTGTGTATCTATTGTTGATTTTTGATTTGTGGTTACCGTGGGATTCATATATGTTGACCCATAATTGTATCTACTTGCTATAAACTGATAATCATTTAAGGTCACACACATTCTAAAAGATGTACATTTTTTACTTCCCTCCCCCACATTTTGTGATTTTGATGTTCTATTTTACATGTTCATGCTTATCCTTTTGCTGTTAATTGTAGTTACAATTGCTTTTACAAATTTTTTGATTGTTTTTTAATCTATATACTGGCTTATTTAAGTGATCATCAATCCTTTTATATATCTGCCTTTCCAATAGATTCTTGCTTCTTTTCTTTTTAGAGAAAACCCTTCAATATTTCTTTTAGGGAGGTTAATATTGCTGAATTCCTTTAGCTTTTGCTTGTCTGAGAAATTCTTTATCTTTCTTTCTATTCTAAATGGTAATCTTGCTGGGTAGGGTATCCTAAGTTGCAGGTTTTTCCCTTTCAGGACTTTGAATATATCATGCCACTCCCTCTGGCCTGCAAAGTTTCTGAAGAGAAATCAGCTGAGAGCCTTATGGGGGTTCCCTTGTAACTGACTCCATGTTTCTTTGCCGCCTTTAGAGTCCTCTCTTTATCTTTAACTTTTTCCATTTTAATTATGATATATCTTGGTGTGAGTCTGTATGGGTTCATCTTGCTTGGGACCCTCTGTGCTTCCTGTACCTGGATATCTGTTTCTTTCTTTAGGTTTCAGAAGTTTTCAACCATAATTTCTTCAAATACATTTCAATTCCCTTTCCTCTCTTTTCTCCTTCTGGAAGCCCTATAATGCGGATGTTGGCATGTTTTATATTATCCCGTAGATCTCGTATGTTGCTTTCGTTTTCTTTTTCATTTGTCTTTCTGTCTGCTGTTCTAATTGGGTGATTTCCATTTTTCTATCTTCCAGATCAGTTATGTGTTCTTCTGTATCACCTAGTCTGCTGTTAATTCCTCCTAGTGTATTTGTCATTTCAGTTATTTTATTCTTCAGTTCTGCCTGTTTCTTTTTAATATTTTCTTGTTCCTTGTTAAAATTCTCACTGTGTTCATATATCTGTTTCCTTAATTCGGTTAGCATTTTATTGCTAATGCTTTGAACTCTTTAATAATAATAAATAATTTCTGTTTCATTAGTTGTTTTTTCAGGGGTTTTCTCTTGTTCTTTCATCTGAAAAAATTCCTCTGCCTTCTCATTTTGCTTAACTTCCTCTGTCTCTATGAAATTAGGTGAAATAGTTACCTATACCAATCTTGAAGGAGGGTCCTTGTGTGGGAGCATCACAATACTGTCTTCATGTGCCCAGTGGCTTTGATGGGAGAGCTGGATCTGAAGTGAGCATGAATCACATCTTCCCCCAGAGTGTGCTGGTAGCTATCACATTGGTAGAAGGTGGGGCTGGAAATGGAGGGGCTAGAGCCAGGGCCAGATGTGGTCTAGGGCTTCTCCTCTGCTCAGTGGCCAACACCACCCTGTTGGGGGTGGGGGTGGGGGTAGGGGTGGGGGTGGGTCCTAAGTTGCTGGAGCATAAGTCCTAAGAGTCTGGTCTGAGCTGGCTCCATTCCCTCTAAGTGTGTGCTCTCCCGTCTCCCAGCACGGGCACCCTTGTCCCAAAGGGGAGCAGTACTGGAGCAAGAGGAGCTGGAGCAGGTGCTTGGTGTGGGTCAGGGCACAGGCTGTAGCAGTACCAGCACCAGTCACTGTTCTGGACCATTCCTGCAAGTGCCAGCAATGGCTGCCTTCACCTTGTTTAGATGCCATGCTGGGTCTGAGCCAGCTCGGTCCCTCACAACTGCGCACTCCCCTCTGCCATGGTAGCCCTCACCCTAATGCAGAGCTGCACCATGGAGCAAGTGGGGCCAGAGCAGAGGCTTAGCTCAGGCTGGGTCACATGCTGGGTTGGTCATGGGAAACCAGCCAGAGTCCTGGGTAGTTTCAATATGCTTCCCCACCCTTGTTCCGGGGAGTAAGCAAGCATGTGCATGCTCTTCATGAGTGGTGTGTAGGTTTCTTACAGCCCTCCTATTAGTCTCACTGATTTTCAAACCAGCTCCAGTTTCTTGTCTTCCCCGTGTCAGACCCCAAGGCTGGGTGCTCAATATGTGGCTTGAACTTCTCACTCCCCAGGGAGGACCTCTGAGCCTGTGCAGTCCCCTTCATCTTCTGTGCCCCCTCTCAGGGGTGCAGGTCTTGACCTGATTGCTTCTCTTCCCTTCCTAGCTGATTCTGTGTGGATCATTTTTACAGCCTTTTTGCCAGTCTCCAGTTTGTTTTCAGTGAGAATTGTTCCACACGTTGATGTATTTTTCATGTGTTTGTGGGTATAGGTGAGCTCTGCATCCTCTTCCTCTGCCATCTTGATCTCCCCTTCTCTCTTCCCTCCTCCTTCTTTCAATCTCCTCTTCTCCTGAACTTTGAAAAACTTTAAGAATGACAGAAACAGTTTTCAAAAAAACTGTTCTGAAAGCTGCAGGCATGAGATTGCACCTATGATCCTGAGAAGAAGGCATGGAAAACTGGAACAGTCCCTCAACAGTTCGAACCACAAATTTTCAGCAGTTACAGATAAGAAAAATTGCAGCCTGGGACAGACCACAGTCATATGCCCTTCTTGCCCTATATAAATTAATCCTGCCTCAGCTTGGGAAGTTTATCGTTCTTAAGTTTCTAACTGATGCACATCCGTTGAGTAAAATCTTTAAGCACTCTTAGAGTCACAGTTTTTCTCTCGACAGGTTCATTCTGTAATAATAAAGGGGTTAATTCATCAAAAGGACATAACAATCCTGAATGTTTAGGGACCTAATAACAGAGCTTCAAAAAGTGTCAAGAAAAACCTGATAGAACTGCAAGGAGAACTAAATCAATCCACAATTACAGTCCAATATTTCAACACCCTTCTCTCAATAATCACTAGAATAAGTAAACAGAAGAGAAGAAGTAAGGATATAGAAGACTTGGATAACACTATCAACCAACTTGCCCTCATTGACATTTATAGAGCATATCGGCAGACTACACTTCCTTTACAAGAGCACATGTAACCCATTTACCAAGATAGACCATATTCAGGGTCATGGAACCAATCAAATACATTTAAAAGTATTCATATCATACAAAGTATGGCCTGGGACCAGAACTGAATTAAATTAGACATCAAAACCAGAAAGATCCCTGGAAAATCCCCAAATGTTTTGAAACTAAATTACATACTTCTAAATAATCTGTAGATGAAAGAAGAAATAAAACTTGAAATTATAAGATATTTTAACCTAAATGAAAATGAAAGCACAGCATATAAAAATTGGGGGATTCAGCTAAAGAAATATTTAGAGGTACATTTATAGCACTAAGCATTTATATTAGAAATTAAGAATGCTCTTAAAGCAGTAATCTCAGCTTCCTTCTTAAGAAACAAAAGCTGTACGAGCAAATTAAATCTAAAGTAATTAGAAGAAGGGAAATAATAAAGATCAGAGCAGAAATCAATGAAATAGAAACCAGAAAATCAATAGAGGAAATCAATGAAACCAGAAGCTAGTTCTTTGAGAAGATCAATAAAATTGTGAAACCTCTAACCAGAATGATCAGGGAAAAAAGAGAGAAGACACTAGTCACTAAGATTAAGAATGACAGAGGTGAAATCACTGCAGGTCCTAAAGATGTAAAAAAGGATAAAAGGGAGCACTATTAGCAAAGATGGAGGAGTAAGGATCCCTGGAATTTCACCCTTCCATAAAAGCAATGAAAAAACTGGCAAAATATTGTCAAAATCAACTTTTTCACAACTCTGGAAATCAACCAAAGTTTTTCAGTTACCTGGGAAGCATTTAGTCAAGAACATATACTGAATCTCAGTACGAACAGCAAGTTCTGTGGCATTTTAACTTTCCCTACTCCCACCCCCAACTCCCCAGTTCAGTGGCAGACTTGAAAAGAGCACTTTCCTGGTACCGGTAGGAGCAGAACGGAGTTATTGCTCTTTCTAAGAGCTGCTATAAACATGGGAGGACAAATATCTCTTTAAGACCCTGCTTTCAATTCTTTTGAATATATATCCAGAAGTGGAATTGCTGGATCATATGGTAGTTCTACTGTTAATGTTTTGAGAAACTCTTAACACTTTTTTCCATAGTGGCTGTACATTTTACATTCCCACTAACAGTGCACAAGGGTTCCAATTTTTCCACATCCTTGCCAACACTAGTTATTTTCTGTTTTTTGATAGTAGCTCTGCTAATGAGTGTGAAGCGGTATTACATGTAGTTTGGATTTGCATTTCTCTAACAATTAGTGATGTTGAGTGTATTTTCATGTGCCTGTTGTCCATCTGTGTGTCTTCCTTGGAAAATGTCTATTCAGGTCCTCTGTCCACTTTTTTTTTTTTTTGGCCGCACTGTGCAGCTTACGGGATCTTAGTTCCCTGACCAGGGATTGAACCTGTGACCCCTGCATTGGAAGCACAAAGTCTTAACCACTGGACTGCCAGGGAAGTCCCATGCCCACTTTTTAATTGGGTTGTTTCGTTGTTGAGTTTTAGGAGTTCTGTATATATTCTGGATATTAATCCCTTATCAGATATAAAATTTGCAATTATTTTCACCCCTTTGTGTGTTGCCTTTTTTACTCTATTGATAGTGTCTTTTTAAAAATTAATTAATTTATTTTTGGCTGCATTGGGTCTTTGTTGCTGTGCGTGGGCTTTCTCTAGTTGTGGCAAGCCGGGGCTACTCTTTGTTGCGGTGCACAGGCTTCTCATTGTGGTGGCTTCTCTTGTTGCAGAGCCTGGGCTCTAGGCGCGGGCTTCAGTAATTGTGGCACGTGGGCTCAGTAGTTGTGGCTTGCAGGCTCTAGAGCGCAGGCTCAGTAGTTGTGGCACACGGGCTTAGTTGCTCCATGGCATGTGGGATCTTCCTGGACCAGGGCTTGAACCCATGTCCCCTGCTTTGGGAGGTGGATGCTTAACCACTGCACCACCAAGGAAGCCCTGATAGTGTGTTTTGATGCACAAAAATATTTAATTTTCATGAAGTTCAATTTGTCAAATTTTTTTGGTTGTTGTTGTTGCCTATTCTTTTGGTGTCATACCCAAGAAACCATTGCTGAATCTAAGGTTGTGAAGTGTTTGCCCTATGTTCTTAGAGTTTTAGATCTTACATTTAGGTCATGGGTCCATTTTGAGTTATTTTTTTAATATGGTGTTAGGTACGGATCCAACTTCATTCTTTCCCATGTGGATATTCAGTTTTCCCAGCACCATTTGTTGAAATGGCTGTTTTTCCCCCACTGGATGGTCTTGATAGCCTTCTCAAAAATCATTTGATCATATATACAAGGGTTTATTTCTGGATTCTCTGTTCTATTCCATTGGCTTATATGTTTCTCTTTATGCCAGTACCATATTGTTTTGATTACTGTACCTTTGTAGTAAGACTGAAATCAGGAAATGTGAGTCGTCCAGTTTTGTTCTTCTTTTACAAGATTGTTTTGGCTATTCAAGGTCCCTTGAGATGCTATATGAATTTTAGGGTTTCTTTGTGTGAAAAAAAATTGGGATTTTTGATAAGGATTGCATTGAATCTAGATCAGTATTGACATCTTAACTATCTTTTCTCATCTATGAACATGGGTTATTTTTCCATTTATTTCTGTCTTTATTTTCTTTCAGAAATGTTTTGTAGTTTTCATTGTACAAGTCTTTTAACTTCCTTGGTTAAGTTAATTCCTAAATATTTTTATTCCTTTTGATATTATAAATGCAATTGGTTTTTAAATTTCCTTTTTGGGTTGTCCATTGTTAGTGCATACAAATGCAACTGATTTTTGTGTGCTGACCTTATGTCTTGCTACTTTGCTGAATTTGTATATTAGTTCTAACAGGGTTTTTTTTGGGGGGCGTCTCTATGGAATGTAGGGTTTTCTACATATAAGAGCATATTATCTGTGAACAGAGATCATTTTACTTCTTCTTTTCCAATTTATATGCCTTTTATTTCTTTTTCTTGCCTAATTGCTCTGGTCAGGACTTCCACGATTATGTTGAATAGAAGTAGCAAAGGTGGGCATCCTTGCTTTGTGTCTGACCTTAGAGGAAGTTTTCAGTCTTTTACCACTGAGTATGGTATTTTCTGTGGGTTTTTCATACATCAATCTTACTATGTTGAGGTAGTTTCTTTCAATTCCTAGTTTGTTGATTTTTTTTTTTATCATGAAAGAGTGTTGAATTTTGTCAAATGCTTTTTCTCCATCAATTGAAATGACCATTTGGCTTTTCGACCTTTCATTTTGTTAAGTTGGTGTATTACATTGTTCAGTTTTCATGTTGAGCCAACCATGCATTCCAGAAATAAATCCCACTTGATCATGTTGTATAATCCTAATATGCTGTTAATTTGGTTTGTTGACTATTTTTGCATCAATGTTCATAAGGGATTTTGGTCTGTGATGGATTTTTTTTTCTTGTAGTGTCTGTCTGGCTTTGGGATCAGCATAAGGCTGGCCTCATAGAATGAATTAGGGAACATTCCCTACTCTTCAATTTTTTTTTGAAAAGCTTGAGAAGGAATGATGTTAGTTTTTCTTTAAATGTTTGGTAGAATTCATTGGGAAAGCTATTAGGCCCAGAGATTTCCTTTCTTGGGAGATTTTTGATTACCGATTCAATCTTTTTACTAATTATTGGTCTCTTCAGATTTTCTATTTCTTCATGGTTTAGTCTTGGTAGGCTTTGTTTTTCTAGGAATTTGTCCATTTCATTTAGGTTATCCAATTTGTTGGCATACAATTGCTCAGAGTACTCTCTTTTAATTCTTTTTGTTTCTGTAGAATCAGTAGTAATGTACTCACTTTCATTTTTGATTTTAATAATTTGAATCCTCTGTTTCTTTCTTAGTCCATCTAGCTAAATGTTTATCCATTTTGTTGATCTTTTCAAGAATCAGCTTTGGGTTTTGTTGCTTTTCTATCACTTTTCTATTCTCTATTTCATTTTATCTCTAATCTTTATTATTTCTTTCCTTCTGCTAGCTTTGGATTTAATTTTTTCCTCTTTTACAGGTTCCTTAAGTTGTAAAGTTAGATGTTGACTTGAGATCTTTCTTGTTTTTTAATGTGTTTATAGCCATAAATTATCCCTTAGCATTGCTTTCACAGTGTCACATAAGCTTTTCTTTTTCTTAATTTTACTTATTTTTGGGCTGTGTTGGGTCTTCGTTGCTGTGCACAGGCTTTCTCTAGTTGTGGCAAGCAAGGGCTACTCTTTGTTGCAGTGCACAGGCTTCTCATTGTGGTGGCTTCTCTTGTTGCAGGGCAGGGGCTCCAGGCACCAGGCTTCAGTAGTTGCAGCACGCGGGCTCAGTAGTTGTGGTATGCGGGCTCTAGGGTGCATGGGCTTCAGTAGTTGTGGTGCGTGGGCTCAGTATTTGTGGCTCCTGGGCTCTAGAGCGCAGGCTCAGTAGTTGTGGTGCATGGGATTAATTGGTCCATGGCATGTGGGATGGTCCTGGACCAGGGATTGAACCCATGTCCCCTGCATTGGCAGGCAGATTCTTAACCACTGCACCACTAGGGAAGTCCTCCATAAGCTTTTGTATGTTATGTTTTCTTTTTCATTTGTCGCTAAGTATTTCCTAATTTCCCTTGTGATTTCTTTATTGATCCATTGGATGCTTAAAAGTGTGTTGTTTAGCTTCCACAGATTTCTGAAATTTCCCGTTTTCTTTCTGTTATTGATCTCTAATTTCATCCCATTGCTTTTATTTTTTTAATATTTTATTTTATTCTTGTATTTTATACAGCAGGTTCTTATTAGTTATCTATTTTTTACATATTAGTGTATATATGTCAATCCCAATCTCCCAATTCATCCCACCACCGCCCGCACCCCACTTTCCTCCCTTGGTGTCCATACGTTTGTTCTCTACATCTGTGTCTCTATTTCTGCCTTGCAAACCGGTTCACCAGTACCATTTTTCTAGATTCCACATATATACATTAATATACGATATTTGTTTTTCTCTTTCTGCCTTACTTCACTCTGTATGACAGTCTCTAGATCCATCCACGTCTCTACAAATTACCCAATTTCGTTCCTTTTCATGGCTGAGTAATATTCCATTGTATATATGTGCCACATCTTCTTTACCCATTTGATTGTCAATGGGCATTTAGGTTGCTTCCATGCCCTGGCTATTGTAAATAGTGCTGCAATGAACATTTGGGTGCATGTGTCTTTTTGAATTATGGTTTTCTCTGGGTATATGCTCAGTAGTGGGATTGCTGGGACATATGGTAATTCTATGTTTTGTTTTTTAAGGAACCTCCATACTGTTCTCCACAGTGGCTGTATCAATTTACATTCCCACCAACAGTGCAAGAGGGTTCCGTTTTCTCCACACCCTCTCCAGCATTTGTTGCTTGTAGATTTTCTGATGATGCCCATTCCCATTGTTTTTAGAAAAGATACTCTGTGTGATATCTAACTTTTAGAAAATATTGAGATTTAATCTGTGGCCTAACATGTGGTCTATCCTGGAATATGTCCCATGTACACTTGTGAAGGATGTGTATTCTGCTGTAGTGGGTAGAGTGTTCTGTATATGTCTGTTAGATCGAGTTTGTTTACTGTGTTGTTCATGTCCTCTGTTTCCTTAGTTATCTCTTGTCTGGTTGTTGTATTCATTATTGCGAGTAGAGTATTGAAGTCTCCAAGTATTATTGTAAAACTATCTATTTCTCCATTCAATTCTGTCAATTTTTGCTTCATATATTTTGATGTTCTGTTATTAGGCATGTAAATGTTTATAATTGTTATATATTCTCACTGCTTTGAACTTTTTATTAATATATAATGTCCTTCCTTGTCTCTTGTCAAGAGTTTTTGACTAAAAATTTATTAGTCTGATATTCGTATAGCCATCCCTGCTCTCTTTTGTTTATTATGCATGGAATAACCTTTTACATACTTTCACTTTCAGCCTATTAGTGTTCGGGGATCTAAAATGAATTTCTTGTAGACCCCATACAGTTGGATCACTTTTTTGAAAAAAATCCTTTCTGCCAATCTCTATCTTTTGATTGGAGAGTTTAATCCATTTACATTAAAATAATTACTGATAAGGAGGGACTTACTTCCATTTTGGCATTTGTTTTCTGTATGTCTTTTAGCTTTCTGTCCCTCCTTCCCTGCAACACTGTCTTCCTTTGTGTTTAGTTGTTGGGTTTTTTTTTTTTTTTGGTAATGAAATTTTAAAATTCCTTTCTTATTTCCTTTGGTGTATATTTTATAGCAATTTTCTTTGTGGTTACCATGGGGGTTTCATTTAACATCCTAAAGTTATTACACTCTAATTTGAATTTACACCAGCTTAATTTCAGTAGCATATACAAATTTCTCCTTTAATAGCCCCATCCCCACCTCTTTCAGTTGTTGATTTCACAAAATTACTTCTTTATACATTGTGTGTTCAAAAACTTAAGCTAATAATTTTTAAAGAATGCATTAGCCTGTCAAATTATGAAGATAACAAAATGTGGAGTTACAAACCAAAGTTATAATAATAGTAGCTTCTAGATTAATAATTGCTTTTTTTTAATGTAGTAGTCTCTTAAATCATGTAGAAAACAATGTGGTTATGCAGCATTGTTACAATAATTCTGCCTTTTATAATTGCCCATGTATTTACCTTTACTGAGATCTTTATTTTTCATATGGCTTCAAGTTACTCTCTATTGTCCTTTCATTTCAACCTTCACGACTCCCTTTATCATTTCTTTTTTTTTAACATCTTTATTGGAGTATAATTGCTTTACAATGGTGTGTTGGTTTCTGCTTTATAAGAAAGTGAATCAGTTATACATATACATATGTTCCCATATCTCTTCCCTCTTGCGTCTCCCTCCCTCTCACCCTCCCTATCCCACCCCTTTAGATGGTCACAAAGCACCGAGCTGATCTCCCTGTGCTATGCGGCTGCTTCCCACTAGCTAGCTATTTTACGTTTGGTAGTATATATATGTCCATGCCACTCTCTCACTTTGTGAAGACTATTTCTTAAAATAAACCTTAAAACTTTGGTTTTTATAATATCCAATATATGAATCACCAACAACTGTTGTAGGAACACTGTGCTGGCAGTCTTTCACTCTCCAGCATTGCCTTAACTGTCTAGTAGAGGAGAGAAACCTGCAACCCACACAGTGACACAAAGCAGAATGACAGAGGTGTTGTGAGAAAACTGAAAAAGGAGGAGCAAGGGGTTTGGGGAAGGCTTCCCAGTGGGGCAGGCACCTGAGCTTAACGTTGAAAGATAAGCAGAAAGTTGACAGGCAAAAGCAGACAAATACAAAACAGACAAGTACAGGCAACTCTCCCCCATCCTTTATAATTCCAAGGTTAAAATAAGAGGAACACCACTCACTATTATAACTATTTCCACAAGTGCATTCAGAAGAGAAGCAGGTCACTTGGTTGGAAAGGAAGTAGAGGGAACTTCCCAGATGGTGATGCCAAAGCTGAGTCTTGAAGGGTGAGCAGGACTAAGCAAAAGAGAAGGACAAGCCTGAGCAAAGGCCTGGAATGTGGAAGCCCATGCTGCATTGACAAGAGAGTGACTATCCAGGATGTCCTGAGTGTTTGACACCTGGAGGGCCTGGGAAGAGGATTTGTCTATCACAGGAAAGTGGGGCCCTGTCATAGAGAACTTTGATGGGCACACCACAGAGTGGAGAACTGATTCTGAATACCCTGGGAATCCAGGGAAGATTCCCAAGGAGAATGGTGACATAATTTTTTCATCTGTGGCCCTTTGGGAAGACAACCCTGGAGGCAAAATGGATTAGCCAGCCACATGTCAGAGGTGGGAGTTCATTATAATGTAAAATACAGGAAACCTGAACTAGGGCTTTGGAACTGGGAATGAAAGAAATCAGCAGTAAAGAGACAGGAGATATTGGAGAGGTAGGTCTGAAGTCAGAGGTGAAGAGCAAAACGCTGTCCGAGATTCTTTGAATGAGCCACAGTGATGAAAAATAACTCAAAGGGAAGTTAAAAGTTTAGCTGGGACAAAACAAGTAGTGCTTATAAACATTCACAGCCATAGAGAGGTAGTAATGCTTTCTTTAGAGCTCGCAGACTACTTCTTAGTTCAGCTTGAATTTCTCACCTCTTGCCCCAATCCCTAAACTGGATTTGATAAAAACTGTGAAGATTTAGCAGGGGATACTGTCTTTAGAGGCTAGGCTCGAACCAGGACAATAGCTTCTTAACAGCAACATCTTAACATTTTTGAACTTTGCTTTTCTACATGATGATTAGTTAGATGCAACTCTAGTGTAAATTACAGCATTTATTTGCTCTTATCTTCAAGGAATAATATGCAGCCAGATAAATTGCAGTAATTTGCCACTTTGCAACAACACCAGGCAAGGCACCTGGTCATCAGTGGCTACTGGACACTCTTGTGTGTCATGTGTATGCTGGGCACTGCACAACCAGTAGTGAGCAAGACCAACATTGTCCCTGCCTTCATTTCTAGTTGAGGAAAATGGGTGTGACAAAACAGGTGTGAGGGGTTCAGACAATGCCTCCATTTACTTCTTAATTTCAAGATTAAAATAAAAGAAACATTCTTGCTATATAATTATGTCCACAAATTCATTCAGAAGAGAGGCTGGTCATCCAGATGGAAAGGAAGCAGAGAGAGCTTCCCAGACGGTGATGCCAAAGCTGAGTCCTGAAAGGTGAGCAGTGTGATTGTAATCTTTCACAATGATAATGTTTTTTTCTATTTTACTTTTGTTTTACTTTTACTAATATATTTTTCTTTATTTTCATTACACATCATTTTAATCATGTATTATATAAGATTGGATTTAATTATATAAGATTGGATTTAATCATATATTATATAAGATTTTTACATGTTCATGGTGAATCAAATCATTATAGAATGACTCTTTGAACTCCAATTAATACTTTTTGTCTTAGTATTTTAATCTGATATTAATATAATTGACCTTGCTTTATTTTGATTAGCATGTACCTGGCAAATTTCCTTCCATCCTTTTATTTCAAACGTTTCTGTATCCTTATGATTTGCCAGGTTTGGCATAAACAGCATATGGCTAGACTTGTTAATTTTCATCCAAAATGACAATCTCTGACTTTAACTGAAGAGTTTACCCCATTGACAATTTTTTATTACTGATTATGTAATAAAGTATAAATTTCAAATATGAACTTATTACTACCTTCTTACATTTTTCTTTCTATTTTTCCTGCCTTTCCATAAATCTTTTTCTACTTTCTCGACTTCCAAAAGCTGATTTACTTGTTTTTCTTTGTTTTTCTCATTGCCTACCTCATGATTGAAATAGCAGATAGTAAAATGGTACTAATATGTAATTATTCAAAATAATTGGAAATGATAAAGGGATCAATTTTCCTGCCACATACAATAATGCGGTGAAGATCACTCGGATGTGTGAAACAGTTAGGCGCTGACGTCAAAAGAGACTAGTGTATCCTTCATGACGCACAGAACACCGTGCATGTAACTATGGTTTCTCTGTAACTATGGTTTCTCTGTAACCATTTGCTTCAAACTTTGGGCTGTACAGCAGCTCCGATATTAAGGGTCTGGAGCAAGTGCAAACACAGTACTTTCGGGAAGGGGTGGCGCTAAGTTCGATACCGGACTGGAAGTCGCTTTGCTGCCATTTTTATCTCAGCTGCCTTGAAGCTCTCCTCCGTGTAGCGCCTTCCGGGCGCTGAGGTATCTTGTGAGGGCTTTGAAGACGGAGGAGTGGGTGAGGGGGTCGTCGAAGGGGATTTGGGGGTTGATAATGGGTGGCTTTCGAGTCAGTATAGGGACTTGTTCGAATTTGAGTTGATCGCTCAGATCATTATTTTCTGTCTTCTTATATTGTCAGCTGAGACCACAGTTGGGTATGTATTGCTTTCGTTTTCGTTAAGTTCTAAGTATTTTCTAATTTCCGTTGTTATTATTTTTTTTCCTCAGAGTTTAGATATCCCTTTTCAATTTTCAAAAGTTAAGGTTTGGGCTTCCCTGGTGGCGCAGTGGTTGAGAGTCCGCCTGCCGATGCAGGGGACACGGGTTCGGGCCCCGGTCGGGGGGGGTCCCACATGCCACGGAGCAGCTAGGCCTGTGAGCCATGGCCGCTGGGCCTGCGCGTCCGGACCCTGTGCTCCGCAACGGGAGAGGCCACTAAGTTAAGGCTTTTGTTTCTAACGCGACTTCTCTGTGCCCTGTGTGATGCTTATTCATTGGAAAGTGTTCAGACTTCCTTTAAGACTAAGGCCAGGGTGAGTTTTTATTAATATTGCATCTGTAGCTCGAAACTAGTATGTGTTCTCTGGTTGATAACTGTCTTAACCAAAACGTGTGTATTCTTTGTGTGTGTGCTTGCTCTTCTAATCTTTGAGAGTAATGATTTGCGTGTGTGTGCAAATGCATGCAAACATTTAAAAACATTTGTATATTTATATATTTTAGCAGGCGTTACTGGGTTCAGGTAGGAGTAGTTTTCAGAATAAAGATTGTCAAATTCTTCTAGGTGAGTGAGTCAGGGCAGACAGCGCACAGCGTGGCACGTGCAAGTGGGGGAGGGGCAGGGCTTGGCATGGCTCAGCATGTGAGAGGTAAGGCAGAGCAGAGTATGTACAGGAAGTGGGGAGGGGTATATGAGGCTGAGAGTCTGGGAGGCGGGCAGGGCCTGGCAGCGCATGGGACCCACAGGGCTGGGAGCCTTAAGGCAAGACAGAGTGTGTCCAAGAAGGCAGAGTCAGGCATGTGGAGCCTGGAGAGACTAGGCAGACTGGGCGGGACAGAAAGGTGGGCGGAGCATGTCTGAGGGGCTGGGCCGGCTGGGCAGAGGAGGCTTGTCTGGGACCATGGTGTAGGGCAAGCAGGGTAGCAGGTGTGTCCTGGAGGGTGGACAAGGCAGGCTGAGCCCTCTAAGTGTAAGGAGGTGGAGTCTAGCTTTTCTGGGTGGATATGCAGGGCCTTATGATTTCGACTGGGCAAGATGCAGCCAGATGGACTAGCCAAGTGTGTCTGGATAAGGTGGGCAAGCAGGGCCAGGTGGTGCCAGTCATTCCCAGGCAGGCAAGACCTAGTGCATCCAGGCAGGTGCTGTGGGCCCCAGCCACAGTGGCCAGAGGGTGAGGCCAGGAGTGTTGGGGCAGGGTGAGCCCATCCCCACCCACTTAGTGCTGACCCAGAGCCCTCCTTCCATCAGCACAGGAGAGCTACTTATAATCCCTGGTCTCTGGTGAATCTAGGACACAGGGTGGTTGGGGGAATGGAGCTGGTGTGAGGGTCTGCCCGTCAGTTCTTAACTGTGATACTCTCAGAGACTTTGCCATAGTCCCCCTGACAACTGCTCACTCGATCACACCTGCCTCAACTACAGAAGTCTGAGCTGTCCCAGAAGTACCAGGTGGGGGCAATGCCATCGGCAGGAAAGGAGGCCATACACCAGCTGTTGTCTGAAAAGGACCTGCCTCAGTACTGAAGCTTATACCAGGAGTTTTATATACGAGATTCTTGACAATCAAAGCCTGATGAGTGTATGGCAGGGCCCCTGCGTGGAAGGGTAAGGACATTGAAGGCAGGGAGGCTCAGCAATGAAGAGAGAGGCGGCACGGAGTGTCCAGAGATCATTTAAGAAACAAATTGGGGAGACCTGTCAGCATTTTTCTCGCCTACAGCCCTGGATGAATGACACTGAGGACTTCCCATTCCTAGATTCTGCACTGCAGAAGCAGGCAATGGATACGAAGAAAAGGAAGAATTTGAAGAAAAAAGTGGAGTGGAAGGTGACAGAAATGGTGGAATGGGGGGCATGGAGGCAGAGGTTGGGGGCAGAATGCAAGGTAGTAGTACAGGGTTAGGGGGCTGACACTGATTCCCTTGCCCCTGCTTTGACCACTCTTGTCTCACAGAAGGAGAAGCAGCAGAAGCTCATGGAAAAGTCAGAAGACCCAGAGCAGTCAGATGCCGAGCACCCAGCCTCACTGCGGCAGTGCCTGGGGCCTGACTGTGTGCACCCCACCCGGCCAGGCTCCAAGTACTGCTCGGACGACTGTGGCATGAAGCTGGCAGCTGAGTGAGTGCACCTGGAGGTTAAGCAACAGGGAATAAAGTAGGGCATGATCTATGCCAGCTGTAAGTCCATCTACCCCGCTACCTATGCATCCTCCACCATTCGTCCACTCACCCACCTATCCATCCACCCTTACATCCACCGACCCGCTGAACCACCCATCCACATTCCATCCACCAACCCACTCATTCACCCTCAACAGTCACTTACCCACCCAGCTGTCTAGCCATGCACCCAACCATCCACCATCCAAGCACGCATTCACCAACATTCACTCATCTACCATTCATTATCCTAAACATCCACCATTCGGCCACTCATCCATTTCTTCTTATTTTGATGCCCCCACATACGCATTCCATTCTTGCTGTCTCCCCTTCCAGCCGCATCTATGCGATCCTGCCCAAGCGCATCCAGCAGTGGCAGAAGAGCCCTTGCATTGCTGAGGAGCATGGCAAGAAAATGCTCGAGCGCATCCACCGTGAGCAGCAGGACACCCACACCCGCCTGAAGGACTTAGAGTGCCATTTCCATGAACTTGAGGCCATCATTCAGCGTGGCAAGCAGCAGGCTGTGTGCAAAGATGAAGAGGTGAGTGGGAATGGGTGGGGTGGAGCAGAAAGGTGCCTGATATCTTGCCCTGCCGTCCCCACCCTGCACTGCTTTACTGGCCCTTCTACGGTCCTATGCAGAGTGACAAGCATGGCAGGAACAGCGTCAACCTGCAGATCTTCTGTGTCTCCTGCGGGCAACCCATCAATACGCAGGTTGCCCTGCGCCACATGGAGCGCTGCTTCGCCAAGGTTGGAGCATTGGCTGGGGGAAGATGGGGCAAGGGTGTTTTTGGCTGGGTGGGGTCCATGAGGAGGGGGGCAGGTTTGGTGCCCGGGTATTTGTTGTAGAAGAGAATACAACACACATCCATGGCTCTACCCATTTGTGCTTTTCTTCCACCCCCAGTAAAGGGGCCAAGATTTGGGCATCAGCCACTGGTGAGGGGGGGACATCGGCTGAGTAGACAGGAGCGTAGGGTCCACAGGGAGCAAATGTGTTGTTTGGGGCTTTTTCATGGGAGGTTACGCAGTGTGTGTCTATAGTTCCTCCCATTTGTACTCTTTTTTTCCCCAGTATGAGCGCAAATCGCCCTTCACGTCCATGTACCCCACTCGCATTGAGGGGTGAGTGTGAGTGCTGCTCAGGGTCAAAGGCACGATGTGGACAAGGTCAGGAGCAGGGTGGGCAAGATCAAGGGCAGGATGTGGGTAGGCTCAGAGACAGAGGTGGGCAGATTAGCGGCAGGGTATAGGTGGGGTTGGGGACAAAGTGTGGGCAGGGTTCAGGGTGGGACCAGCCTCCTCCTGACCCTTAGCACCTCACTTTCACCTCTCCCCAGAGCCACAAGGCTCTTCTGTGATGTTTACAACCCACGGAGTAAGAGGTACTGTAAGCGACTCCAGGTGTTATGCCCTGAGCACTCGAAGGACCCCAAGGTGAGACTTTTCTTTCTCTACCTCATCGCCCTCCATTCCTCCCCTTCTCCCTACCTGACCACCTTCCTCTCGTCCTCCAGTGCTTGATTGCCTCCTATTCCTTCTTCCTTCTGCCTGACTGCCTTCATGCCTCCTGACCAATCCCTATGTATCCCCTCCTCCTTTCCTGACCTCCCCTACACCCCCCCTCACTGCCCAATCACTTTCTAGTTTTACTTTTCTCCCTGCCTGTTCATTTATTCATAATCTCCTTGCCTGACCCCGCACCCCAACATTTCTCTCTCCCTCTGCCTGACCAGCCTCCGTTCCTCTGCTCCTCACTGCATAACCATTCCCCATTCTTCCCTTCTCCTTGCTTGCTCATCTCTTCTTTTCCTAGCCCCTGCCTGACCACCCCACAATCCCCCCTCCCTCCCTGCATGGTTACCCTCAATTCCTCTCTTCTCACTTGCTGACTTCCTTCCATTCTTATTCTCCCTGCCTCACTTCCCCAATTGCCTTCTCACTGCTTGTCATGTCCTAAATCCCTTCTTCTTCCCTGTTTGATCAGCCCCCATCCCTTTCACCCTCCCAGCCTTATTCCTCACCTCCCCCATGCTTTACCAACCCTCATTCATCTACTTCTCCCTGTCAGACCCCCCCTCCATCCTTCCTCTCCTTCCTGTTTGATCTCTTTCTGTTCTTCTGTCCTTCCTGCCTGATCACCTCCATTCTTACATCCCTGCTTAACTTCTTCCTCCATTCTCCATGATTGATCATCCCCCTTTGGCCCCCTCTTCTTTACCTAATCACTGAATTCCTCTCTTCCCCCCGCTAGGTCACCACTCCCCATTCCTCTCCTTCCTGCCTGCCTGCCCTCTATTCCCCTCTTCCTTGCATCCTGCCTGCCTGATCACCCTCCATTTGCCACCCTTCACGTACCTCATCATCTTTCATTCTTCCCCACAGGTACCGGATGAAGAAGTGTGCGGTTGCCCACTAGTGAAAAACGTCTTTGAGCCCACCGGTAATTTCTGTTGCCTCCCCAAACGCTTGTGCAATCACCACTACTGCTGGGAGAAGCTGAGACGTGCCGAGGTGGACCTAGAGCGCGTGTGCATGGTACGTTACGTGGTACGTTACATGGTACATTACATGGTACGCCCCTTAGGGGCTGAGAGGCGGGATGGAATCCTAGAAGGCCCTTCTCATGCTTGCCCCCCACAGTTGCTCAAGCTGGAAGAGCTGGTTGAGCAGGAGCACAAGGTGCGCACAGCCATGAAGAATCGGGCAGGGCTGCTGGCCCTGATGCTTCATCAGACAACCCAGCATGACCCGCTCACCACTGACCTACGCTCCAGAGTAGACAGCTGAGCTCTGCTCAGCTGAGGTCCTGTACTCAACACCCTGTGCAAGGGTGACACTCTACGAATTCCTCACACACCTCTTCCTCTAATATATTTTTCAGGGCATCTCAGAGTTTCTCTGTGCTTCTCTGTTCCCCATTTAGTCTCCTGTCTCGGTCTATGCCTCCTTGAGGTGGGGTGGTCCTCAAAATCCCCCTCTTTCTGTCTGTTCCTGTATCCCCCTTCTCTTTCTTTCCTGAATCTGGGTGGGGCCAGGAGATCTGCCCTGCCCTCATCTCCCACCATCCAGAGTTTTGTTTAAAAACTTTAGAACAAGAGATTTTAATATTCTTTGGTGGCCCCTAAGCCGTTCTCTCTGGCCACAAACCCAATTCCGAACCTCCAGTGGTGGTGGGTGACAGTGCAGCTTTACTTGGGGGGTGGGCTACAGTGCACATTTGGGGGTGCCTATGATGCCCGGTGTGCTCAGTGCAGGTCCTGGTGCACACCTGGTTTCCAGTGTCTAAGAAGTGGGTGGGGAGGGTGAGTTTGAGTTTTCATCTCTGTCAGAAGAGGGAGGGACAGGTAGGTTGCCCTGGATGTGCAGTGAAATATGCAATCAGTTTATGCACACAAGATGTTGCCTCTCCTCAGCCTGAGCACTTTGAAGACAATGGGAAATAGGAATATTGTTTATTGAGAGTCAACCCCATATGGGGTTTAGAATCACAGAGTGGCTAAGTGTGGGCACTTTGGAGTCAGCTGACCTCGGCTTAAGTATTTCCTGGTCATTCTACTTGCTAGCAGTGTGACCTTGGGACAACCAACTTAGCCTCACTGTGCTTCAGCTGCTTCTATTGTAAAATGGTCCTAAGGATAATCATTGTCAGGTAGCTGGCAAGGTTGCAGTGAAAATTAAATGAGGTACCTGATATTGATCACCAGGGCCTCAGGACAGGGGCAGGTGTGTCACAGGAGGAGCAAATTCCAGACTTGGTGTCCCTGAGACAGGTCACCATCCTCCTGATGTGTGAGCACCATGGGGCTGGTGTCCCACATCCAGAGCCCTTCCTGTTTCAGTGGAAAATGTGATGCAGCCGATGGAGGAAAGGTGGGATGAGCGGGTCAGCCCCACAGACTAGAGGAGGGGGAGGCAGCTCCCTGCAGGGTGTCTGTGAGCGAGGTGTGGGTGGGGGTGACCACCGGCCCCAGCCAGGGAGACGCTCCCCCCTGACGCCCAGCACAGGCCCTTCAGTCCTCACTGGCTCTGTGCATACACTCAGCTGATCTCTACCAGAGCCTGCTTTCCCCTGATCCTTGGGGATTTGCTGATTTCTCCTCTATCCTGATCTAGGGCAGAAAAATCCCTTTTCTTTGGAACTTAGAGAATGGCAGGGTAGTAGGGTGACCACGCTCTCTAGGGCCCTTCTGCTTCTTCCTCCTCCTCTCAAAGATGAGTAAAGTGGCCTGAGAAGGTACATGACTTGCCCAGGCCTCTGGGATTGTGAGTGACAGCAGTGGACTGGAACCTGGTCTCCTGACTGTGCCTTCCACCCTCAGCACACAATAGCCAAGACCAAGTTTCCCACTAAAAGTTCCCCTCAAGGGATTTCCCTGGTGGTCCAATGGTTAACACTCTGAGCTTCCATTGCAGGGGGCACAGGTTCAATCCCTTGTCAGGAAACTAAGATCCTGCATGCCGAGTGGTAAGACTAAAAAAAAAATGTTCCCCTTGAGAGTCCGTAAACAGAGGCAGACGATGAGGGAACCAGACCTTGCCCCACAGTTCCCTCCTTCCTGTGGATGTTGTCACCTCTGGGGAGAGGCTCATTTTCACAGGGGCTCAGGGTCATGTGGTCAGTAAGACAGTATATATGACAAAACTCATTTTAGTTTTGTTTATTATACAGTTATATTTGTAACTATTACAAATATAACTATTTGTATAATAAAACTAAATATAAAGCAAGTTATACACTACAAATAAGTAGAAAGAATAAAATTTAAATGACCTCTGTTATCTCCTAACTAAATTCTATTAACATTTTGATTTTTTTTTTTTTTTTTTTTTGCGGTACGCGGGCCTCTCACTGTTGTGGCCTCTCCCGTTGCAGAGCACAGGCTCCGGACGCGCAGGCTCAGCAGCCATGGCCCATGGGCCCAGCTGCTCCGCAGCATGCGGGATCTTCCGGGACCGGGGCACGAACCCGTGTCCCCTGCATCGGCAGGCAGACTCTCAACCACTGTGCCACCAGGGAAGCCCCATATTTTGATTTTTTTGCTTTCAGATATTTTTTCTGGCTCTGAGCTTTGGTGTTTATGTTCATGAGTGTTTAGTATATTCATACATGCACATTAATTTAAATGAAAACTAGAATTGTTTGGTTACCTTCTCTCTTTGCTCTGTATTCTAACTTAAGTATTTTTCCACGTCAGCAAATATTTTTGTATACAATTTTAATAGCTGCATAATATTGAGTCTTTGAATATATCATAATTTTTATAACCAATATACTGTTAGTTAACATTTATGAAGGATAGTTTTGGTTTTGACTATTAACATCACAGTAGTGAAATTCCTGCATTTAAATCTTCATGCATATACATGATTGTTTTCTAGAAATTGAAATCTTGGATCAGGGTGCAAGGACAGATATTAAACGACTTAGGAGGCGATAGTTGTACACTTGGTCCCAATGAGAAACCTGCCTTTTCCAAGTGTCACACAATCATATCAGTCACAGATACACAGCTTGTGGCCACAGAAATGTGGTGCCCCCTGGGTCTCCCACAGGGTGTGGCCCCCAGCTGAAGTGTGGGTGTTTCTGGGCTGGTGAATCTGATCTCTGCAACGTACCTGCACATCATCCCCTCTGCAGCTTTGACTTCACAGACCCAAGCCCCTTCCCAGAAACAGCAGGAAATAACCAAGTTTTTAATAACCAAGTTTTTAATTTAATAGATTAATTCATGTATTTGTTTGTTGTACCCATTGCTTTTCCAGTGTTTTTAGGGGGCATTAAAGAATCCCTGTAGTAAAATGTCCAGGTATGACTCTATAAATTTAGGTCAGAGAAGATATAGACAGAACGAACAAAGTCAGCACTAGAATCTATTTGGACTATAGGCATTTGGGCCTGATGGTCCTGCAGAGTAATTAAATTTGAGCTAGAAGTTTTTTTCTTATCTTCCTATCAGATATAGCTGGAAAGGAAACGCAGTCGTTTGTAAGATTTACATTGGCCACAGGGAGAAAATGTGACAATTCTTCCAGGGTAAAGGTTTCCTGATAATTGAATTTCAAAAACAAATTTGATCTCATTATGGAGTATGGGTGAGGTAACCTTATACTTTATCATCCAAATCAGGACACTTTAGAATGGGAAGGGGCATCATTAATAATTATGCCGGAACAACAGGTGTAAACTGGACAGAGGGTCAGCCTAATGAAAAAGACGTGTGTCGTCAACAGTAATCTTGTCATAAGTGTATGATGATAGGGTTTGCCACAGCCATCTTCTAGAACAATGGTTCTCACAGTATGTTTCTTGGACCACCACCAGCAGCATCATTTGAGAGACTGGTAGAAATGCAAATTCTCGGGTCCTACACCAGACTTTTGGTTATGAGGTTTAGTAGTCTGTGTGTTGACAAGCCCTCTAGGTGATTCTGATGCATGCTCAAGTTTGAGAACCGCTGGTTGAGAACCATCTAAAAGAAGCCGAGGGCGTAGGGCCCAAGCAGAACACAGTGGATAGGGTTCTTCATGTGCACACCTCACTGATGATTTCATTTCATACAGGTGCAAACCATCCTACATTTTAACTTTCCTCTGGGGCTTTTGACACTACTTGGGCCTTAGGTAGGTCAAAGTTAAAAGAATATATTTATATCAAAACACCATATTGGGGGCTTCCCTGGTGGCACAGTGGTTGAGAGTCCGCCTGCCGATGCAGGGGACACGGGCTCGTGCCCCGGTCCGGGAAGATCCCACGTGCCGCGGAGCGGCTGGGCCCGTGAGCCATGGCCGCTGAGCCTGCGCGTCCGGAGCCTGTGCTCCGCAACGGGAGAGGCCACAACAGTGAGAGGCCCGCGTACCGCAAAAAAAAAAAAAAAAACCCAACCTTACCATATTGTATACCTTAAGTATATATAATTTTTAATTTGTCAACCATTCCTCAATGAAACTGGAAAATTTTTTAAATATTTAAAAACATTGGTAATAGAATATGCCATTTCCAGTCTGGGCTTAAAGTTCTGTGCAAAGACTCTGTGGTCAGTTCCTCTTTTAATGTTGTTTTAAAAAATCTCTACTTAAAATATGTTATCCTGAAATATAAAATACAATTGCAATAGGGACTATAATTCTTTCAAGATACAAAAGTTAGTTAATATATCTTCCCTGCATATATAATCCCTCCATGGTGATCCATTAGATCAAGGAAAAAATTCTTACTTTTTCTATGATGGAGTCCAGCATTTGTCCTCAGATTTTAAATTTATTTTGCTTCCCTGAATGTCACATAGACCCTTCTTCTTCTACATAGAGCTATTTGACATCAAATAGTTTTTCTTTTTCACTTCCATACCTTTGCACTTTGTATCACATGCCTTATCATCCAATTTAAGCTTCTCCAACACTGGCGGGTAAACTTACTCCCTCATGGAGAACTTACCTTTCCTACCTACCTGTATTTGTTTTTCACATTTCAGGGTTGCTACAGGACAAGGGGTGTGTGTATAATATATTTCTCCCTTCCCAGTTCCTGGCATAACATTTGCTACTTGGTACTCAACGGCCCAGGAAAGGTGTTTCTGGCAGTTCTCAAAATAGCGGGAGGACTTAAGAGGGTTGTTTAGTCCTCATTTTTATCAATATTTTTTAAATTGAAGTATAGTTGATTTACAATGTTGTGTTACTTTCTGCTGTACAGCAAAGTGATTCAGTTATACATATATATACATTCTTTAAAAAATATTCTTTTTCATTATGGTTTATCATAGGATATTGAATATAGGTCTCTGTGCTATACAGTAGGACCTTGTTGTTTATCCATTCTATATATAAAAGCTTACATCTGCTAACCCCAACCTCCCACTCCATCCCTCCCCAGCCCCCTCCCCCTTGGCAACTACCGGCCTGTTCCCTATGTCCATGATTCTGTTTCTGTTTCACAGATAGGTTCATTTGTGTCATATTTTAGATTCCACATATAAGTGACACCATATGGTATTTGTCTTTCTCTTTCAGACTCACTTCACTTAGTATGATAATCTCTAGTTGCATCCATTTTGCTGCAAATGACATTATTTCATTCTTTTTCATGGCTGAGTAGTGTTCCATTGCATATTTGTACCACATCTTCTTTATCCATTCATCTGTCAACGTAGTTCTCATTTTTAGTAAAGAATAACTTTTACTGCATGAACACAGTGAGTTGCAGAAATTTCAATTATATTTCTTTCTCCTATAAAATATTATTTAATATTAGGTATTTAGTAGTAGGCATACTATGTTATATACCAGGATTAAAACTCATTAAAAAATTATTAACTAGGAGATGTGGGTTATTCTGGGCTGGGGTGGGAAAAGTACCGGATGAACCTGAACATTTTGTTGTTGTACCAGAAGGTCAGGATGTGCTCAAGGAATCATGGGACATGTCAAAAGGACATAACATTCCAGCTGCAAGTGACTCCCACTGGCCAAATCTGAGAATATTTTAAAATTCAAATTAAATATAGTAATAAATTATTAGAGAAATGCAAATTAAAACTACAGTGAGGTACCATCTCACACTGGTCAGAATGGCCATCATTAAAAAGTCTACAAATAACAAATGCTGAAGAGGGTGTGGAGAAAAGGGAACCCTCCTACCCTGTTGGTGGGAATGTAACTTGGTACAGCCCCTATGGAGAACAATATGGAGGTTGTTCAAAAAACTAAAAATAGAGTTGCCATATGATCCAGCAATCCCACTCATGGGCATATACCCAGACAAAACTATAATCCCACTCATGGGCATATACCCAGACAAAACTATAAAACCACCCCTCTAGGTGGTCACAAAGCACCAAGCTGATCTCCCTGCATACAGGTCTTTTGTCTCCTTAGGTAGATTTATTCCTAGATATTTTATTTTTTTGTTGCAATGGTAAATGGGAGTGTTTTGTTAATTTCACGTTCAGATTTTTCATCATTAGTGTATAGGAATGCAAGAGATTTCTGTGCATTAATTTTGTATCCTGCTACTTTACCAGATTCATTGATTAACTGTAGTAGTTTTCTGGTAGCATCTTTAGGATTCTCTATGTATAGTATCATGTCATCTGCAAACAGTGACAGCTTTACTTCTTCTTTTCCGATTTGGATTCTTTTTATTTCTTTTTCTTCTCTGATTGCTGTGGCTAAAACTTCCAAAACTATGTTGAATAATAGTGGTGAGAGTGGGCAACCTTGTCTTCTTTCTGATCTTAGTGGAAATGGTTTCAGTTTTTCACCATTGAGAACGATGTTGGCTGTGGGTTTGTCATATATGACCATTATTATGTTGAGGTAAGTTCCCTCTATGCCTACTTTCTGGAGGGTTTTTATCATAAATGGGTGTTGAATTTTGTCTCACACCAGTCAGAATGGCCACCATCAAAAAATCTACAAACAATAAATGCTGGAGAGGGTGTGGAGAAAAGGGAACCCTCTTGCACTGTTGGTGGGAATGTAAATTGAGACAGCCACTATGGAGAACAGTATGGAGGGTCCTTAAAAAACTACAAATAGAACTACCATACGACCCAGCAATCCCACTACTGGACATATACCCTGAGAAAACCATAATTCAAACAGGGTCATGTACCACAATGTTCATTGCAGCTCTATTTACAATAGCCAGGACATGGAAGCAACCTAATTGTCCATTGACAGATGAATGGATAAAGAAGATGTGGCACATATATACAATGGAATATTACTCAGCCATAAAAAGAAATGAAATTGAGTTATTTGTAGTGAGGTGGATAGACCTAGAGTCTGTCATACAGAGAGAAGTAAGTCAGAAAGAGAAAAACAAATGCCACATGCTAACACATATATATGGAATCTAAAAAACAAACAAAAAAATGGTCATGAGGAACCTAGAGGCAAGACGGGAATAAAGACGCAGACCTACTAGAGAATGGACTTGAGGATATGGGGAGGGGGAAGGGTAAGCTGGGACAAAGAGAGAGTGGCATGGACATATATACACTACGAAATATAAAATAGATAGCTAGTGGGAAGCAGCCACATCACACTTGCATTGGAAGAATCAATATTGTGTGGTGATATGTCTGGATAGAATTTTGAAAGCAGAATGCTGTTCTCCTCCAGCCAGCACCATGGTAAAAATTCTTTTAGGATTTTCCCTGATTTTCCCAGTTAACAGGTGAGTTTCCTGGAGGAAAAGCCTATAAAAGCTTGGAACACCCCATGCCTATAGGCATCAGGGACTTCACACTAGAACAGTGACCCACACATAAACTTTAAAAATTTGTTAAGTATTTCTAGCTGAATCTTCTTACTAGCTTAAATGGCATATGGTAGTATCTGTACCAGGTAAGCAAATGATGGCCTTTTTTCTCCCTGTAGGCACCTATTTTTCTCCAGATATTGGGTTACAGGCATACTTCATTTTATTGCACTTTACTATACTTCGGAGATATTGCATTTTTTGTTTGTTTGTTTTTAACGAATTGAAGATTTGTGGCAAACCTGCATTGTCAAATTTTGGTTAGCATATTTTAGTAATAAAGTATTTTTAAATTAAAAAAAAAGAATCAACATTGTGAAAATGACTCTACTACCCAAAGCAGTCTACAGATTCAATGCAATTCCTATCAAACTACCACTGGCATTTTTCACAGAACTAGAACAAAAAATTTCACAATTTGTATGGAAACACAAAAGACCCCGAATAGCCAAAGCAATCTTGAGAACGAAAAACGGAGCTGGAGGAATCAGGCTCCCTGATTTCAGACTATACTACAAAGCTACAGTAATCAAGACAGTATGGTACTGTCACAAAAACAGAAAGATAGGTCAATGGAACAGGATAGAAAGCCCAGAGATAAACCCACGCACATATAGGGTCACCTAATCTTTGATAAAGGAGGCAAGAATATACAGTGGAAAAAAGACAGCCTCTTCAATAAGTGGTGCTGGGAAAACTGGACAGCTACACGTAAAAGAATGAAATCAGAATACTCCCTAACACCATACACAAAAATAAACTCAAAATGGATTAAAGACTTAAATGTAAGGCCAGACACTATAAATTTCTTAGAGGAAAACATAGGCAGAACCCTCTATGACATAAATCACAGCGAGATCATCTTTGACCCACCTCCTAGAGAAATGGAAATAAAAACAAAAATAAACAAATGGGACCTAATGAAACTTCAAAGCTTTTGCACAGCAAAGGAAACCATAAACAAGATGAAAAGACAACCCTCGGAGTGGGAGAAAATATTTGCAAATGAAGCAACTGACAAAGGCTTAATCTCCAAAATTTACAAGCAGCTCATGCAGCTCAATATCAAAAAAACAAACAACCCAGTCCAAAAATGGGCAGAAGACCTAAATAGACATTTCTCCAAAGAAGATATACAGATTGCCAAAAAACACATGAAAGAATGCTCAACATCATCATTAGAGAAATGCAAATCAAAACTACAATGAGATATCATCTCACACTGGTCAGAATGGCCATCATCAAAAAATCTACAAACAGGGCTTCCCTGGTGGCACAGTGGTTGAGAGTCCGCCTGCTGATGCAGGGGACACGGGTTCGTGCCCCGGTCTGGGAAGATCCCACATGCCGCAGAGTGGCTGGGCCCGTGAGCCATGGCTGCTGAGCCTGCGCGTCCGGAGCCTGTGTTCCGCAACAGGAGAGGCCACAACAGTGAGAGGCCTGCATACCACAAAATAAAATAAAATAAAATAAAATCTACAAACAATAAATGCTGGAGAGGGTGTGGAGAAAAGGGAACCCTCTTGCACTGTTGGTGGGAATGTAAGTTGATACAGCCACTATGGAGAACAGTATGGAGCTCCTTAAAAAACTAAAAATAGAACTACCATATGACCCAGCAATCCCACTACTGGGCATATACCCTGAGAAAACCATAATTCAAAAAGAGTCATGTACCAAAATGTTCATTGGAGCTCTATTTACGATAGTCAGGACATGGAAGCAACCTAAGTGTCCATCAACAGATGAATGGATAAAGAAGATGTGGCACATATATACAATGGAATATTACTCAGCCATAAAAAGGAATGAAACAGTTATTTGTAGTGAGGTGGATGGACCTAGAGACTGTCATTCAGAGTGAAGTAAGTCAGAAAGAGAAAAACAAATACCATATGCTCACACATATATATGGAATCTAAAGGAAAAAAATTGGTCATGAAGAACCTAGGGGCAAGATGGGAATAAAGATGCAGACCTACTAGAGAATGCACTTGAGGATATGGGGAGGGGGAAGGGTAAGCTGGGACAAAGTGAGAGAGTGGCATGGACATAGATACACTGCCAAACGTAAAATAGATAGCTAGTGGGAAGCAGCCGTATAGCACAGGGAGATCAGCTTGGTGCTTTGTGACCACCTAGAGGGGTAGGATAGGGAGGGTGGGAGGGAGGGAGACTCAAGAGGGAAGAGATATGGGGACATATGTATATGTATAACTGATACACTTTGTTATAAAGCAACAACTAACACACCATTGTAAAGTAATTATACTCCAATAAAGATGTTTAAAAAATCTTTTTATTGGAGTATAGCTGATTTACAATGTTATGTTAGTTTCAGGTGTACAGCAAAGTGAATCAGTTATACATATACCCACTCTTTTTTTAGATTGTTTTCCCATATAGGTCATTACAGAGTATTGAGTAGAGTTCCCTGTGCAGTCGGCTCTTATTAGTTATCATTTTATATATAGTAGCGTGTATATGTCAATCCCAATCTCCCAATTTATCCCTCTCCCCTTCCCCCCTGGTAACCGTAAGTTTGTTTTCTACATCTATGACTCTATTTCTGTTTTGTAAATAAGTTCATTTGTACCATTTTTTTTAGATTCCACATATAAGTGATATCATATGGTATTTGTCTTTCTCTGTCTGACTTACTTCACTCATTATGACAATCTCTAGGTTCATCCACGTTGCTGCAAATGGCATTATTTTGTTCTTTTTTATGGCTGAGTAATATTCCATTATATATATGTACCACATCTTTATCCATTCCTCTGTTGATGGACATTAAGTTTGCTTCCATGTCCTGGCTATTGTAAATAGTGCTGCGATGAACATTGGGGTGCATGTATGAATTCTTTGGATTAGTGTTAGCATGGTACATGTTTTGCCATCCATTTACTTTTATATTTAAAGTGGATTTCTTGCACAGAACATATAGTTGCGTCTTGCTTTTTTATCCAATTGAAAAATCTCTATTTGCCATTTACATATAATATGATTATAGATGTGGTTGTGTTGAAATGTATCATATGGCTATTTGTTTTCTATTTGTTCTATCTGTTCTCTTTTCCCTTTTTCCTTTATTTCTGTCTTATTTTGAATTAAGTATTTTTTATTATTCCATTTTATATTCCTCGTTGGGTTTAAGAGCTTTAATACTTTCTCGTTTTATTTTAGTTGTTGCTTTAGAATTTATAGTATTAATATCATTAACTTATTACAGTCTACCTTCAAGTGATATTATAGCACTTTATGTATAATTCAAGAACCTTTACAACATACTTCAATGTACCCTCCTAAGTTTTGTGCTATTGTTGTTATATATTTCAATTTGCATATATTATAAATGGCATGATTCATTGTTATTTTAATTTTAAACAGTTGATTATCTTTTAAAGAGATCCAAATAATAAGAAAAGTATTTATATTTACCCATGTAGTTACCATTTCTGGTGCTCTTCATTCCTTTGTGTAGATGTAGATTTCCATCTGGTATCATTTGCCTTCTGCTTGAAGGACTTCCTTTAACATTTTTTGTAGTGCAGGTCAGCTGATGATGAATTCTTTAAACTTTTGTATGTCTGAAAATGTCTTTATTTTGTCTTCATTAAAAAAATAATTTTGCAGGTAGAGAATTCTAGGTTGCTGGTTTGTTGTTGTTAATTTCAGTAAAGTTCTTGCTCCACTGTTTCCTTGCTCCACTGTTTCCTGGCTTGTTACTGACAAGAAAACTGCTTTCGTCCTTATCTTTGTTCCTGTGCATTTTCTTTTTTTCTCTAGGATTTTCTCTTCACCAGTTGTTTTGAGCAACTTGATTATGATGTGCCTTAAGTAGTTTTCTCATGTTGCTGTGCTTAGGATTTGTTGATTGTTGTATCTTTGGGTATATATGTTTTATCTTATGTGGAAATATTTCAGCCAATATTTTTTCCAGACACCCATCTCTCTCCTCTCTTCAGGAAGCCCCACCTCCTAATACATTTATGAAATGACAAAATTTTGGAAATGGAGACCAGGTTAGTAGTTGCCAGGGGTTAGGGAAAGGTATAGGAGGGGGAGGTAGGTGTGGTTGTAAACTGCAACACCAAGGATACCTGTGATAAAAGTGTTCTCTACCTTCATTCAAACCTCTAACTGTGATAAAATTGTATGAAACTAAACACACACACACAAATGAATACAAGTAAAACTGGGAAAATCAGAATAAGATCAGTGTACTGTATCAGTGTCAATATCCTGATTGTGATCATAGTTTTGCAAGATCTTACCACTGGGGGAAACTGGGTGCTATGAACTAAATGTCTGTGTCCCCCACAGATTTCATAGGTTGAAATCCTTACCCCCAAGGTGACAGTAGTGGGATGTGGGGCCTTTGGGAGGTAATTATGTCATGAGAGTGGAGCCCTCATGAATGGGTTTAGTGCCCTTATAAGAAGAGACATGAGAACTAGCTCTCACTCTCTGATCTTCACCATGTGAGGATACAGTGAGAGGATGGCCACCTGCAAACCAAGAAGTGGGCTCTCACCAGACATCAGATCTGCTGGCACTTTGATCTTGGACTTCCCAGCCTCCAGAACTGTGAGAAGTAAATTTCTGTTGTTTAAGCCACCCAGTCTATGGTATTCTATTATAGCAGCCTGAATGGACTAAGGTACTTGGTAAAGGATACACAGGACCTCTCAGTATTATTTGTCATAATTGCATGTGAGTTCACAATTATTTTAATTAAAATTCCAATTTAAAAAGGCATGTATGGGACAATTAAAGGACATTTGTATAATAAGTAGGTAACAAATGATATTAAGAAAATATTGTTAATGTTTTAAGTATGTTAATGGTATTGCAGTTAAACAGAGATACATACTAAAGGAAGTAAGGACAAAACATATCATTTCAGTGATTTGCTTTAAAATAATCCTTCAGTAGTAGATAAAACAAGATTAGTCATATGTTCATAACTGTTGATAGTTGTTGTACATGGGCGATGGGTACAAGGGGTTTATTATACTATTTTTTGCATTTCTGAATAGCTTGAATATTATGCAGTACACGTGGATAAGTTCTGTAATGCCAAAAATTAAAAGATAATTTCTAAGAAAAAGGGAGGAAATGACCACAGGAAAAAACTGGACTGAAAATGTTGTATATGACTAATGCCACTTATAATTTTGACCTATCTGTTCCTCAAGCAGTGTCAAAAGGCTGACCAAGAAAAATTATTACACAGTATTACTGAAGTGCATTTAGCCCACGCATTGATACATATAATTTAGTCTTTTCTGTTTGTATGATGTCAGACCATCAGAAAGGTGTGCCCTCATACAGTTTTGGTTTCTTGTTATAATACATTTGCTGAGATCTGCTTTGACTGTAGGGCTTTGGCTTCCTCTGGAAAAAAATGCTCTAGAATAGGGGTAGGCAGCTACACTCATTTGTTTACATATGGACTATGGCTGTTTTCATGCTACAAAAGCCGAGCAAAGTAGTTGTAACAGAGACTATGAGCCACAAAGCCTAAAATATTTACTACTGGGCCCTACAGAAAATATTTGCCAAGGGCTGCTTTAGAAGACAGCCAAAGAAAACACACAGTACTACATGCAAGATGGGGTTGCTATAACAGGGAACTATATTCAATATCCTGTGATAAACCATATATATATATATATATATATATATAAATAACTGAATCACTTTTCTGTACAGCAGAAATTAACACAACATTGTAAATCAACTATACTTCAATATAAAAAAGTAAAGGACTTCCCTGGAGGCACAGTGGTTAAGAATCCGCCTGCCAGTGTAGGGGACATGGGTTTGAGCCCTGGTCCAGAAAGATCCCACATGCCGTGGAACAACTAAGCCTGTGTGCAACAATTACTGAGCCTGTGCTTTAGAGCCCACGAGCTACAGCTACTGAGCCCATGCACTGCAACTACTGAGCCCACGTGCTGCAACTACTGAAGCCCGCGTGCCTAGAGCCCATGCTCCTCAGCAAGAGAAGCCACTGCAATGAGAAGCCAGTGCACCGCAACTAAGAGTAGCCCCTGCTCGAGAAAGCCCGCACGCAGCAATGAAGACCAAATGCAGCCAAAAATAAACTTTAAATTTTTTAAAAAAAGTAAAAAAAAAGATGGGGTTGCTGTAAGTGACATCGTTTCTCTATTATTAGGCTGACTATATGTGCAAGTTGTCACAGCATAATTATGAACAGAGTCCCCTCTATCAATTTATATGAATATCTATCAAAAACCTTTTGAAAACCCCATACCAGGAAGTTTCTACCACAGAGGAACTGTCATGCTGTCCTTGTGGACAATTTAATCACCTAACTGCTTGTGTTTCTTTTATTCTGTATCTGCCACAAAGAACACAAATTTGCAGTTGGATTTTAATAGCCATGTTACTAAAATTCATTCAGCATTGTGTGAATAGCTACAGTCTAATTATGCTCTGTTGTTGACTTTGTCCACTCTGTCTATATTTTCCCTGATCCTAACTTTATAGATTCATATGTGTTCATTTTACTATACTGATTATAAACCTCATAAATCCAGTGGTAAATGGAAGCAGCAACTAAACAAATAAAGGAACAAACAACAATGCACCAGAGACTGAGTATTTTCTAGTTCTTTTCTGGGAAGGAGAAGAGATCTATGGTCAGAGCTGGGGAAATGAGGGGTTACAGGTGAGAGGGTACCTTCCAGAGTCTGGAATCAGCGGGAGCTGCCTCCCCCTCACCTAGGCTGTAGGGGTGACCCTCCCATCCCACCCTTCCTCCATCAGCTGCATCAGTTTCCACTGAAACACGCAGGGCTTTGAATGTGGGACACCAGTGACTTGGTGCTCACGCAGCAGAAGGATGGTGATCTGTCTCGGGGCAGCGAGTCCAGAATCTGCTGCTTCTGTGAACCACATGCCCCTGCCCTGAGGCCCTGGTGACAGGTTAGGGCCAACTCCTCACTGAATTCCTGCCCCTGGAGACCCCTCCCTCCTCACCTCACACATGCTGCCATGTCCCTCTGCAGCCAGGGCTGGGGACCACTGGGGAGAGCTCCAGTTGGCTGGCATCTTCTTGCTGGGCCTCAGCCCCCAGGCTCTCTTGCTGACAGCTCTGCTCTTCCTGGGAGCCCGAGGCCAGGTGGGCACCCATGGACTCAACCAGAGCTGCTGAGGCCTGAAGGAAGATTCTGCAGCCTTCACTATGGGGTCTTACCCAGGGGCTCCGCAGAGACTTCAAGAAAACTGGAAAGACAGTGTCCACATGGTCAGTTACTCAACATTCATCCCACGAACACTTCCTGCAGGCACCAAGGAGTGGCTAGCTGTGTTGAATACAGCTATTCTGTATTCAAAATACAGATACAGCTATTCTGTATCTGAAAATACAATTTTCTCTGAAGAGAAAAATTCAGAAAAAAACGAACTCTAGTTTATAGTCATGGTGGAATATAGGAAAGATGATAAAATTTGGATTAAAATTACTGAAGGTTTGAATCTCAGGTCTCCCACATGTTAGCTGGGAGTACAGGAAGAAGTTACTTTCAGATACAGGTTCCAAAACAAGACAGATATGCGTATCTTAAGAGATAGTAAAAACTACATGAGATGATACTTGTAATGGTAAGCATTGAATAAATATTAGCAATTACTGTTATTGAAAGGCACACATCAGGTACCTCATTTAATTTTCACAACTCTGACAATCAGTTCCGGCTATTATTATTCTACCCATTTTACAGATAAGAAAATAGAGGCGTAGAGATTTTTTAAGTCATGTGTACTAAGATCACAAAACTAAGTGGAAAGACAGGATTCAACCCAGATCTGTTAGTTCCAAAATTCACACTCTCAGCCACTCAGTAATATTGCATCAAATGCCCAATCCCTGACCTGCTCTAGCCTGTTGATAATTGGTCACTACGGGTCCCAGATCCCTGAGACCACATCACTGTCATCTCTGGCTGGTAGTAGAAGCCATCAATGACTCATTGAACCACATCAAATGCAGGGTGCTACTGAAAAACTAACCAAACATTGACATGGCACAGACTCTTAACATTAATTCAAACAGATTGCAAATTACTTTTCCAAGAGGGTAATTAACCTGGCTTTCAAAGGCCCCTCAAATAATCCCCAGCAGAGGATCCCAGTAACATACCCCCACCAGGAATCCAATCATTGATCTGTCTAGACAGCTAATAACTGATCCTTACTTACAGTACCTGAAATGGACTAAAGGAGAGGCCAGATGCTGACCTTCCAGGCCCCAATTAACTGACTTCACATGGCCACAGTTCCTGATACCCATAGGACACCAAATCACTGATCCCAAGTATTTTCAAAATAAGACTGCCCCAAAGTCTCCAGTTGCCAAAGCTCCAAGGCTCTCAGTCAACTCACTGACTATGTCAGCCTTTCAATCATTATCTTGCAGAGATCTTAATCACTGACTTCTACAATCAATGATTCCTACAGAGATGTAATCACTTTCCCCCAAAATGCCCAAGTATTATTTGCTAAGGGCTCCTTCAAATGCACATTCACTGCTGACAAATTAGTAACTCCAGCAGGACTTCCCATCACTGATACCATTAGGCCTGAAATCAGTGGTTCCTAACTCTGCCTGCACATCAGAATCAAACTAGGATCTTCTAAAATCTTCTAAAAATGCTTATGCAAAGTTCCACTCCTGAATGAATGTAACTTAGTATCTGTGGGCCCAGGCATCTGTATTTGTAAAAACTGCATAAGCGATTCTGATGCACTGTGAGGAGTGGGAACCACTGTATTAAATCTGATCCTCCCCCACATGCATCCTCCTAGCATCAGACTTCTCACTTACAACAATGGAAGCCAGAGTCATTTAACATCTACAGACCATGGAGAGAAGAGGACTTCAGTGTAAGGAGATTATATCCCTCCTAAAGATCCTATTTCTCAGCCAGAACAAAAGAAGGACAGTTTTAGACATGAAATAATTTGAAGAGTGTTCCATCAATTTACCATAGTGAAGGAAAACATTCAAGGAAGTATTCTAAATAAAAGAAAATTGAATCAGAAGTGAGATCTCAAAAGAACAAAACAATGCATATGCAAACACACATGTTCACCTGGTCATCGTGAGATCTTTGAAAACAACAGGACTTGTATGTATGTAAGTGCGTGTACAATCATAACAGAGGAAGAAAATGTGACTGGGAATTTGAAATTTAAAATGCTAAGTACCTTTTAAAGCAGAAACCTAAAGAAAATATAAACGACCTGTAATAAAAAATTTTAATTACCTTTGAAAGGTCCAGAAGTATAACTGTCTTGCTGAAGAAAATTGAAAGGAGAGGGCATGTCTCTATAGGTATAAATGGGGAAAATATAAACTTAATTATGTTTGATAGAAATGGGAAGATATACCTTTAAAGATTTTATAAAAGTTAAAATTCCCTGACTTAAAAGGTGAGTGGGTTGGGGAGAGAGGGGGTGAATGGTCATGCCTGCATTAAGTCATCAAAAGTAAGAACAGGAAAAAGAAAGCAGAAAATAATATAAATAGTAAACATAAAATAAGAAACAAGGCATAGAATTAGGTATACTATGGTTATGTGAAATTGAATCAGTTGATTCATTCTGTAGAGAGATAAGATTGGAATAAAAAAGCAAGCACAATGAGACATAGTTATAAGAAGCATAACTAAAACACAGCAGCAATTTGCAAAATAAAGGGCTGGGCAAAGATATGCCAAGCAAAGTCCAGAAAAAGGACAGCCAGTTTGGTGATATAATTATAAAAGGGAATTTCAAGGTCAGAAGCATCCAATTGGTATAAACAGGTTATGTATAAAGGCAGAGCTAGTAGACTAAGGAACTTAGGAAGAGTGAACTTAGGAACTCTAATTCAAAAAATTAAACCCAACCCCAAATAGCCCAAAACAATCTTGAAAAAGAAGAACGAAGTTGGAGGTCTTACACTTACTGATTTCAAAACTTATTACAAAGCTACAGTAATCAAAACAGTGTGGTACTGGCATGAAGAAGGATATATAGACCAATGGAATAGGGAACCCAGAAATAAATGGGTCATATATGGTCAAATGATTTTTGACAAAGGTGCCAAAAGCATTCAATGTGGGAAAGGTTAGTCTCCTCAATAAATGGTGCTGGGAAAAAAACTGGATATCCATGTGCAAAAGTATTACCTTACACCATATACAAAAATTAATTCAGAATATATCAAAGACCTAAATATAGGACCCAAAACTATTAGAAGAAAACACAGGGGGAAAGCTTCATGACATTTGTATTTGGCAAAGATTTCCTGGATATGACACCAAAACATAGGAAACAAAAGCAAAAATAGGCAAATTGGACTACATCAAAATTAAAAACTTCTGTGCATTGAAGGACACAATCAATAGAGTGAAAAGGCAACCTAGGGAATGGAAGAAAATATGTGCAAATCATATATCTGATAAGGGGCTTATATCCAGAATATATAAAGAACTCCTATAACTCAACAACAACAAACCCAGATAATCCAATTAAAAAATTGGCAAAGGATTTGAACAGACATTTCTCCAAAGATGATACATGAATGGTCAACAAGCATATGAAAAGATGGTCAACATCAATCATTAGGAAAATACAAGTCAAAAAAAGTGAGATAACACCTCATACCCACTAGGATGTCTACTATTAAAAAAAAAGAAAATAACAAGTGTTGGCGAGGACATGGAGAAATTGGAACTCTTGTGCACTGCTGATGGGAATATAAAATGGTGCAGCCACTATGGAAAATAGTACAGCTTTCCTCAAAAAAAGAAAAATAGCAATCTCACTTCTGGGTATACATCCAAAAGAATTGAAAGTAGGATCTCAATGACAAATTTGCACACTCCTGTTCATAGCAGCACTATTCACAATAGTCAAGAGGTGAAAGCAACACAAGTGTCCATCAGGAGATGAATGGATAAAAAAAAATGTGGTATATTCATGCAATAGTATATTATTCAGCATTAAAGAGGAAATTCTGACACATGCTACAACATGGATGAAACTTGAAGACATTATGCTAAATGAGGTAAGCCAGTCACAAAAAGATAAGTCCTGGATGATACCACTTACATAAGGTATCTAGAATAGTCAAATTCATAGAAACAGAAAGTAGAATGGTGGTTGCCAGAGGCTGAAGGAGGGGGAAATAGGGAGATGTCGTTTAATGAGTATACAGTTTCCATTTTGTAAGGTGAAAAAGTTCTAGAGATTGTTTGCAAAACAATGTGAATATACTTAACACTATTGAACTGTACACTTAGAAATGGTTAAGATGGTAAATTTTATAGTACGTGTTTATTTTTGCCACAACAAAGGTAATTAAAAATAGATAAAGAAATAAAAATCAAACTCAAAATGCACCCACAACACTGAAGTTATACACTTTGTACCAGATGTTATTTCACACAGCAAAAGCTATATTTATAAGAAAATGTACAGTCCTACATGATTCGTTATTAAAATGAGAGAAAACCTCAAAAAAGCTAAGTACTCAATCTGAGTAATTAGAAAAAGAAATTAGAAAAAACTCGAAATATGCTAATAAATCCCCTAATAAAACCTAAATGCGATATATATGTGTATATTATATGTACATTGAGAGTATAAATAAAGTGAAGAGCTCATCCTTTGAAATGACCAGTTACATGAATAAATTTCCAGCAAATCTGATAAACGAAATAGAAAAAAAATACAATATTAGGAAGGAGGATATATTACTACTAGAGGAGATATTCCGCTAAACATTATTTCTAGGAGAATATTATGTGCAAATCCATAGCAACATTTAAATATGGAGGTGAAACAGGTGCTTCTCCAGCAAAATAAAAATTAATGCAAAAAAAGAAAGAGCAAAAAAATCTCTAAGTGACCAGTGTATAGAAGTCACAAAGTTTATAATGTGAATCATTTTTAAAAAAACACCAGCTTTGGGATTTCCCTAGTGGTGCAGTGGTTAAGAACCCACTGTCAATGCAGGGGGCACGGGTTCGAGCCCTGGTCTGGGAAGATCCCACATGCCGTGGAGCAACTAAGCCTGTGGGCCACAACTACTGAGCCTGTGCTCTAGAGCTCGCGAGCCACAACTACTGAGTCTGCGTGCCACAACTACTGAAGCCTGTGAGCCTAGAGCCCATGCTCCACAACAAGAGAAGCCACCACAATGAAAAGCCCGCGCACAGCAATGAAGAGTAGCCCCTGCTCGCTGCAGCTAGAGAAAGCCTGCGCACAGCAACGAAGACCCAACGCAGCCAAAACGAAAACAAAAAAACCAAAAATCCAGCTTTCTGTACTATTTTTTGCAATGTCCTGTGAATCTATAATTATCTCAAAATAAAAAGTTAAATACAGTATGGTGACAGACAGTTACTAGACGTATCATGGTGATAAATTTGTAAGAAATATAAATGTTGAACCACTATGCTGTGTACCTGAAACTATTATAATATAGTATGTCAACTCTATGTCAATTAAAAAAGGAAAGTTAAGTACAAAAAAAAAGGTACCAGGATGAAACTGACTTAATATGGAGTGCAATCTAACTTTTAAAAAACAGTATTTCTACAGTTTTTAAACAGTTCTAGACCAGGGGATGGCAAACTACAGGCTGCAGGTCAAATCTAGTCCTTGGCCGGTTTTGTAAATAAAATTTTATTGGAAAACAACCATGTCCGTTCGTTTACATATTGTCTGTGGCTGCATTTGCTACAGCAGCAGAGTTGAGTAGTTGCAAGAGAGACTGCAGTACTGGCAAAGCCTCAAATATTTACTATTTGGCTCTTTACAGAAAAAGTTTGCTAATCCCTGTTTCAAATAATAATAGAAAGTTGGAAATCTTCCAAATTTATTTTATGAAGCACTGTTACCTTACCTAAAAAATATAGTCCTAATACAAACAGTTATCTGGAGATTATTTCATCTTATAGATGCAAACATCTTTAATAAAATATTAGCAATTTGAGTCCAGTAAGGCTCAAAAGAAAAATTTACCCCATGAACAAATTGGGTTTTCCGATAAGACAAAGATGGTTAATGCTAGTCCATTTATCAATTTACCTATTACGTCAACAAATTAAGAAGAAAAACTATACAACCGTATCAATGGATATAAAAAGGGCATTTGACACAATTCAGCAGTAATTCTTAAAATTTTGTAGGAAACTACAAAAATTCGGCAAAGATCATAGTCTCAAAACCACCAGGAAGTATAAAACTAAAAGGTAAAATGCTGAAGACAATTTCCATTAAAACCAGTAACAACATGGGGTTGTTCCTATGCCAACAGTGTTTGAAAGCTCTAGCTGATGCAATTAAATATGAAGATGAAATAAACTGCTTCAATATCAAGAAAGGAGAGAAAATCATTTTTATTTGCAGGTTATATCATTGTATACTCAGAAAACTAGCACAGGGAATTTTGACAAGGTGATGGGGTACAAGATTGAAACAGATGGAGAGGAAAAAAATATCCTATTTCCAATAATGACAACACAAAATACCTAAAAGTGAATGTAACAAGAACGGTGCTGGACTCAAAATAGAAAAACTAATAGTTATTATTCTAGAATATAATATAAAACTTAAGCACATGGAGAGGCAGACCATATTCCTGGGCAGGAATATGGTAAAATAAAAATATCACTGGTTCAATATTAACCGTATTGACAAGTGCCAAGCAGAATTCCAATTCTTTTCCAGATTGGTAAAACAATTTCAAACTCTGTATGCATGTATAAATAGCCAAGAAAATTATGTAAAGGAATACTGAAGGGATGCTTGGACTAGCAGATATTAACATTTACAATAAAACTAATGCAATCAAAACAGAGATAAATAGGCCAGTAAAATAAAAGAAAATGTCCATACTTTGATCTTAATATGTACAGGAATAGATATGACACCAGCGATGTTCAATTGAGGGAGTACAGAAAAGTTCACTATGTAAAAGCCAGGGGAAAGAGGAGGAACGAACAAAGGCTATGGAAATGCAGAGAAGGAATCAAAGTGCCCAAATAACCAGAAAAGATCTCAACCACTAATAGGTGGAAAAGGTAAAACAGAACTAGATATAATTATTCAGCCCTCAGAACAATAAAAAATGCAAAAGAACATCATCCAGTGCTGGAGAGGATTTGGGGAAATGGGGGTATTTATATATTGCTGATGGGAATATTTCATACACATTTCCGTATACATAGATATATGTATTATACATTGTATATATCGATATAATATATACACAATGTATTATAATATATATATATAACACTTTTGAGAGGCATTTGGCAATGTCTATTTTAAAAATACACACACTTGTACCTAATAATAAGGTTCAAATACAGCAAAAGCCCACACAAGCAAAGAGAAACGCACAAATCACCATTACACTGCCCTCTACAGAGCAGGTAGGTGAAAAAAAAATCAGAGAGGGTATACCAGTTTTGAACAACACAATTAACAATCGGAGAACACATATTCTTTGAAAGCAATAGATGGCACATTTACGGGACTTGGCATAAGGCAAGTCTCCACAGGTTTCTAGGAACGTTCATGACACAAATCACATTATCTAACCTCTGAGAAATTAGGTTAGAAATCAATAACAAAAGGATTAACTGTTTATTGCAAAACAGAAACGCGCTTCAAAGTGACACGTGTGAAATGAAAAAAAATCATAACTGAATTTTAAAATACTTGGAAATGAACAATAATGATAATACGATACAACAAATCTTGTGGGTCTTAGATGGAAATGTATAGCCTTAAGGCTTAAATTAGAAAAAGAAAGGCTGACTAACAATTAGCTGGGCATCCGATGTAAAAGATCCCACCACTGAATCCACAGTAGCCCCATCACCCACCCAGATTCCGCCCCCCACCATCACTCAGCTCAGAGTAGCCAATCCCCTTCAAAATCACCTCTGCGTGACGCTAACTCGTAAACAGCTGAGAACCGCTTCCCTTCCAAGTGCCGACCTCCAACACCCGGGTGTTTAGTGGAGGGGCGGGGGGTGTCTCATGCGCATGCTCAAAAGCACTTGCGAAGCTCCGTTCCCCAATCAACAGGGCACTTTCACGCAGAGTCCGTGAGAGTTCCCTTACCCTCTGCGGCTTTGCTGGGCTCGGAATATGGCCGCATCCAAATGTTGCTGCTTCAGGGGGCCGCCATCATGGAAGGGTGTCCGTGCCGTACAGTGGAAGAAGCTGTTGCCTCCTGCCTCACGCAGCAGAACAGTGGGGCTGCCTTGGGAGGAGGTGGACTACCCTTCTTTGGGTAGACTTCCTGGTGCATGGGGGTCTTTGCATTTAGCCTCTGAGGGGCTCCTAGGGACATGGCACGGGTGAGAGGGGAGCCATTACTAATGAAAAAAGTAAGAAGAAGAACCCAGAGTGTGTCTGGGAGATACCACTGGAGTTGAGGGGAGAAATGTCAGGATGGTACCCTCCCCTGGCCGATACTATGGAGTGTTGTAGAAGGGAGAGTAGGAGCGATACTGTACCCCTCCCCCCCCAGATACCACGAGGGGAGAGAAGTCGGGGTGGGAGCGTCGGGGTAATCTCAATCAACCCTCACACTAGTCACTCCAACTGAAATAATTGGTATCAACAAAAATTAGTTTATTTATTTGTGGGCCGCACCTCCTGGCTGGTAGGATCTCAGTTCCCCAACCAGGGACTGAACCCGGGTCACCACAGTGAAAGCCCAGAATCTTAACCAGCAGGCCACCAGGGACACCCCCCCCAATTAGTTTTAAATTGATATGGCTAATGGTGGTTTTCTCTGTCTAATGTAATGTGTCAATAAAAACATCTTCTAGGATTATTCATACTTCCTTGTAAAATAACATCTAAGTAATAATTATGCAAGTGCAGCCTTACAACAAATTTCCAGTCCTGTCCCACAAGGAGTTTGTTGCCCCTTAGGGCCTCAAATATGGAAATTATGGAGAAGCCATTGCCCCTATGGGAGATGTCGTGGGGGCAGACGTGAGAAGAATCCACCATATCCCCTCAATGGATGAACTGCTACACATTCTTCAAAACCCATCTCACATGTGTCCTGTGGGAAGCCCTCTCTGACGGTGGTAGAGGCTCAATGCCAGCTGAAGGTCCTTCTGACGCGCAGGTCCTATTTGAAAGGACCTGGCCCTGATCTCTGGTGTTCTCTATGTCTTTGTGCCCTCAGACCGGTCACGTCCTTTTTGGGCCCCAGTTCAACATTCTGGACAGCAGAGGGCTGGACTCTGTGATTACCCAATAATAGTGTGAAATTTTTCCATTAAAAAGCTGGGTGTAAAATAAATAAGCTATCATTGCCTTCTATCTACTGACACATGTAAATGGTTGTGGCTGTTTGTCCAGAGGTCCCTGCTCAGTAAATATTGTAAACTATTTTTTACCTACTAAAGGAAGGCATGCAAGACAAGACTGATCAGAAGACTGTGGATATTACTCCTTGCATCTACCGTAGGGCAAAGAGGTACTCATCATTACATCCTTAGCTGCAGATATGAAAATATTCTGACCTTGCGTTCTTCCTCGTTTTCAACTACATGCCCATATAAATGTGTGGATTCGAGACTGGCCTGCTCCAGGATGCAGGGCAGTCGGTGGTAGAGTTTAAAAGGAGACTCTGATCTTCCTAGTTAAAGTGCAGTCCTCCAGCATTTCCAATTCACATCACTCTGCCCTATCCACCCCTCTTTAGCAGTTATCACCTTTCAACAATGTTTATTGCCTCTCTTCCCCACTAGGATGTCAGATCCAGGAAGCTAGGGACTTGGGGGCTGTTTTGTTTTACCAAACAACAAGTACCAAGAGCAGTGACTGGTGATCAATAAATATTTGGTGAATGAACGAATATGGTCTTACATACTTAGAAGTTCTCCATCTCTAGTATTTTCTGCATTACTCTAGAAAACAATTTTTTTTTTTTTTTTTTTTTTGCGGTACACGGGCCTCTCACTGTTGTGGCCTCTCCCGTTGCGGAGCACAGGCTCCGGACGCGCAGGCTCAGCGGCCACGGCTCACGGGCCCAGCCGCTCCGCGGCATGTGGGATCCTCCCGGACCGGAGCACGAACCCGCGTCCCCTGCATCGGCAGGCGGACTCTCAACCACTGCGCCACCAGGGAAGCCCCTAGAAAACAATTTTATAATTAGTCATGTCATCCAGAGATGCCTGCAGAGTCTTTAGGAGGGAATAATTAATCTTTTAAGAAAATGAATCCAGTGCATGTGTTTTGCTGCTCTCTACATGTATGGTAAGATACTAAAAATAAGGCAGTTGATTACTCCACATATGTGAGAAGCAGAAATCACTGCAGTATCAGCACGAACAAAGAAATGAGCAAACAGTAAATGAATAAGATAATTTCTGATAAAAAGGAAGGCTATGAAGAAAACGAAAGCATGGCGAGGAGCTAGAGAGTTGTGGGGTAGATCGGGGAAGAAAAACATCCGAAGAAAGGACATTTGAGCAGGTGCACGAGTGGTGTGATGGAGTGAGCCCTGGGGCCAGAGCACTTTTGGCAGGGGCCACAGAAAGTATCAATGCCATGGAGCTTCTGCCTCCCTGCTCATCCCACGACTGGGTGGCATCTCTGGGCTGGAGCCAGAGATTTTCTTACCCCATTCAAGAAAAGGACATCACTTTTCTCCATGCAGACTTCCTCTTTTTACATTTAAGTGTTTATCTAACAGTTTAATTTTCCCAATTAACTATTAGTTAGTTTCAATAATATAATTAGCACTTATGCACCTACCACCCAAAAGAAAAGGTATGGCCTTAATAACCTCCATCTATCCATGTGTTCCCCCAATTGATGGCCCTGCCTGCCCTCAGCTGAGGTAAGTATCATCCTAAATCCCAAGTTCATCAATTTTTGATTTCCTTTTTATATAATTTTATCACAACTATACAAAATCCTAAATAGTTCATGTTCTTTATATTAGTAGCTTTTAATTTTATAAACGTGTGTTATGTTTTATATACTATTTTGGGAATCACAGGGTTTGTTTTTTCCCTTAAACTCATCCTTATTGTTGGGTACTGTTCTAGTTCATTCATTTTGACTCCATCCATTTTTGTTTCCAGGTCTTGCTATTGTGAACAGGATGCCATGCATATCCTAGGTTTCATGTGCAAGTGTTTCTCGTGGATATATTCCTAAGAGTGGACTGGATAGATTGTGAGGTATGTACATATTCGCTGTAGGAGGAAATGCTAACTATTTTCTAAAGTAGTTACACTGGTCTATATTCCTTCAACAGGGCAAAAAGATCCTGTAGCTGTACATCCTCTGCAACATTGTACTGTCAGACTTAAATATTTGCAAATTGAATGGGTGTAAAATGTCATCTCATCATGTCATGATTTGTATTTCCCTGATCGCTGATGACTTTGAACATCTCTTCATATGTTTTTTTTGAGCCAGCAATAAAATGAAGACTATATTATTAAACTTACATAACAAAAGTTCCAGTCCCCAACTCTAACTACTTGAATATGTTGGCTCCTTTTGGTCATTTTTTATTCTTCAAAGGAAAACAGCCATGAAGTTGATACAATGCAGAAAAGAAAACTTTACATGCTGAAAGGAAAGTAATAGCACTCTTATTTGCACTTGACTCAATCAATTATGCAACCTCAGGAACACAATAAATGCACATTGACTGTTTATACATCATTAATATTGCAAAATCAACTATATTATCATAAATTTTCTTTACTTATCTCAGAATATAATCTCCAAAGACTGTAGTCTCCATGAAACAATTGTCCATCTGGAATTACTTTGTCCCCCTAAATGAGGCTAGTTACTTTTTTCCTATTAGGAAGCCATCCAAAGTTTGATTCCTTTCACAGTCATATCTCAAATGTCTATTTCTGAATTTATTTTGTTGCAAGCTTACAGTTAGCAGTTGACAAAACCTTTAACTTTTTTTATACCCACAACAATTTGACAAAATATTTTTTACGTTTCATATGTTTATTGGCTCTTTTTTTTTTCCTTCTCTGAAATAGTCTAATAGACTTAGTTTTTTAAAAACGTAACCATAGTGCTATTACGACACTCACATTAACAATGATTCCTGGAGCTCTATTAGACATGTATGCATGCCAAACATGCTTCCACTTATTCCATTTCTTCTTTAATTTATTCATTCAACAAACACTCAGACCAGGGCTATAGGGGCAGAAAGAGAATCTGGGATAATCAGAGAGTCCAACCTTCTAAGAAAGTAAAAATTAGCTCAGGGAATAAAAGTCTGCTCTGCCACTCATAAGGCTGGGAGAACAGACACAGATTAAGTCAGATGCGAAATTAACAGAAAATATTATTTCTCCCAAGTATGTCCTGCAGCTGTAATGCCATAAATAACTCCTACTTTGAGTGACTACTGCTTTTTTACTCACTGAGAAACTGTTCTCTACAATCATAGGCTATCAGAAACTACTGTTTGAAGTGATATCAGTACAGATAAAACATCTCACTCTTGCTGAAGATTATAAGTCACTTAGACACCGCAGCTAAGATTTCTAACCCCAGTGCAGAGAGAAGGGGTATCTAGATACAAAATTATCTATCTTAACTTTATGGTTTCCAAGGAAACAGGATTCTGGGTTCACTTCATAGTCCACATACAGCCCTGCTTTGCTTTGAGTTTACCAGAACACTGCTTCATTCACATTTCACCTGAACTCCACCATTCCTCAGAATTCCATAATAACTCTATTTTTTCCTTTGTTTAGTGAGCCACCCCATGGTTCCTCTGGCGTGTGGTCTCCCTCACTGACTGATAGATTTGTCTGACTACAGATTAATCCCAGATGGTCTTAGGCTAATTGGGATAGGACACCCTTACATTCCAGATTGTTAAACTGAGGCCCAGAGGGGATGTGACCGGACTGAGAGCATCCAGCAAGTTCACACCTGAGCCCCTCAAAACACCTTCTTCACTTGAGGATTCAAAAAGGCCTTCAGAGGGTTACAGAGCCTTCTACCTCTTTCAGGAAGATTCCCTGGAGGAGATATCTGAACTTGGTTTTGAAAGATAAGTAGGCATTCCCAGGTGAAGGGTAGCATGACTTCTTCCCCTTCTGCCCCAGTAACATCTCCCAGAGGGCACAGGCATCTCCAGAATTTCCATATTGGGGGTGATAAGGGGCAACAAATTGGTTGAAGGGCAGAATCAATCTTGTCTTAAAGCTACATTTGCAAAGTAAGGGCACTATTACTATATAGATTTTATTTTATAAGAAAATAAAAATAAATTTTCCTAAAGATACTTTTATTGACATATTGCATTAGATTAAGGGAAAAATCAAAAACCTTTATTGGTAAGAACTTTTACTTTAGCTCGGGTAGCTGGAGTGGGAGATAATGTAGATTATGGGAGCATCCAAACCCCACAGCCAACCCCAACAAGCCCAGCAGAGGGGAATCTAACACTGACTCCTCCCCCTTTTCCCCAGGGCTATATCCTAGGAGGACTTGCAGGTCCCTGATTTCTTCCCTTTCTCCCCTCGTGGTATGTTCCAGGAGAGGCCCGCAAGCAGTCCTACTTCTCCTTCTCATCCTGTGGTATCTGCCAGGAGATAACAGCCACTGGCACCTCTGCGTCTTTCCAGAGGCCTCTCAGCTTCTCTGAACATTATTACACAGATCCCAGGATGCCCGCCCAGAGAAACATCCCCACCCTCTCTCCCCACCATCTGTGAGACAGCGCCAGTGCTCAGCAATGTGAGTTTAGAGGCTTCCTCATCCTCTGTACGGAATGGACACTCCTCCAACATGGCGTACTCCATGAGGAAGCGCAACCTGGGCGCGGCCATGTTCCCCGCCTGACAATGCTGCCTAGGGGCACTGAAGGCAACTAAACACAGACTCCGTAACATCTCCATGTTGGCTCTGGCTGACTGCGGCTTCGAATGTGATTTTGCGCATGTGCAGAACCACGCCCCTTCGTGTAAAGCCCCAAACCCCGAGAAGGGGCGGTGCTAGGGGTGGTGACCGGAAACTGCTGCGGTTTTCGGCCGCGGTTTAATAGTTGTTGTCAAGAGGATCTCAGTGCTCTTTGCCGGAGGGATGTGGAGGTGATGGGGACGCGGGGAGGGTGAGTGTTGGGGAATTCTGTGTGGTCAGTGATGGAATCGGTTGTCTGAATGTAGTTGGATGATTCGCTTGTTATTTTTCAGGCTTTCCTCTTTTCTCACATTAACGTTAAGGTCTTAAAATTCACTCTGAGACCCACAAGGTTTGGTGCATTATGTTATAAGTGTTTTCTAAGAGTTGATTATTAATTTTTTTGCTCATGAATTATTTAAAAGTGCGCTTTCATTTTACAGAAGTTTATCTTTTTACTAGACTTCTAACCTTAGTTTTCTGTGGTTAGAAAAATGTCTACATGAAGCTCATTCCTTGAAATATGAGGGGAGTCATGGCCTAGTCCTTGGTGAATTGTTTTATAAATGTTCCATGTATAATTCGAAAATAATATTTAATTGTTTAGTCGTCAATTGTGTTGTACAAAATTTGTACTTTTTTTTCCCTGCTAGTTCTATTACAGAGAAAGGAGAGATTAAGTCTTCACTGTGATGATGATTTGTTCATTTCTCCTTCCTGCTGTCCATGATACATTTTGAGTTAAGTTTTGTATAAAGTGTGAGACTTAGATCAAGGTGCATTTATTTGGCTGTCCAATTACTCAAGCACCGTTTGTTAAAAAGACGGTAGTTCCTCCACGGACTCGTTCTGTACCTGTGTCAAAAATAAATTTGCCATACTTTTGTGTGGCTATTTCTAGGTTCTCTATTATGTTCCATTTATTTATGTGTCTATCTATGTGTCTTTTATCATGAATGTGTGTTGAATTTTGTCAATACTGTGTGAATTTATATAGTTTTTCTTCTTTGGCTTGTTAATATGGGGGAATGCCCTTATTGATTTTTGAATATTGAATCAGCTTTACATTCCTGGAATAAGCCTCAGTTGGTTGTGGTGTATAATTCTTTTTTTATATTGCAGGAATTGATTGGTTAATGCTTTTTTTTGAGGATTTTTGTGTCTAAGTTCGTGAGAGATGTTGGTCTACAGTTTTCTTTTTTTGTACTTTCTTTTTCTGGTTTTAGTATTAGGGTAATACTGATCTCAATAAATGAGTTAGAAAGTGTTGTCTTCTATTTTCTGGAAGAGATTGTGTAGAATTATGTTATTTTTCTTTAAATGTTTGATAGAATTCTTCAGTGAAACCATCTGGGCCTGGACATTTCCTTTTGGAAGCTTTTGATTATGGCTTCAATTTCTGTAGTAGTCAAATGACTATTCGGGTTATCTATTTAATATCTTTTCAGAGTATCTTCATATTTAATAGTGGGTAAGTTGTGGGAGTCTCTGTTTTGTGAGGAATTGGACTATTTCATCCAAGTTGTTGAATTTATGTGCATAAAGTGGTGTGTGGTATTCCCTTACTTTTCTTTTAATGGCTGCAGGATCTATAGTTATATCTCCTGTTTCATTTCTGATATTGGTAATTTGTGTCTTATCTCTTTTTATCTTTGTCAGTCTTGCTAGAGGATTACCAATTTTATCGGTCTTTTCAAAGAACCAGCTTTTGTTTTCATTGATTTTTCTCTATTGTTTTTGTTTTCAATTTTATTGATTTCTGCTCTTATATCTATTACTTCTTTCTTTCTATTTGCTTTGGGTTTTCTTTGCTGTTCTTTTTCTAGTATCTTATGGTGGGAGCTTACCTTACTGATTTAATACCTTAATTCTTTTCTAATATAAACAATTAGCATTATAAATTTCCCTCTCCACGCTGCTTTATCTGCATCCCGCAAATTTTGGTATGTTGTATTTTGATTTTCATTCATTACTTTTTAATTTCCCTTGAGACTTCCTCTTTGATCCATGGATTATATAGAAATGTGTTGTTTAATTTCCAAATGTTTGGAGACTTTCCTGTTACCTTTCTGTTATTGATTTCTAGTTTGATGCTATTATAATCAGGTAACATATGCTGTATGATTTCAATTTATTAAGGTTTGTTTTATGACCCTGGAGAATGTAGCACAGGTGTTTGAAGAGAATGTGTATTCTATTAGTGTTTGGCTGCAGTAGAATGGGTATGTTCAGTTAGGACACCCTTTTCTTGGTCCTTTGATTAAGGGGAGCAGGCTTTTCTTAGAGCTTTTTTTGTCTGTAGCTATTGATGGTTCTGAGTTATAAGCTCTTCTAGTGCCCTGTTTGTGATATATGGGAGGGAAAATGAAACCCAGGGTACTCACCACTGTGTTGTTCCTTAGGCCCTGAGGTCTGTGGACTGTCTGCCTTTCCTTTTTACCTTTCAGAGTCTTTCTGTTTGTATTTGCTGTTATGTCATTTTTTCCCTGGTTTCTTCTACATCCATTATTCTCTTCTACCTGTATTTTCCTGTATTAACTTTGTTAATTTACATTTTGCTAGGGAAGCATCTGCTTCACATCAATATTAAAATATGTTGCTATACAGTTATGCATAATATCCCGCAATAACTACTTTGAAACACTGCCTGATCTGGGAAAGATTCTCATTCTGTCTCTCTCTCCCTCTCCCTCTCCCTCCCCCTCTCCCTCGCTCTCTCTCTCTTTCTCTCTGTGTGTGTGTGTGTGTGTGTGTGTTTTTAAACTCTTCTTTATCTCATTTGCTAGGGGGTTATCTGTGACGTCTGTCATTTTAAAGGACCAGCTCTTTGTTTTCTTTAAACTCCCATTGTTATATTTATTTGACTAATTTAAGGTTTTTATTAGTTACTATTTTCCTTTGGGGGGGTTACTTCATTTTGGTTTTTTTCTACTTCTGATGTTTTAGATTGAATACTTAGCTCTTCTTTGTTTTTATTTATTTATTGTATAAAACATTTACTTTGTTGGTCTTTGGGGGCAGTTTGATACATCACCAGTGTATTACAGCTGAGCCATTAATCTTGTAGCTTCCTCACCATTAACTGGTTCATTTTTATGACACTGCTGAGGAGTCCGCTGTTTCTGCAGAGGTTCAAGAGAAAGGCCTTTTAAGAAATGTGCAGGTTCCTTTTGTATATCTCCAGAAGCTGTTTCCACTCTATTAACTTTTTCATCATTCACAGTGTTTATCTTCTTAAGATTAGTGGTAACTGGTTTTTGCTGTATTTTTTTTTTTTTTTTTTTTTTTTTGCGGTACGCGGGCCTCTCCCTGCTGTGGCCTCTCCCGTTGCGGAGCACAGGCTCCGGACGCGCAGGCCCAGCGGCCATGGCTCACGGGCCCAGCCACTCCGCGGCATGTGGGATCCTCCAGGACCGGGGCCGAGCCCGTGTCCCCTGCATCGGCAGGCGGACCCTCAACCACTGCGCCACCAGGGAAGCCCGGTTTTGCTGTATTTTTTAACCTTAAAGTTTTTTGGCTGGCTCTATGGAATACATTCCTGGACTCTGCCCTCTTAGTTTGTTCTTGGCCATTGTCTTTGATACCCTCGTGCAGCTGCTCAAGCTCCAGGTGATACCATCTGCACCTGTTATATTTATTTTTAATTAAAAATAAAGCCATTTAAATCTATAAATTTCACTCTGTATACAACTTTAGCGTGTTCCATGACTTTTGGTAAAAATTGTTTAGCTTCTGTGTTGATTTCCGACTTTGATCCTGGGTTTTTTAGCAAAGTGTTTTGGTTTTTTTTTTTTTTGCGGTACGCGGGCCTCTCACTGTTGTGGCCTCTCCCGTTGCGGAGCACAGGCTCTGGACGCACAGGCTCAGTGGCCATGGCTCACGGGCCTAAGCCGCTCTGCGGCATGTGGGATCTTCCCGGACCGGGGCACGAACCCGTGTCCCCTGCATCGGCAGGCGGACTCTCAACCACTGCGCCACCAGGGAAGCCTGTTTCTTTTCTTTTAAAACAGATTTATTTATTTAGATATATAAAACAGACTTATTTATATATATTCAATACCTTAAGATTCACCCATTTAAAGTATACTATTCAGTGGTTTTTAGTACATTCACAGAGTTGTTCAGTCATCACCACAATCTAATTTTAGAATATTTTCAACACCCCAGAAAGAAACCTTGCACACATTAGCAGATATTCACCATTCATGCCACCCCCTACCCCCAGCCCTAGGCAACTTCTAATCAGTTTTCTGTCTCTATATATTTGCCTATTCTGGACATTTCATATAAATGGAATCATAAAATATGTGGTCTTTGTGACTGGCTTCTTTCACGTAAGATAATGATTTCAAGGTTCATTCATGTTATAGCGTGTATTGGTACTTCTTTTTTTATTGCCAAATAATATTCCATTGTATGGACACACCAAATTTTGTTTATCTGTTCATCAGTTGATGGACATTTAAGTGCTTTCTGCTTTTGGGCTACTATGAATAATACTGCTGTGAATATTTGTATACAAGTTTTGGAGTGGACATGGGTTTTCATTTCTCTTGGTAGATACCTAGGAGTGGAACTGCTGGGTCATATGACAACTCTATGGGTAGCATTTTGAGGAACTGCCAACCTGTTTTTCAGAGTGGCTGCACCATTTTACAATTCTACCAGTAATGTATGAGCTCAATTTCATTCACATCTCACAAACACTTGTTACTATCTTTTTTTTGCCATCTTTGTGTATATGAAGTAGTCTCCTAATGAATAGAACATTTTTGATTTTTAAAAATATTTATTTATTTTTTGGCTGCGTCGGGTCTTAGTTGCGGCATGCAGGACCTTTTGTTGTGGCGTGCAGGCTCTTCGTTGCAGTGCGCGGGCTCCAGAGTGTGTGGGCTCTGTAGTTGCAGCAGTCAGGTTCTCTAGTTGTGTCGCATGAGCTTAGTTGCCCCGTGGCATGTGGGATCTTAGTTCCCTGACCAGGGATCAAACTGGCGTCCCCTGCATAGCAAGACAGATTCTTAACCACTTGACCACCAGGGAAGTCCCAGAACATTTTTGGTTTTGATTACATTTCCCTAAGGACTAATGACGTTGAACATCTTATACTATAATCAGAGAATGTAGTCTGTCAATTCCCAACATTCAGACATCTACAAGATTTTTTGTGTGGCCAGGTTATTTGATAGAATTTTGTAAAAGTTCCATGGGTGTAAGAAAAGAAAGCATATTCTCTTTCTCTGGCACAACATCATCTTTATGTGTTTAAAATTTAATTTGTTCATACCTTTAATTTTATTTTACTCCTTATTTCTTTTACTCTGTTGTTTCCTCTTCATCTCATTTCTTACTTTTGTTGTCCTAATTAAGTTCCTCTTCATTTTATGTGATATTTACCCTTTCCCAACAAGAATGACTAAATCTGTAGTGCCTGTATTAGTTGATCGTAATGAAATTGTACCTCAATTTGGACACAGAGACACCCTCCCCTCCCTAGTTCCCTCAACAGGAGAAACATTTTTCACCTCTGGATGTTTTTGAGGTAATTAAAAATTTTAGTCCCAGGCTACTAGTATTTTCCTTATTGCATATCTCTTCTGTTTTAAGAAACTTTACTTAACATTTTTTTTTTAATTTTTATTCCAAATTACGGTCATGTTTTCAACATTTGTTAAATATAACCATGTTTATTTTGAGCCTCCCACATAAAAGGTACCACGTGATGTACCACTGAGAATGTGAACTTGAAAGCCAGGTAGACTGAGTTTGATTTAACATCACAAACCTCTGTTTCTGTATGCATAAAATGAGATAATAATAACTACAGCAACACATGGATGACGTGATTGTTGTGTAAATTAAATGAGGTACCTCCTTCTGTATATTACATGAGTCCTTGTAATAACAGTACTTGCTAATATGAATTAAATGTTTACCTGGGCCAGTCTGGTGCTGAGTGCCTTAAAAACATCATCTCATTTAATTTTCACAACCCCTTGAAATAAATAGTTTTGATTTGTTTTGGGAAAAAAGTCTGAAGAAACATTTTCATATTCATATAGCTAAAGGTTGGCAGAGCTAGAAATGAAGCTTTTATTAATTTTAGTCTAAATCTCATGGTCTTGCTCATATTCCATTGTAATGAATAACTTGAATCGGTGTTGATGTGGCTTTGTCTACTCCACAGTATCCAGTGTCGTGAGCTATACTTCGGTGCCCTCAGGAAGCGCTTGTGGGGTGAATGTTGAATGCCTGACCAAGTGGACACTGTCTTTCCAGGTTTCTTGGAGTCTCTGTGGAACCCCTGGGCCAGACCCCATAGTGAAGGCTGCAGGATCTTCCTTCAGGCCCCAGCAGCTCTGGTTGAGTCCACAGGTGCCCACCTGACCTCGGGTTCCTGGGAAGAGTGGAGTTGTCAGCAAGAGAGCCCGGGTGCTTAGGCCCAGGGGGAAGATGCCAGCCAACCGGTGCGCTCCTGGGCCATCCCTGGCCCTGACTACAGGGGGGTGTGACAACTCCTGTGAGGTAAGGAAGAAGAAGAGGTGCCCAGGGACTGGAATTCATCCAGAATGAAAGATAATATCTCATTATTTGAATTTGTATGACTTTTTTTTTAACCAGGCAACATAATCAGGGGGTTTTTATTGGATTTATTTCCCTTATGTGAATTTCCTTTTCCTGTCCATTGCTGATTTATTTATTTTAGCTTATGGATGTTTACAGTTTTTTTTGAATATTAAGGTTAATAACCCTTTATCTTTTTTATATATTTTTGTGAATATTTTTTGCCACTTTGTAATTTGAAATTAGTTTCTAGTTTTATTTATAAGTGGCAAAAGGTGCCAAGTAGTTTTTGAAGTCTTCTTAAAACAGTGGCTCTTCCCTGCTTTGTTTCTCCCAGATTCCAACTCCCTAGAAGCAAGCATTCTTAATCTTTTTAATGGATTTATTTTTTTTTCGTTTGGGGCATTATCTATTGACTTTCCACTATGGAAGGTAGAGGTTCAGCTTTTCCTTGCACCTCCACTCATATACACATTTGCCTCTAGCTATCACTATTTTTATTAGATCTACTGTCAGGGTTTATTATTGTGACTGTTTATAGTTAAGTCATGTAGTGTCCATGCTGTGATTACTATTTCTGCACAACTTTTCCTTTTGCCTGGAATTAACTATTTTTTTTCTGGTTTAGTCATTTCTTTGCTTTACTATATACATATCAATAATTCAACTCTAAATTCTTTCCAGTTGTTTAAATCTCCACTCTGTATATTCAAACATATTAGGTAATGATCATACTGACAATAATTATAAACACTCATATAATGTTTACTATGTGCCCAGCACTGTTACACACACACTACATATACTAACTCATCTTCCTAACAACCTGGAGAAGTAGGTACCATTGTTATTCCCACTTTATAGAAGGGGGAACTGGGGCATAAAGAAAAACTATCTGGCCCAAGTTAACACAGCTAGTAATGGAGGGGGGGCTATCTCAGCTCTGGGTATCATGTCTTCTCTTTGAAGAAATCTCTCCTGGACCTTACTGATTCACTGAAGGCTGGTTTGGTTGCTCTCTCAGCTTCACACACAGCTATGACCTTGGTGTGTTCTGTTTGCCATCCCTCAGGAAATCCTTTTTACCTCTGTCTTGTGTCAGATTTCCTTTCCTGGGAATCCTGTCCTTCCTTCCTGTTTCCTGGATCCTGTGTCTTCCTCTTTCTTGGTTTACCCCCTAATTTTTTGGAGCACATCCTCCAATATGTCCCTGAGAATGGATGCATGACAGGTGAACTTTATGAAGCTTTGCATGTCTGAAAATGTCATGCAAAAATGTATTTATATAATATATATAATTGTATAAATAAACTTATAGAAGTAAAAAAAAGTAATAAATACCATGGAAATATATTTATTTGACCCTGACACTAAATTTATCTTTTTGGCTGGGTATAGAATTCTAGGTTGGAAATCATCTTTGTGTAGAAATTTACAAGTCTGTTTCCAGTCTAGTCATTTTCTACCCATACACACGTTTTCTCTGCTTTTCAAAAAACTATTCTTGTTCAGTTGTTGATCCTCCATATTTTAAATTCTTTGTCCTACTGATTTCCATTTCTTTTTCTTTTGCTCACCTTTCTAGTTTTTTTTTAAACTTCACCTCCCAGGTTTTCTTCTGTGTCTCTCATTAATGCTGTTCTATATTGTTGGAGGATGGAGGCAATGAAAAGTGCCCACCAAACTGGGAAGGTATCTTGAGACTGAAAAATGAGGCAGGCAGCTCCATATAATCAATGGATCAGTTTATTGTTATAGGGTAACTTACTCACAGGGTGGGATCAAGGGGGCGATGATCCAGAAGTATTTGCAGCTGCATTCCGCACAGCTGAGGGACGATTGGGACAATTTCATAGTTAACCTAGGGTATGGGGGTACGTGCTTGGAAACAGGAAGTGCATTCCTAAGTCAAGATTTATGAATGGGTAACTGGTCTTATGAGCACTGGGAATATGTCAGTGAAGGTCTTCATTATTGTTTATAAATTTATTTTATTTTTATTTATTTTTGGCTGTGTTGGGTCTTTGTTGCTGCACGTGCGTTTTCTCTAGTTGCGGCAAGCGGGGGCTACTCTTCGTTGTAGTGCATGGGCTTCTCTTGTTGTGGAGCGTGGGCTCTAGGCGTGCAGGCTTCAGTAGTTGTGGCACGCGGGCTCAGTAGTTGTGGCTCATGGGCTCTAGAGCACAGGCTCAGTAGTTGTGGCACACGGGCTTAGTTGCTCCGTGGCATGTGGGATCTTCCTGGACCAGGACTTGAACCCCTGTCCCCTGCAATAGCAGGCGGATTCCCAACCACTGCGCCACCAAGGAAGCCCTTCATTATTGTTGAAAGACTACCAGAGCGTAGAGGCCACCAGACCTAACGATCGTGAAACAATATCTATTAACTACAAAGCCCTTGGTGACAGAGAAGAGGCTTACTACACAGTACAGCTCTAGGCAGGGTCATTGGAAGGACAGGAGGAACTGCAGAGGCCCAAGATGGCATCTGTTATGATGACAACCATACATAAGTTTTTATTTTAAATAGCTCTGTTTCTTTTCAGGATATTCCCTTATAATAGCATACTATTTTTGTTTTATGGATGTAGCATCTTATCACTCTAAGGACATTAGTAATAGTTTTTTAATCTAATTTTTAAAAAGTAATAGAAACATGGCTCAAAAATAAAAAATATATAAAAATTTAAAATATACAAAGCTATATAGTCTAAATTCTCTTACCCATCTTTCTCCTATCTGTTCATCTCTCTTTAATACATATAACCAAGTTAGTTAGTTTTCTCTGCATGAGTTTCTTTATGCAGATAAAAGCAGCTGAGAACATATTCTTATTTTCTCCTTTTAAGTTCATGAAAGGTGTCCCACAAAACAAATTTTTATCAATTTTTAGTAACTTTAGGTCTTTTGGTGAGATAGAATATGAATTATAAACAATGCTGCCATGAACATTTTTGTTCATGTCTTGTCATGTACATGTGTCCACTCCTCTCTTGACTATATGCGTAGGGGTGGAGTTAGTGGGTCGTAGATTCAGCCTATCTTTTAAAAATGTTTTTATTGTGAAATATAACATATATCCAGAAAAGTGTGCAAAACAGACATGTACAGCTCAGTGATTTTTCACTATATAGGTCTAGAAAATACCCATAGTCAGCATTCCAGAATCCCCCTACTTCCAAAGATAACTACTCTCCTGACTTTTATGATAATTACTTCCATTGAGAAGAAAATCACAAGACACAGAGTGGAAAAAGAAACAGACAACAGAGGAGTTATATCCAGGATGTATAAAGAACAGCAAAACAATAAGAAAAAGCAGACTACCCAGTAGTCAGAGGCCTTATTTGAATAGATGTGTAACAAAGGAAGAAATCCAAATGACTAATAACACCTGAGATGGTACTCAATCTCTTTAGTCATCAGGGAAATACAGAAGTTAAACCACAATGTAATACCACTACACTCCCACCAGAATGGCTAAAATTAAGAAGTCTAACAATGACAAGTGTTAGCAAGGATAGGGGGTCATATCAGTAGTTCATATACTCATTTCAGCACATATAGCTGCTGCTATGTTAGCTCATATCAGCAATTCATATGCTGCTGGTGGGAGGGTAAATTGGCACAGTCTCTTTGGAAAACATTTTAGCCTTCTTTATCAAAGCATACGTAGACCATATGAGGAAACACTTCTAGGAAAATACCCAAGAGAAATCCTTGGCTAATGTACCGGGACACACATTTAAATGCTCCCTGTAGCATTACTTGTAACAGCAAGAAACTGGAAATAACTTAAATGTCCATCAATAGTAGAATGGATACAAAAATTGAACATAATATTGAGTGAAAGAATCCAGACAAAATAATTTATATTGTTTTAATTTATGTAAATTAAAGCAGAACAAAACCATATTGTACAGGGATGTATGGTTAGGTGGTGAAACTCAAAAGCAGGTGCTTACTATCAGAGGCAGGATAGTGGTTTCCATGATTGATGGGGAGGCTGGGTGGAAGGAGGGAAAGAGGCATGAGGAAGGCTTCTGGGCAAAGAGGTGGCAATGTTCTGTTTCCAGACCAGAGTGGGAATTATGTAGGTATTTGCCTTGAATAATTAGTTAAGCCAAATATTTATGTTTCATGTATTTTTTGAATGAGTATTATATTTTATAAAAATCTTTTGAAAAGGAAAAGAATATTTACCCTCCAATTTTGACCGCAGTCTCCCATAAACCCTTTCCAAAGACAGCTACAAAAACATAAATACATACACACACAGACACACACACACTCTGCTATAGCCATTTTTAAACTTCCAACACTTTTCTCATTTAACAGTAAATCTTGGTTATCATTAAATGTCAGTAGATGTAATGAGTTGCCTCATTCTTTTTAAAGGCTGAATCTTACTCAATTATATTGATATATCACAATATAACCAGCCCCCCGTTAATAGACATTTAAGATGCTTCCGGTCTTTTGCTATTACAGACAATGCTGCAATGAAAATCGTTATTTCGTCCTTATACATATTTCAGTTGACACAAGAGTGAATATGTTTAAAGAGAAATTTCTGCAAATGGAATTCTCAGGACAAATGATATATATGCATTTTTATTTTTGATTGATATAGCAAAATGACCTTCTTTGTGAGTTGTATCAGTTGTATAAGAATGCCTGTTTTCACCATACCCAAGACAGAAGAGTGTCTTGTCATATTTTTCTTTTTGGCCCATATAATAAGTTAAAACATGGTATATTAGTACAGATCTAATTTGCATTTCTCATGTTATGACTAAGGTCGAATATATGTAATTGTGTTTAAAGATCCATTTATATTATTTTTCCTGAGCTGATTTTAAATTTCCTTTGCCCATTTTTCTATTAGGTTTTTGCTATTTACATATTAATGACAGTAGCTCTTTGTCTGGGTCTGTCTCTGGGTCCCAAATATTTTCCCTCAACTTCTCAGTTGTCTTTTAAAGGAAAATATTGACTTTTTCTCCGTGCATTTCACATAATTGTGCTTATCAATCGTTTATGTCCTCCAAGCTTTGTGTCATAAGTAGAAGGCCTTCCCCATTGCTCAGCTATATTTAAAAAAAAATTCCTGCATTTTCTTTTTAGTATTGGCACTTTCATGTTTTTAGTTTTGCTTTTTACTTCTGTGACTATCTGGATTTTTGGTTGTTGTTGTAAAGCCTTAGCTAGGGATCAATCTTCATTTTTTCCAAGATGCCTACACATTTGTCCCATTACCAGTTATTGAATAACCTATATTTTCCCCACTAATATGCAGCACCACATTAGGATATATATATATATATATATATATATATATATATATATATATTTATTTATTTATTTATTTATATTTATATTCTAATACATAACTCTGGGTATATTTATGCACCTTATTCTCTTCTGTTGATCTAATAGTCATAGTCTTCATGATTCTAATTCCTCTGTATTTATAGTTTATTCTAATACATAGGAGGGCTAAGTCTCTGATTACTCTTCTTTTTCAGAAATTTACTGTTTTCTTGACTATTTTATTTTCCATACACAATTTATAATCAGCTTACCAAATTTAAAAATAATCCTCTTGTTATTGTCAGTGAGTTTGCATTAAACTTGTATTTTAAGATACGACCATTCGTCTCTTTATGATAATTCAGATTTACTACTAAAGTACAGAGTATGTCTGTGTTTTTTTCAAGTAATCTTTGCATTTTCCATTAGTGTGATAAAGTTTTCTTCTTCAAGTATATTTTTGACATCAGTGCTTGTTTCTGTTATCTAAATGAAAAAATACAATGCAAATGTATATGAACGTATATCATTACAAAATGGAACTAAAATGACAATTATACACACAGATAGTTGGAGAGTGAATGAAAGGAAAAACAAAGAATCCTATGGTTCTCTTATTCTTGTTCAGGAGAACGATATAGATATTGATGGACCTTGTTAGAGAAACAAGCGTATACTTATGGTTCCCTTTTCTCCACATCCTCTCCAGTATTTATTGTTTGTGATCTTTTTAATGATGGCCATTCTGACTGGTGTGAGGTGATACCTCATTGTAGTTTTTATTTGCATTCCTCTAATAATTAGCAATGTTGAGCATCTTTTCATGTGCCTATTGGCCATCTGTATGTCTTCTTTGGAGAAATGTCTGTTTAGGTCTTCTGCCCATTTTTTTGATTGGGTTTTTTTGTTGTTGTTATTGAGTTGTATGAGCTGTTTGTATATTTTAGAAATTAAGCCCTTGTCGGTCACATCATTTATAAATATTTAAGGGAGACAGATTTCTAATCTCAATCATTCATGAGACAGAATGGGGAGGTGGAGGGTCTGTGTCTGGCCTTGTCTGCAGATACAGGCAAAAGGAGAAAGGTCTGCATTTGTTCTTGTCACAGGTAAGCAAGGGAGTCGTTTGCAAGTCGTATGGGGGTCATGGGAAAGAGTGGACAGCCAGACTTAGTTAAGTCATGTGGGAAGAATGGTTGTTTGTGGTAGGTCATTTCTCAAAAAGGAATACAAAGAGGTAGGAGGGATTTCTTAATTGTCACTGTTTTCAGGACTCAGGTGAAGTTCGACATTGTCAGGGGTTCTCAGTTCTGTTTGAAAACTTGCGTCCTAGATGTCCATGCCCCCGGCCACATGGCATTCTTCTGCCCCACAGAATGGCTGAGTGATGACCAAGAGAAGTGGTTCAGGGAGACATTTGGAGGTGTTGGCAGGTGTTTTGCGTGTGAGATGCAGGAGCTGGGACCCTACCTGCTGTTTCTGACAGACTTCTTAGCAAGATTAAGGGGAATGGTGATAGCATCCTGGTCGTAGGTATTGGAAGACCTGACAGTTAAATTTAAGGCTTTTGCAACAGTTTGGGAGAGATGTGCCAGGGCATTTTCCTTTGTGAGGAAGGCTCCAGGGGGTGGTTCTGAAAGGCAAAGATCATTAATGCCTGTCCCTTTCCTGTACCTCCTGAGGTCTGAGGTGTTTCCTCTTCAGGTTCTGTGTTGTTCCTCATCCTCTACTGACACAAAATCATTATGGCCCATTCTAGTAGCTATAAATTCACCTCCCCCTGCCCAATTATCTTCTACTAGTTCCCAGACCTTTCATCTGAATGGGTCAGGTACAAGAAAGACAAGGGCATTTTTATAAACTCACAGAGATCTGTTATGTTGTGCACTTTGGCCCATAGTAAGCAATGTACTGAACCAAGTAGTAATTAGCCTTGTGATCTAGGACAGTGTCCATCCAACCAGAGAATCCAGGTAGCTGAACCAGAATTAAATTTCAGTCTCTCAGGCTCCCTCCCTGCTGGCTGGGCTGCCACACAGAGGGTTACCAGCCAGGCTGGTCTGGGGTCGCTAGGTGAAGGAAAGATTATACCCAGGAATGTTCAACGGAGGATCCCAGATTGTCAAAATATGTCCATATAACCCCTGATCACTAATTACCCAGGGAGCAGCTGAAAGGAACTGATTACTTTCTGGGGAGAGCCATATTCATTGACCCAACTGCTTTACTAGGGTGTATGGACCAGAAGGAGGCAAGGGTGATAGTCTGAAATCCTTTTGAGTCCATTTCTGAGGAGGCCATTCCAACACTCGACAATACCAGATGCTGGTGGATGGTTGGGGAGTGTGGAAGTCCATCAGATACCTTGACTATCAGCCTATCATTACATGGCTTTTGCAGTAAAAGGTGTACCGTTTTCAGGCTGCAGATAAATAGTCCAGGATGCCGAAAACTTGACACAGAATAATTCTAAGGGCCACAGCGGTGTGGCTGGAGTCAGCTGAGCAGACTGCAACACTTCAACCTGAAAAAATGTCAACAATGGTGCAACAGTGGTGACATCCCTGAGAGCAGGCTCTTGAGGTGTGATGCTGTATGCCAGGAGCAGGCGGGCCCACAATTCATGCAGTGTGTCCTTCCTCATCCCAATGGGTCATCTTTTAGAAGGAGTCATGTTTTGGCAGGCAATGGTAGCTTCTGCGTCAGAAAGCTATAGTCTTGCAATTTGCGCCCAGTCTGTGATGATGGTTGTGTTGCCATGTCCGTGTGATGATGGATGCAGAAAAGCAATAGCAGTAATATAGGCCCTGAAGGCTCCATCAGCAGTGTGATTCCAGTCAGTATCATCAGAGACTGGACCCTTACCATGGGCACCTACGTGGGTGACCCAGACCGTTCAATTAGTAGCCTTGTTTTGTTTCCATGGCCCACGATACCAAAGAAGGCTGCCCAGTCTCCCAGCCTGTAGTCTTCCAAGTGGGAGACTGAACAGCTGGACATTGGCAATAGCTTAAGAGTCAATAGATATCAAAGGGAATATTGGCCAGAGTTACAAGCATAGGCTTGAGTTCTGCCTGCTGAGGGGAGTGCTCACATCCATCCTCAGTTCTACTAAGGTTGAACAGCCACAGAGCCTGGTAGAAACCATTAGATTCCAGCTTAGACCACTCATTAGTGGATCAGGTCTAGGCATTTGAGGGATCTTCTATGAATCGAGTGCCCCATGAAGCCCAGCAGCCTTGCTCCACGGTTGGCAGAGTGGGAAACAGATTTTCCCCCAAAGGGAAAATCTGTCCCATTTTCATGTGAAGCCAGGCCAGCTGTGCTCTTGAATATATTCTTTCCTTTTGACAAATGAGGCTTTTGGGCCCTTCCCATCTTGTTAGTCATCGAGTCTGAATTGACCTACCCCCAAAGGGGAGTATCAAGCTGGAGGGTTTGCAAGGCCTCCATGAGTCAGGTGTTCAGTTTCGACAAGGGCCCAGTAGTAAGCTAATAGCTGCTTTTCATAAGGGGTATAGCTAGTAGGTGTGTAAGGAAGACGACAAAGCCTGTACCCTAGGGGGCTTTTCCAAACGGAGGCTGCCCCCCGTTGCTAGCAGCCCCAGTAGGCAACACCATCAGTTACACGGACTGGTAGTTCAACAGGGGACCCTGTTGGCAGAGAGCAGAGAATGTGCCACAGCGAGCCGGACAGCATCCTACACTGACCGTTGGTTTGGGCCGCACTCAAAAGACATTGTGGTTTAGCCAACATAAAGGATCAAATAGAATGTCCAGGGGAGGCACATATTGTCTCCCATTCCCAAGAGCCCAGTGTGATGTTGGGCTTCCTTTTTGGCATAGGGTTCAAAGAGATAGAAGTTTTTCTTTGCAAGAGGGATAGAGCATCGTCCATCCACCCAGAGGTCCCAGACACTTTAGTCGAATTTTGTCAGGGTTTACCAGCGACCTCTGATGGCAAAGGCGTAATAATACTATGGGCGGAGCCATTGAAATTAAGGCTTCCGACTGGCTAACCAAGAAGACTTCATCTATATAGTGAAAAGTTTGGACAGCAGAGGGTAGAGGCAGTCTCGCCAAAGCCTGACCCACTCACTGGTGTGAAACGCCGAGGTACTCTCATTACTTCTGGGAGAGCACTGCCAACGTATATGGAAGGCCTTGCCATGTGAATGCAGATTGGTCGTGGTCCTTGGTGTCAAGAACTGTGTAGGGGCTGAGATTTTACCCTACTAGTAAGCTAAGAAGTTGGCTTGCCACAGTTTCAAGTATGTTGACAGAGGCCATGAGACTCCTGAGTCAGTGATGGGAGACTTTATTTGTCACAGAAAAATCAGTAGCCAGAGTCAGCATGGTTGCATGTTAGGGAAAAAAAATTAAATCTCATAGCAACCCAGGAAATATAAATATGCAAATATAAAATAGAAAGAAAATTGTTTTGTTATTGAATAAGCATCAAAGCAGACCACAGTGTGCATCACAAGCAATTAGCTAAAGAGATTGCAAAGACAGAAAGAAATCTCACCCTTTTCTGGGACAGAGCAGGTAGAGTCCATTACCTGCTTGTTTTCAAAATAAATGATAACTTATCAAGTCCTCATGCAAGAGGACTTGACAGGACAATTCAGTCTACATTCTTTCATAGTTCATCCTAAGTTCACCTGGTAATGGGAGTGGCCATCTGTGCTAGTTAATTGCCTTTATCTAAAGGCAAAATCAAACTGCTCCTGTCTCTATGACAAGCAGGTAGTTCCAGCTTAGAGCCAGGTGCCTAGGCTAAGCTCCCAGGGTGACAGGGAGATAGGGTGCTATCTTTCTTCCTTGTTATTTACATGTCAATGAGGTGTCTCCCAGACCCTTAAGAAAAACATTCCTGGGTTATAATGCTGACAAAAGGCTTATTTAACCTTATAAAAGATTTACATACATATAAAAGGGGCAGAGGGAGGATTTACAAATACCAGGTTTCTCAAGGAAATACTCTAAGAAAAGGGAAGCGGTGGGGGGGGAGTCTCCTCTTTTGGCAACAGGGAAAATTCCATTTTTTTTTATCCTTACAACTTTCCTTTTATAATAACACCACACTTTTCTAATTATCTCACTGCATTTTCTACCTTTCTGTGGGCAGTTTGCTGCCACCTAAATATCTAGTAAGTCCACACAATAGCTAAGCACAGCAATTAGGAAAATAACCATAGGGTGAATTTTAAAAGTCAGTGCAATATATGTGTTGGGGAAAAAAACCTTTAAATATGTCTTACCAGTAGTTAAAGCACATTCTTGATTAGCAATGTGCAAAAGCTCTCTGTTCCTCATACATTACTTTTACAAACTGTTGTATTATCTTTATTCCTTGCTCTTTCAAATGATTAATTATTTAAGTATTATTTTGTAGTTCCTTATGAAGTCTTACCCAGTCCAAGGCCAAGGAGTAGCTCTCTGGGGGCCTGATAATTAATTTTTGTTTGTTTTTTGATGTGGACCATTTTTAAAGTCTTTATTGAATTTGTTACAATATTGCTTCTGTTTTATGTTTTGGTTTTTTGGCTGGGAGGCATGTGGGATCTTAGCTCCCTGACCAGGTATCCAACCTGCACCCCCTGCATTGGAAGGTGAAGTATTAATCACTGGACCACCAGGGAAGTCCCTAATTAAGATTTTTTTGTGGCTGCTTCCCACTAGCTATCGGTTTTACGTTTGGTAGTGTATATATGTCCATGACACTCTCTCACTTCGTCACAGCTTACCCTTCCCACTCCCTGTGTCCTCAAGTCCATTCTCTACATCTGCGTCTTTGTTCCTGTCCTGCCCCTAGGTTCTCCAGAACCATTTGTTTTTAGATTCCATATATACCGTGTAGCATACGGTATTTATTTTTCTCTTTCTGACTTACTTCACTCTGTATGACAGACTCTAAGTCTATCCACCTCACTACAAATAACTCAATTTTGTTTCTTTTTATGGCGGAGTAATACTCCACTGTATATATGTGCCACATCTTCTTTATCCATTCATCTGTCTATGGACGCTTAGGTTGCTTCCATGTCCTGGCTATTGTAAATAGTGCTGCAATGAACATTGGGGTACATGTGTCCTTTTGAATTATGGTTTTCTCAGGGTATATGCCCAGTAGTGGGGTTGCTGGGTCATATGGTAGTTCTATTTTTAGTTTTCTAAGGAACCTCCATACTGTTCTCCATAGTGGCTGTATCAATTTACATTCCCACCAACAGTGCAAGAGGGTTCCCTTTTCTCCAGCATTTATTGTTTGTAGATTTTTTGATGATGGCCATTCTGACTGGTGTGAGGTGATACCTCATTGTAATTTTGATTTGTATTTCTCTAATGATTAGTGATGTTGAGCGTTCTTTCATGTGTTTTTTGGCAATCTGTATATCTTCTTTGGAGAAATGTCTATTTAGGTCTTCTGCCCAGTTTTGGATTGGGTTGTTTGTTTTTTTGATATTGAGCTGCATGAGCTCCAACATTTTGGAGATTAGTCTTTGTCAGTTGCTTCATTTGCAAATAATTTCTCCCACTCTGAGGGTTGTATTTTCGTCTTGTTTATGGTTTCCTTTGCTGTGCAAAAGCTTTGAAGTTTCATTAGGTCTCATTTGTTTATTTTTGTTTTTATTTCCATTTCTCTAGGAGGTGGGTCAAAAAGGATCTTGCTGTGATATATGTCATAGAGTGTTCTGCCTATGTTTTCCTCTAAGAGTTTTATAGTGTCTGGCCTTACATTTAGGTCTTTAATCCATTTTGAGTTTATTCTTGTGTATGGTGTTATGGGGTGTTGTAATTTCAGCTCGGTGCTTTGTGACCACCTAGAGGTGTGGGATAGGGAGGGTGGGAGGGAGGGAGACACAAGAGGGAAGGGATATGGGGATATATGTATATGTATAGCTGATTCACTTTGTTATAAAGCAGAAACTAACACACCATTGTAAAGCAATTATACTCCAATAAAGACGTTAAAAAAATAAAAAGAAAGAAAAGATTTTTTTTTCTTATAAGCCCACTGAATTTCTCCCGAGTTCCTGTTGTTCAGTAATTAACATCACACGGACATAATGTAGCCCTGCAGTAATGGTTCCATCTCCCCAAATAGTATTTCCCAGATGCAAAACACAGAGACAGCCATGGTCATTTCTAGTATATTATTATGAGGCACTCTTTGAAGGGTACAGATTGAACTTCCAATGCTTAATGTAGTTTTAATTATTTTAAGTCTTGAGGAACAACCCCGCCTATGGGCCGTTGCTTGCATTGGTCCAAATCAGTAACAGGCATGCAAATCTCCCTGAATAATAGGCATCTACTTTTGTTTATCCATACTGGGACTGGAGAGAACTTGCATCCTAAAATTAATACAGTGACATAAGACCTATCTTCTGCAGTCGCTATCTATAAATGCCAGGTTTCTGTTTGTCTATTAATTAGATGCTGTTTTAAACCATTCTTCTATCCCTTCTGGTATAGTCATAGTGCAATACCTGTTTGTTCCCTTGAATATGCTGTAATTCTGAACTAGTGATGCTATCCTAGAGTTATTTGATAGCTAACTGCTCCTGGACTGTACAGATGAGTGGCTCTGAGACCTATGTGGTGATTTTTTTGCCCCATCATTAAATTATTCCAAACAGTCCAATTCCAGAATTTTCTCAGTTTCCATTTGACTTGAGTTTCCATGGCTTTTAAACATCTTGCATGATGTGATTCCATGCAGTTTGCCATTGTATTATGTGTTTTTGTAGTTATCCCAAAGCACCAAGTTTATTATTCAAAATCTCATTACCAAAAGAGTTAGCTATACCTGTGCCTGTTCCTGTTTCTTCCAGGATTGTATTCCGATAAGCCTTCTTTTGCCCTTGTGTGGTCCCAAACAGGTCCCTTAAACAGATTCCATAGTGGGAGGGCTCAGGGATACAAGTCTAGTTGTGAAGACTGATTTTAGCCTCAGATATATTAAGAGAAACTATCCACCTATAATCCTAGGAGCTATTAAAATAGACTCAGGGCATTACCATGTTCCAAACGTAGTAGGGAGATCTCGTTTATATATATCTTACAGGGTCTGTTGATAGGATTCTTACCAGTTTTTATGATGTAATTTACCATCACTATCTTTACAGCTATCAGTAGTCTTATTGAACCAAACCCTTACCATAGTAAAGGCAAGAGAACAGTTCCCTAGTAGGATTACTCCTACAGTTCTCTTGATTGTAGTACAGTTAAGAGAGTTCTTTCTTCTATAACGATCCTTCCAGTCAAACTAGTTAAAACATTTTTGTGTCAAATTTAGGGCTGGAGTATCTTGATGCATATTAGTTACTTTACTTTGGTATTATAAAAAATTACTAATGAATATGGTTCCACCTTTACTCTGCCAATAATTGACTTGTTTGACTTAAAAGTCCAGATCATGTCTATTCTGAGAATACAATATGGAGTTGATTAGAAATATGTAATTGTGGAGACCATTACTTGGAGTATAGAAAAAAAAGCACTGTAATATGTGTTTTCTAGTAAAATCTGATTCTTAGGTAGTTGAAATAACTCTGCTGTGACTAGGACAGCAAGGCAGTTATGAGAATGGTAATGTTTGCTTGTAGGGGAGGAAAAAATAATTTTCTTTCTACCCTTCTAAGTTCTTGGCTGAGACCCCTTTAATAAAAGATAAATTAATAAGAGAAAACAAGTTTATTAACTTACATACCTCTTGTATATATGGGAGATACCCAGGGAACAATGAGTCACTCAAAACGGTGGCTTAGAATTCCGGCTTATATAGCATCTTCAGCAAAGAACAATAAATTTATGGGGAAACGACAGGACAAAGGAAAGCAGTTTTAGGTTTCCAAGGGCAGCATACTGTGGGAACATAAATATATGGGAGAAGGCTAATGGTAGATAAAGGCTAGTTAATAAAGTTTGTTATGTAGGTGCCATCTCCAGGCTGATAGGGTCTAAAGTTGCCTCCTGTGATTAACTTTTGTCCTTCCTGGGAGAGAGGAGAGGAGAGACACCTTAGAAAATTTATATCTTTTTAAAAAAAATTTTTATTGGAGTATAGTTGGTTTACAATGTTGTGTTAGTTTCTGCTGTACAGCAAAGTGAATCAGTTATACATATACATACATCCACTCTTTTTTAGATACTTTCTCATACAGGTCATTACAGAATATTGAGTAGAGTTCCCTGTGCTATTCATTGATCCTTATTGGTTATCTATTTTATATATAGTAGTGTGTATATGTCAGTCCCAATCTCCCATGAAAATTTATATCTTACTTTTAGGCAAATGGGAGGGCAGGGAGCTTTTCTTGTACCTGCTTCTTCTCAACTGCATTCAGCTCAAAATAATCTTTATGCCAAAGTGACATATTCTGCTACTCTTCAACCTCATTTCAGTTGAGCTCAATACCAGTATCAGTCACTCTAGAAAACTTAAGTTTCAAGTCCTTTGTGGGAGCGACAGTCCAGTCCTCCTGAGGTACTGGCTTCATAGGGAAAGCATGAATCCAACTGTATTTTTTCTTTTACTTGGAAAGATCCCTCCCAGTGTGGTGACAGCCTGTCTTTTCCTGGGACTCTTTTATGTAGATGAAATCTCCCTTTTGATAGAGGTGGCAGACTTTCCAGGGGGTCTTTCCAGGTTCTTATGACTTTATGTCTCAGGGTTTCTGGGGAAGAGAGAAACCCTTTTAAGAATTGAATATGATTATGGGAAGATTCAGTTAAATTAGGCACAGGACATGGTCTCAGACCAAAATTCATAGGCCTGCTAAACATAAGTTCAAAGAGAGTGATTTCATGCTTGCTGGCAAGGGTTGCTCTAATTTTTAACAAGCTAGTGGTAAAGCTGTAGGCCTTTTTAACCCTAATTGGTTGCTGAATCTTGGCCAATGAGTTTCTTTAGAGTTTGATTCATTTGCTGTACATGTCCACAGGAATAAGAATGATAGGCTATATGATAGCTTGTAGAAATCTGTAAACATTTTTGTAATTCCTGAACAGCAGTGGAAATAAATTGACTTTTTCTGTCTGATTCAACGTGCTCTGGTATCCCCAAAGTGGAAATTACGTTTATTAAGGGAACCTATACCATTGCCTGAGCACTGGCTTTTTGAAGAGAGGAAAACTTCAGGCCATTCTGACATCATACACACCATAAGTAGACAAAACCTCCTATGTTCTGCAAGCATTACTTCTATGAAATCCAACTGCCAGCAGTTCCTGTTGGATGGGAAGTTGGTTGGGGAAAACTTCTGGTGCTTACCTTGGGAGTGGCCTGCAAGGAATTCTGCTGACAGATAGCACATCTCTTTAATATGTTTTGAATAAGTTCATCTCTTTGGTAGGTGTAGTGAGAGTCTTTAAAATGCCTTTATCAATGGTGAAAAACTGAAACCATTTCCACTAAGATCAGGAACAAGACAAGGTTGCCCACTCTCACCACTGTTATTCACCATAGTTTTGGACGTTTTAGCCACAGCAATCAGAGAAAACAAAAGAAATAAAAGGAATCTAAATTGGAAAAGAAGAAGTAAAGCTGTCACTGTTTGCAGATGACATGATACTGTACATAGAGAATCCTAAAGATGCTACCAGAAAACTGCTAGAGCTAATCAGTGAATTTGGTAAAGTAGCACTTCCGGGGGCTGGAATGGGGGAAGGGCTCTCCCACCTCCATGGCCTCCTTGCCTCCCCAGGGAGAGGGGAAAGGAGTCAGCCAGCTGTCAGTGCTAGAAGCTTCAGGATCACGCGCTCGGACAGCAGACTTTCTCTAAGAGCCCGTGCGCCCATCCTCAACCAGGAGAAGACGCTCAACCTCCCACATGTCCCGTCCACCTGGGTTTCAGAGGATCTTGCCTTCTGACCCGGAGGCAAAGGGATTGAAGCCATCGCCTTCCTCCCTTACTAGAAACACAAGAAGAAGCTGAGAGTGAAACACAAGAAGAAGCTGAGAGTTACGTGGCCGGATCAACCCAGGCTCCCAGTGCAGTGTTAGGACTGAGGGCCCCAAGGGGGGAAAGTGGGAGACTCGCCCCTTCCAGCTCATTCGCACCTGCTCCCTCCGCCCTGCTGTGGGTCGGGCTCTCTGCCAGGGTGGCCTACCCCTTGCGTAGCTTTTGTGATTTGATGTTCTGTTTATTTACTAAGTGGGAAGGTTACAGGTGTGGTGCAGGAGTCCTGAGGTTTTGCTGCTGTATACTTTTTTTCTTTTTAAGATTTTGGTTTGTCAGGCTTGCTATGTTCATTTCACACAGCGAGGGTTTTCTCGTGCCCGAGACGGCCACGGCCAGCAGGAGTGAGCTTTATTGTGTGAAGAGTTCAGGGAGATCTGTGTCTTTATGCCTGTCTTACCCCAAGTACTTCATGACCTTTTTCTTTTTTCTTAGATTCCATATATATGTGTTAGCATACGGCATTTGTTTTTCTCTTTCTGACTTACTTCACTCTGTATGACAGACTCTAGGTCCATCCACCTCACTACAAATAACTCAATTTTGTTTCTTTTTATGGCTGAGTAATATTCCATTGTATATATGTACCACATCTTCTTTATCCATTCGTCTCTCGATAGGCATTTAGGTTGCTTCCATGACCTACCTATTGTAAATAGTGCTGCAATGAACATTGGGGTACATGTGTCTTTTTGAATTATGGTTTTCTCAGGGTATATGCCCAGTAGTGGGATTGCTGGGTCGTATGGTAGTTCTATTTGTAGTTTTTTAAGGAACCTCCATACTGTTCTCCATAGTGGCTGTATCAATTTACATTCCCACCAACAGTGCAAGAGTGGGGGAAGGGTAAGCTGTGACAAAGTGAGAGAGTGGCATGGACATATATACACTACCAAACATAAAATAGATAGTGGGAAGCAGCCGCATAGCACAGGGAGATCAGATCAGCTCAATGGTTTGTGACCACCTAGAGGGGTGGGATAGGGAGGGTGGGAAGGAGGGAGACGCAAGAGGGAAGAGATATGGGGACATATGTATATGTATAACTGATTCACTTTGTTATAAAGCGGAAACTAACACACCATTGTAAAGCAATTATACTCCAATAAAGATGTTAAAAAAAAAAAGAGTTCAGGGAGGGAGGTGCCAGCCTGGGGTATCAGTTCCCAAAACAAGGGTGACGGTACCGTTCTGAACACTTCACTCACTCGCCTTTTACTTGGGCCGCCCGACTTCCTGTTCTCACTAGAAAGAGAACTAATTTTCCAAACGAGGAGCAGGCCAAACACCGAAGGAGCTGGGCTTGCCGGCCGCTTCCCACCCTGCAAGAGCTAGCGTGGTTGGTTTGGGGTTTGGTTTTCACAGTTTCTGAGTTAAAACTGCAGGCCGCTTCTGCCTCCCAAATCCCGCACGAGGGCACAGGTGCGTGGCGAGCATCCCAAGTGGCTGTAGCCATGTTTTAGCTGCTTGGAGACAGACAGTGGTGTTGAGGATGACACGGCCTGTCAGAAAATACCGGTTGAGGCAGACTTCTTGTATGCATATTCTACAGCACCTGGTTACTATTCCTGGCGAAATTCAAAGGACGGATCCTGGTTCGTCCAGTCACTTTGTGCAATGCTGAATCAGTACGCTCACAAGCTTGAGCTTATGCATACTCTCATTTGGGTTAACCGAAAGCTAGCGATAGAATTCGAGTCCTTTTCCACTGATTCTGCTTTTCACGCAAAGAAACAGATTCCTTGTATTGTGTCTATGCTCACAAAAGAACTGTTGTTTTTAATCACTAAAGAAATGGATGATTTTTAAAAATTTGTATGCCAAGTGAGGAAACGGTGTAACATACTATATTTTCCTCTCTCATTTAAATCTAATCTAATCCCCCAGGTGATACTTGGAAACATGTCACTTTCATAGAAATAAAACTACTATGAAGCTACTTCAGACACAATCAGGTAGTTGAAATTGAATTTAAGAATAAATAAAAATGGATAGTGGTACAGTCATTATGAGAGGATTGTAAATTAACAGCTCTCATAATTAGTAAGTTTTAGTGCTTATGCTATGCTACAGATTTTCAAGGAATTATGGAAGAAGTTAAACATTGCAGTAATGTATTTCATTGATATGGATATGTTGTTGTATCAGAGAATGTGTTATGGTTTTTGTCAAACTATAGAAATGATGATGTGGGATAATGTATCCTAGAAATTGGTGGTCCATGTGCGTGGTCAAAGGCTTGAAGACCTTGATCTTAGAATTAGTATTTGGAGATAAGACAATGGTATTTTTACATCACTTCTCTGAGCACATGGTTTTTTGATGCATGTCTTTGTTGTTAAAAGAAAAAATCATGTTTAGTATTGAAAAAGGAACTAAATGTTTTAATTGAAAATGTGTGAGAAAACTAAGTTGACGCTCTCAAGGTTAAATGCAACATTAATAGAGGGAGACAGAGTTAGGACTATAAGGTGCTGAAATGCAACTCTTCCCACTAGCTGCTGGGCCTCGCATTCCCACAGAATATCTGAAGGGCTCTTATGTCAAAACCTCAAACTTTGATCACACTGATAGCAGCATGAATTGAAGAAACTCTGTAGGAACATACTAAAATACAACTTGCAGAATACACAGTGAGGTGTAAGGAAGAAACAGTAAATCAAGCATCTGGGCACTCCGTAATTAGAAGAATAGTTGGAGGTTGAACAGGGACACAGCGCAGCCTATGTGATGAAGGCAGAGCCATAGACTGCGGCTTCAGGAAAAGGAATGCTGGCTAATTATCTTCATAGGTACTGGTGTGCGTGGAGGATGCTCCCAAGGCAAGAAGCTCCAAGAAAGTGAACCAAATCAAACTTCTGAAATGGAAATTTTCCAAAGATGGTGAGAGTCATAATAAAAATCATAGCACTCTTTTTTTTTAATTTTTCAATGATGGCTTTTAACTGGATGTTAAATCAAATTCTTATCTGCCTTTTTGTAGATAGCACATTATATAAAATACACTTAGCACCACTACCAATGTAACGGATACACTGAATAACAGTTCACTTCTCACTTTACACTGAGGGGGAGAAGCGCTGCGGTTGTCAGCCTGTCAGAAATTAAGGATGTAAATTAATGCTTAAGTGTATGAATTTGAATATGATTTACAAGAGGCTTGGAGTGTTGTTGGGGGAAAATACTGAGGTTTCTCTCTCCCCTTCAAGGTTAACACGTGCTCAGTGACCTTTACAGACTGCACGCGGGCGTGGGTGTGCCCATGTGTGCACTTGGCCACCGAGCTTTGGCCGGGAGCTGAAATACTCGTGAAGAGCAAATCCTGGACTCCTTCTGGAACGCCCCTTTCTGCCATCCATGAATGTCAGCCCATAAAAGCAATTTCATTAGCATTTCCTCATTTTCCAATATAAGCAGTGAGTGTGGCCTGATAATATGGGCCCTCATCCATCCTTTGCAGAGTATGGGAAAAATCATAGCACTCTTCGTAGTAAAATTTTTCAGCATGTTAAGTTGTATTCTGTTGACATTTACAATCAAAGGAGAATGATACTGTTATGATCATATACTGTTCTCTGAAATGAATGGACCATGGCACCCAGGTCTTTATCAGTCATCCAGTCTTCCCTCCTTTGGTGCCAGGGAAACTGAAGGCCAGAGAGGAGAAGCAGCACAGCCCCCAGCCAGGGAGGCCTGGCTCCGAACCTTCTAGCTCAGGAGGTGTTGAGCTGTCCCTGCATCGCTGTATCCTGCTGGTTTTCAGTCTGACATTTCCTGTGAGCTTTTTTTTTTTTCTTTAAAGCAACATTTATTACTAGAGATATTTCATAATATAAAAGAGCCAATTTAACAAAACAATATAAAAACTTTATATCTGTACACAGCTAATAACATAGCCTCAAGATAATAAAACATAAACGGAGAAAAAAAAGAGAAATAATCAAATCCATACTCAGTGGAAAATTTAACATACCTCTTTCAGTTACTGAAAGAAAAAACAGGCAAAAATTCAGTAGATATAAAAGACCTGAACAACATAATTAATGAACTTGAGCCAACAAAAATATATAGAGCACTGTAACCAACAACTTCCGGGTACATATTCTTTTCAAGAGCACAAGGAATGATTATAGAAATAAACCACATGCTGTGCAATAAAGTTTTTAATATGTCATTTTAAATTATCATTCAGCTAAAAATATTTTTAAATTTCCTTTTTTTGTCCCATGAATTATTTAGAATCCTGTGAGCTTTTTGTTTTGACTATGTCTGTAACTTTTTCTAAGTAAGTGAAGCATGTAGTGGTATCTTAAGGTGTGTTCCTGTGTGGCAGTTTTATAAAAAATTTGTTATTATGAATTTTTATTCCCAAATATAAATTTTAACTTAAAAATATAAAACTAAAACACTTCAGTGGTGATCTATTACTAAAAGAATTCATACTATTTCATGATCAGACTCCAGCATACTTCCTTGGATTTTTTTTTTCTCATAATTGCCTCCTTGACATATTATATAATCTCTCCTTTTCACAAAGCTGTTCGCTCTTTCCTTAATTACTGTGTATTTTCCTGTCTCCACACCAATTTCTTCGTCTTTTCTGGAAAACATTTTCCCTCACTTATCTCTATCACACTTATTTTTTCCAGGATTCAGTTTAAACTGTACAAGCTCTATGGAACCTAAACCTACATCCGCAGTAGAATCAACTGTTTTCTCTTTGGGACCCGCATTGTACCCTGAATATATTTATAATATGCACTTTTTTGTGTGTTTTTTGAAATGAGTTATATTTGAACGACATTGAATTACCCAGATCTTAAATGGTATAGTTTAATGAATTTTGACAAATATGTATACCCATCACTCAAATTAAAATATAGACCATGTCCATCACCCTTGAAGGTTCCCCCTTAATCAGTCAATATCCTCCCCCTGAGGCAATCATTGTTAATATTTTTAATCCCTATAGATTAGCCCTGCTGGTCCTTGATTGTCATATAAATAGAATCATACGGTTTGTGTTTGGCTCTGTGTTTGGCTTCTATTTGTAAATTTTTGAGAGTCATCCAGGTTGTTTGTTCTACCAGTAGCTCTTTCTTTTTTATTGCTGAATATTCAATTATATGAATATGCTATAATTTGTTTATGCATTTACCTGCTGATGAACATTGGGAATGTTTCTAGTTTTTTTATCATGATAAATCCTGCTATAAATATTCTTGTGGAATTTTTCTGAGGATATATTGTTGTCATTTCTTTTTAGTATCTACCAAGGAATGGAATTGCCAGATTACAGGCTGGTGTATATTTAACTTTATTAGAAACTGCCAAACCAGGGACTTCCCTAGTGGGACAGTGGTTAAGAATCTGCCTGCCAATGCAGGGGACACAGGTTCGATCTCTGATCCGGGAATCCCACATGCCGTGGAGCAACTAAGCTCGCACGCTACAACTACTGAGCCTGCATGCCCTAGGGCCCACGTGCTGCAACTACTGAGCCCACACACTTTAGGGCCCACGTGCCACAACCACTGAGCCCGCGTGCCTAGAGCCCATGCTCCGCAACAAGAGAAGCCACCACAATGAGAAGCCCAGGCACCACAACGAAGAGTAGCCCCTGCTCAACACAACTAGAGAAGGCCCGCGCACAGCAGCGAAGACCCAACACAGCCAAAAAAAAAAAAAGAAACTGCCAAACAAGTTTCCAAAGTGATAGTTCAGTTTTACATTTCTACCAGCAATTTTTCAGTTTTTTTTAATTTTAGCTTTGAAAGTGAGTGTATAGTGCTTTCTCAGTGTAGTTTAAATTGCATTTCCCTTATAACTAATGATGTTGAACATCTTTTAATATACTTTATTGGTATGTCTTTTTCATGTGTGTCTGTTCAAATATTTTGCCCATTTAAAAAAATTGGGTTACAGGCTTCCCTGGTGGCGCAGTGGTTGAGAGTCCGCCTGCCAATGCAGGAGACACGGGTTCGTGCCCCGGTCTGGGAGGATCCCACATGCCGCAGAGTGGCTGGGCCCGTGAGCCATGGCGGCTGAGCCTGCGCGTCCGGAGCCTGTGGTCCGCAACGGGAGAGGCCACGGCAGTGAGAGGCCTGCGTACCGCAAAAAAAAAAAAAAAAAAAATTGGGTTACATGTCTTTTTCTTTTTGCTTTGTAGGAGTTCTTTATACATTCTTAATATGGGTGTTTTGTATACATATTGCAAATATTTTCTCCCAGTCTGTGTCTTGGCTTTTTGTTTTCTTAATGACATCTTTTTTAAATTTTTATTTTATTGAAGTATAGTTGATTTACAATGTTGTGTTCAACATTTCTGCTGTACAGCAAAGTGATTCAGTTATACATATATATATTCTTTTTCACATTCTTTTCCATTATGGCTTATCACAGGATATTGAATATAATTCCCTGTGCTCTACAGTAGGACCTTGTTGTGTATCCATTCTGTATGTAATAGTTTGCATCTGCTAACCCCAAACTCCCAATCCATCCCTCCCCCACTGCCCCTCCCCGTTGGCAACCACAAGTCTGTTCTCTATGTCTATGAGTTAATGACATCTTTTGATGAGCAGAAGTTTTAATTTTGATAAGGTCCCATTTATCAAAATTTTCTTTTGTGGTTGTTGCTTTTTGTACTATGTCAAGAAATCCTTGCTTGTCCCAGCATTGCAAAGATGTTCTCTTATGTTTTCTTCTGGGGCATTTTTAGTTTTAGTTTTTATGTTTAGGTCGATAATACAGCTTGAATTAATTTTTTGTTGACTTTTTCTGTCATTTGTTTTCTATTTCATTAATTTTTTTGATCTTTGCTAGTTCTTTTACCTTCTTTGGGTTCATTTGGTCTTTTACTTTCTAGCTCCTTGAGGTTAAATTTTAGGTCATTGATTTTAGACTCTTTTCTAATATAAGCATTTAAAGCTATAAATTTCCTTCGAAATTTATCTTTATTTGCTTCATGCAAATTTTGATTTTTTTTAGTAAGCAGCCTTCTAAGTTGGCTGTCAGTGATCCCCACTTCTCGGTATTCATACCCTTGTGTAATCCACTCCCCTTTGTATGTGGGCTGGACCTAGTGACTTGCTTCTAAGAAACCGAATAAGGTAAAAGTGTTGGGATGTCAATTATGTGATTAGGTTATAAAAGACTGTAACTTCCATCTTGCTGGCACTCTCTCTCTCTGGTTCTTCTTGCTTGCTGGCTTTGATGAAACAAGCTGCCATGTTGTGAACTTCCCTATGGAGAGATCCACGTGGCAAAAGGACTGAGGGCAGCCACTGGCCAACAGTCAATAAGGAACTGAGTCACTCAGTACAACAGACCTCGAGAAACTGAATGTTATCAACAACCACTTGCCTGAGCTTGGAAGTGGGTCATTCCAAGTCAGTGTTCAAGATGAACGTAGCCCTGGCCAACATCTTGACTGCAGCCTTGTGAGAGACCCCAAGTGAGAGGACCTATTTAAGCCACACCCGGGCCCCTGACCCACTGTGAGATAATGGATATTGTTGTAACTCACTAAGTTTTAGGGTAATTTGCTATGCATCAAATAGAAAGCTAACACAGATTTTGGTACTGGGAGTAGGGTGTTTTCATAACACACCTAAAAATGTGGGAATATCTTTCAAACTTGGATGTGGGTGGAGGCTGGAAGGATTTTAAGGAGCATATTAGAGAAATCCTAAATTGCCTGAATAGACTATTAGTTGAAATTTGGACTATAGGATGCCGATGAAGGCTCAAAAGGAAGTGAAGAACATGTTTTGGAAACTGGAGGAGCTTATGTGATAGAAACTTAGCAACACTGTCATCTGCAGTTATGTGGAAAGTAGAGAATTGTGCTTCATGAACTTGGTGATCTATCTAATATTTCCAAGAAAAGTGTTGAAGGCATCAAGTTTCTTGCTGCTTTTAGCAAAATATGAAAGGAGATAAATTGAGAGAAAGACTGTCAAACACAAAGGATCCAGGACTTGATGGTTTTGAAAATTATTAGCCTCTTCAGATAGCACAAGATTCTAAAGTTAAGAAATAGCTCTGCGAAATTGAGCTATTTGTAATGAGGTGGATAGACCTAGAGTCTGTCATACAGAGTGAAGTAAGTCAGAAAGAAAAAGACAAATACCATATGCTAACACATATATATGGAATTTAAGAAAAAAAATGTCATGAAGAACCTAGGGGTAAGACAGGAATAAAGACGCAGACCTACTGGAGAACGGACTTGAGGATATGGGGAGGGGGAAGGGTGAGCTGTGACAGGGCGAGAGATAGTCATGGACATATACACATTAACAAACGTAAGGTAGATAGCTAGTGGGAAGCAGCCGCATGGCACAGGGATATCGCCTCGGTGCTTTGTGACCGCCTGGAGGGGTAGGATGGGGAGGGTGGGAGGGAGGGAGATGCAAGAGGGAAGAGATATGGGAACATATGTATATGTATAACTGATTCACTTTGTTATAAAGCAGAAACTAACACACCATTGTAAAGCAATTATACCCCAATAAAGATGTTTAAAAAAAAAAGAAATAGCTCTGAAACACTATCAGGAAAATATGATCTAGAAATAAAGCAAAAGATGTGACTATACAACCTTTTCTTAAGACCTCAGATCAGAGGACCAGAGCATTCAGCCACACAAAACTCCCCTTGAAGAGATTAAGAGTGCCTCATAGATCTCAATCAAGCAAGAGGGCCTCTAGGAAGCTTAAGAGTGTGTCTCTCAGCCCTCTCAGCAGGAGTCCAAGATAAAGAATGGCTTATCTCAAACAGATCTGTAGGTGCACTTTTCGTCTAAGGGAGTGAACCCAGTGAGATTCACAGACAACTCATAAAATTTTAGAGCAAATTATATGAACAGAAACACTACCACCTTAGACTTAAAGGGATAGAGACAATACAAAAATGGAAAGATGTCAGACCTTCAAAATTCTACCGGTAGGAAGCAGACTGAGAAAACTCTTCTGCTACCTTTCCTGAAATGCTACCTTTCAACCTTTCATGAAATAGGAAAGATGGCTCAGAGGGTGGGACCAGAAACACAGAGGGTAGAACCAAAAGCCATGAAGAACTTATCAAGGCACTCCTAGATTTGCCCAGCCAGATAAAACTTATTTTCTTCATCATTTAAAAACTTTGTAGTTTGTATTCTGTATTTTGACCTCTGTTTCTTCTGTTGAGCACTGAGTGGTCATTTTAATCACTGTTTCCCTGTATGTAATATGTCTTTTTTTGTTTGTTTTCTGGCTGCTTTCTTTTCTTCTTTGGTTTTCATTAGTTTGACTACACTGTGCATAGGTGTGGTTTTCTGTGGATTTATCCTGCTTGAATCTGTAAATTTATGTCTTTTACCATATTTGGGAAGTTTCTGCCCCTTATTTTTTTATATAAATTTATTTATTATTTATTTTTGTCTGCATTGGGTCTTCGTTGCTGTGTGCGGGCTTTCTCTAGTTGCGGTGAGCAGGGGCTACTCTTCGTTGCGGTGCATGGGCTCCTCATTGCAGTGGATTCTCTTCTTGCAGAGCACGGGCTCTAGGTGCACGGGCTTTAGTAGTTGTGGCACGCGGGCTCAGTAGTTGTGGCTTGCGGGCTCTAGAGTGCAGGCTCAGTAGTTGTGGCGCATGGGCTTAGTTGTTCCACAGCATGTGGGATCTTCCCAGATCAGGGCTCAAACCCGTGTCCCCTGCATTGGCAGGCAGATTCTTAACCACTGTGCCACCAGGGAAGTCCATGCCTTTTTTTTTTTTTTTTTTTTTTTTTTTTTTTGCGGTACGCGGGCCTCTCACTGTTGTGGCCTCTCCCATTGTGGAGCACAGGCTCCAGACGCGCAGGCTCAGCTGCCATGGCTCACGGGCCCAGCCGCTCTGCGGCATGTGGGATCTTCCCGGACCGGGGCACGAACCCGTGTCCCCTGCATCGGCCGGCGGACTCTCAACCACTGCGCCACCAGGGAAGCCCCACTTGGTTATTTTTTTAAATTGAGGTATAATTGACATATAAAATTATATTAGTTTCAGGTATATAACATGATCATTCAATATTGTATATATTGTGAAATGATCACCACAATAAGTCTAGCTAACATCCATTACCATACATAATTACAAATATTTTTCTTGTGATGAGAACTTTTAAGATTTACTTTCTTAGCAACTTTCAAATATGCAATACAGTATTATTAACTATAGTTATCATGCTGTATATTACATCCCCATGACTTATTTATTTTATAACTGGAAGTTTGTACCTTTTGACCCCTTCACGCATTTCACCCACCACCCACTCCTGCCTCTGGCAACCACCAACTCTTCTCTGTATCTGTGAGCTCTGTTTTCTGTTTTTCTTAGACTCCACATATAAGTGAGATCATATGGAATTTTCTTTCTCTGTCTGATTTATTTCACTTAGCATAATGCCCTCAAGGTCCATCCATGTTGTTGCAATGGCAATATTTCCTTCTTTTTTATAGCTGAATAATATTCTATTGTGTGTATGTGTGTGTGTGTGTATGTGTGTGTGTGTATATACACACATACCACATTTTCTTTATCCATTTTTCCACTTATGGTTGCTTAGGTTGATTCTATATCTTGACTATTGTAAATAATGCTGCAGTGAATGTGGGAGTGCAGATATCTTTTTGATTTAATGTATTCATTTTCTTTAGATAGATACCCAGAAGTGGAAGTGCTGGGTCATACCTAGTTCTGTTTTTAATTTTTCGAGGAACCTCTATCTTGTTTTCCATAGTGGCTGCACCAATTTACATTTCCACCAACAGTGCACAAAGGTTCCCTTTTTCCTGTGTTCTCACTAACACTTGTTATTTCTTGTCTTTTTGATGATAGCCACTCTAACAGGTATGAGGTGATATCACATTGTGGGTTTGATTTGCATTTCCCTGATGATTAGTGATATTGAGCACCTTTTCATGTACATGTTGGCCATCTGTATATCTCTTTGGAGAAATGTCTGTTCAGATCCTCTGCCCGTTTTTTAATCAGATTTTTTTGGGTTTTTTGCTGTTGAGTTGTATGCGTTCTTTATATATTTTGCATATTAACCCCTTATCAGATATATGATTTGCAAATATTTTTTCCCATTCAGTAGGCTGCTGTGTCATTTTGTTGAAGGTTTCATTTGCTGTGCATAATATTTTTACTTTGGTATATTCCCACTTGTTTATTTTTGTTTTTTCTTGCCTTTGCTTTTGGTGTCAAATCCAAAAATTTATCTCCAAGACTTATGTCAAGGAGCTTACCACCTATGTTTTCATCTAGGAGTTGTATGATTTCTGATCTCATGTTCTAGTCTTTAATCCATTTTGAGTTATTTTTTGCATGTAGTATAAGATAGTGCTCCAGTTTCATTCCTTTGCATGTGGCTGTCCAGTTTTCCCAACACCATATATTGAAGAGACTGTCCTTTCCCCATTTTATGTTCTTGGCTCCTTTGTCATAAGTTAATTGACTGTATATGTGTGGGTTGATTTCTGGGCTTTCTGTTCTATTCTGTTGATCTGTATATTTGTTTTTATACCACAATCGAGTTACTTAATACATTCATCACCTCACAGAGTTGCTTAGTTTGAGTGTGTGTGTGTGTGTGTGTGTGTGTGTGTGGTGAGAACACTAAAGTTAATTTTTGTATATGGTGTCAGATGTGGGTCAAGGTTTGTTTTTTTCCTCCAAAACTCATATCCATTTGTTCCAGCACAGTTTTTAAAAAAGACTTTTCCTTTCCCCCTTTGGCACCTTTGTCCCTTTCCCCTTAGGTACCTTTGTCAAAAACCAGTTGTCCATATGTGTGCAGATCTGTTTCTGGATTCTCTATTCTGTTCCATTGATATATGTGTCTGTACTTAGATCAATACCACACTGTCTGATTATTGTAGCTTTAAAGTAAGTCTTAACATTGCATAGTATAAATCCTCCATGCTAATCCTTGCTTTGTGTATTCTAGTTCCTTTGCATAGCCATATAAACTTTTAACATCTCCCTGTCAATTTTTACCAAAAAGTTGACAAATAATTGGCTGAACAAGTAGAAGACAAATGAGTAAAGTGATATAAAATTTCAGCAGCACTCAATCAAGTTGATTTATATATTATAACTGCACCCACCAATAACTGAATATGCATCCCTTTCCAGGGACACATGAAACGTTCTTCCAGATAGAACATATGTTGAAATCATACAGAGTATGTTTTCTGACCACTATGGAATTAAATTAAAATTGGCCAAAAAAAAAAAGGCATCAAGAGAAAATGGCTATATTTTTGAAGACTAAATGAAAGCAGCAGTAGAGGGAGCTATGTAAAGTGAAAAAAAAGTACATTCTTCCTTCTAAAAGTTATAAAACACAAATTCCCATTAAAATGAGCAACAAAATAGGATCAAGTTCAAATCCTGTACAGAAATATTATTTTTAATAATGAAAGACTGAGGGGCTTCCCTGGTGGAGCAGTGGTTGAGAGTCCGCCTGCCGATGCAAGGGACACGGGTTCGTGCCCCGGTCCGGGAAGATCCCACATGCCGCGGAGCGGCTAGGCCCGTGAGCCGTGGCTGCTGAGCCTGCGCGTCCGGAGCCTGTGCTCCGCAACGGGAGAGGCCACAGCAGTGAGAGGCCCGCATACCAAAAAAAAAAAAAAAAAAAAAAGAAAGAAAGACTGAGTGTTGTACACAATGAATAGCAGAAATTTCCAATTAGATATTTGTATTCTGTACATTATGTATAAGTAGGTATTTAATAGGCATACCCTATGGGATATTATGGTAAAAGTTACTAAAAACAATTTTCTATCTCTTCCCTATCCCGCCATGCTGACCATGTCACCCTGAACGGGATTGTGTTGTTACAGGTGTCAGTGTCCTTTGAGGACGTGACTGTGGACTTCAGCAGGGAGGAGTGGCAGCAGCTGGATTCTACTCAAAGGCGCCTGTACCAGGATGTGATGCTGGAGAACTATAGCCACCTTCTCTCACTGGGTAAGCAGAGCCACTCTGTGAACCTACAAGGACCTTGTTATGGGTAAAATTGTGGCCCCCCCCAAAGAAAATATGTTGAAGCCCTAACCCCCACTACTTCTGAATGTGACCTTATTTAGAAATAGGGTCTATCCAGAAGTAATCAAGCAAAAACAGGGTCATTAGATGGGCCCTAATCCAGTATGACTGGCATCCTTATAAAAAAGGGACATCTAGACACAGAAACACAGAGGGAAGGCAATGTGAAGACATACAAAGAAAAGATGACCATGTGACTGGAGTGATGCATCTATAGGACAAGAAATGCCTGAGGCCACGAGAAGCCAGGAGTGAGGCATGGAACAGTTCCCTCCCTAGCACCTTCAAAAAGAGCATGGCCCTGCTTACACCTTGATTTTAGACTTCTGGCCTCCAGAACTTCAAGACAATAAATTTCTGTTGTTCTGAGCCACCCAGTTTGTGGTACTTTGTTACAACAGCCCTAGGAAACTAGCACAGCTTTCTGTACTGGGAAGCGGGGTGCTGCCGTAACAAATACCTACAAAATCCATGGAGGTGGCTTTGGAATTGGGCAATGGGTAGAGCCTGGAAAGATTTTCAGGTGCTTGATAGAAAATGTCTAGATTGCCTCAGAGAAACTGTTGGTAGAAATAGGAGTGTTAAAGGTGTTTTTGGTGAGGTCTCAGATGGAAGTGAGGAACATATAATTGGAAACTAGTGGAAAGGTGATTCTTATTATAAAGTGGCAGAGAATTTGGCTGAATTGTGTTCTCTTGGGTAGAAAACAGAAGTCGTGAGTGATGAATTTGGATATTTAGCTGAGGAGATTTCTAAGCAAAGTGTTAAAGGCAGGGCTTGGTTTCTGCTTCATACTTACAGTAAAATGCTAGAGGAAAGAGAAATTGAAGAAGGAATTGTTAGTAAAAAGGAACTAGAATATGAAGATTTGGAAAATTCTCAGCCTATCCATACTGCAAAATATAAGAAGGTGTACTCTGGAAAGAGCACCAAGGGTGTGGCTGGACAACCAGTTCCTAAAAGATTAGGTATATGATTTGTGGATCCAGTCAACCATCTCAGAAGAAACGCTGCCAGCTTGGGCTGAAGAGGACGGAGGCAGGGAAAAAGGAAGGAAGGCTGGGGTTCTGGGATTCTACAGACAGGAAACAGTCCAGTAAAGCTATTTGGCTATGAACACCCTTCAAGAAAAGGGATGAATGACCCCCAAAATGGTTCAGAAGCCAGCAGGGCTGTCACTGCCATCACAGGCCCAGAGGGCACAGACTGGGGAGATGCAGGGTGACTGGCTGTCACCTCTTTGTTTCCAGAAGGTGAGCCACCTAATTAGTTCCAGAGCTAAGAGGGCAGGGCCGCCACCCAGGTGTGAGGTCGCCACATCTGATCTGAGGTCACACCTCTTAACATGCTCTCTTGAACTCTCTCTTCAACTGTCCCTTATGGTACTTGTTGACTATCAATTTTGAGCCAGTATTTAGCCTTAGATGGAGTTTACCGCCCACTTTAGGCACATTCTCAAGGAACACGACTCTGGGAGGACCCAGTCTCAGTGCTCCAAGGGCGCCTCCTGGCCTCATACCATCCACAGGCTGGGCCTCCATCATAAGGACTTGGGCCCCTTACGAGTAGCACTGGGAGGCAGGTGTTGCCCCTCCTTTTGTTTATGGAAGAGCCAGACACAAAAACTTACTCTTCAAGACCTTAGAAGGGATATCTCAACATGCCCCACACCACTGGACCCCTAGAAATTTCACTGCGATAGAAGGCCCCTAAATTTTTGTCAGACTTATTTCCCACCTTCTGCCACACAAATGTCTTATCCATAAGTCTAGAGTAGTTGCTCCTCCTTGCTCACTAGGTCTAATGAGCATAGTATCATCCACGTAATGGACCGATGTGATGTCCTGTGGAAGGGAAAGTTGATCAAGATCCCTGCAGACTAAATTATGACATAGGACTGGAGAGTTGATCTGCCTCTGAGGTAGGACAGTGAAGGTGTATAGCTGGCCTTGCTAACGGAGAGAAAACTGCTTCTGCTGGTCTTGACTAACAGGTATTGTTTTTTAAAAAAGCATTTGCCAGATAAATAGCTACATACCCGGTATCAAGGAGTGCGTTCATTTGCTCAAGCAACAAAACCATATCTGGTACAGCAGCTGCTGTTGGAGTCACTACCAGGTTGAGTTTATGATAATCCACTGTCTTCTGCACAGGCCAAATAGGCACGGTGAATAGGGATGTAGTGCAACCACCACCCTGCATCCTTCAGGTCCTTGATGGTGGCAGTAATCTCTGCAGTCCTTCAAGAATGCGGTACTGCTTTTGGTTTACCATTTTCTGAGGTAGAGGCAGTTCTAGTGGCTTCCACTTGGCATTTCCCACCATAAAACGCCTCACTCCATAGGTCAGGAAACCAATATGGGGATACTGCCTGTTGCTGAGTATGTGTATTCCAGTTATGCATTCCTGGACCAGAGAAATAACCGCAAGATGGCTTTGGGGATCCACTGAGCCCACTGTGTGTGATGGACCTGAGCGAAAACTCCATTGATCACTTCACTTTTATAAGCCCCTACGCTGTCTGGTGGGCCACAGTGATGTTTTGGGTCTTTCGAAATTAGTGTCAGTTCAGTGCCAGGGTCCAGTGATATCTGGTAAACCTCATTGTTTTTTTCCCCAACGCACAGGTACCCTGTAAAGGGCTATAGGTCCCTTTAGGGAAGGTTGGGAGAAAGGTTAGTAGTATAAATTTTTGGCAGTGTCATGGGTTCCTTCCTTCAGGGACCCAGCCTCCCCTTCATTCAAAAGTGTTCATTCCGGGTATATAAACTGGCTCAAGTCTGAGAATTGATTGAGGAGCCAGGACTCTGTGTTTTGATGTTTCAAGTTAGACTTCTGTTCATTTGACCTAGGACTCTTCTTCTTATACAGATCAAGTAAGAATTTAGTAGATTGCCCACCTATTTCTTTTCTAGGGATGTCAGGATCAACTAGCCAACCCCATAGATCTCTGTGAATTGGACTTCTTGTTTGTTTGTTTGTTTGTTTGGCAGCACAGAAAGTTTGTTTTATTTCTAGTGTATATTAAAGACATGTATGCATTTTTTCCTATTTGACAGTAGTATGGTATATGAGAAGGAAGTTTAAATCTTCACCCGGCCACTTGTTGAGTGAATAACTAAGCCTCTTACTAGCTATGTGATTTTGGAATTTTACCTCTCTGAGCCTCAGTTTCCTTACCTAAAGGGACTAAGAGGAGAGTTATTTTCAAGATGAAATGAATGAATTTATCTAAAGTGCCTAGGGCAGTGTCTGGTACATAATGAATACTCAGTATTCTTTTATTTCCCCTTTCCTTGCTCTTAATTTGTTGATATGTCTGTCTGTGAGCAGATGAACCACTCTGTAACAGGTGTTATATTTAATGCTATTCCCCTATTCTCATACAGTGTTAGAAGGATAGAGAGGTATAGACATATAACACATAAATATATGAGTATGTAGCATAGTTTCATAAATATCTGAAAACTGTTCTTTGCTAAATGTTCATATACTGTTTTTGTCCTGCTTTTCTTAGACTGTCCTAACTCTGCTGCCTTGAAAGAAGGTTATCTCTTAAATAATGGAACACTAAGATAAAGGTTTGTTTTGAAAGATGTCTGAAGTCTAATGAGTAGGAGAATGAATTAAAACAGTATTATAAAAATGTCTACTCTTATGTGTTAATCGGACTTTTCTGATTACTGCTTTGACCCTGTGGTAACCGCATCCACCTTGCATTTGACAACTCAGTGCCTCTGTTTGGCCCCTGCCACCCCAGGATCCAATTACTCCCATTGCATTTAGGTTTCCCAGTTCACTGGCAGAAGTTCCCACTGAAATTTCTGACATACAGCAAGGAGCTTGCAGCAAAGAGCAATCACAGATTACCCGGGGCCCCTTCACAAATTTATTAGTCACAGTCATCATGATAGGTGTGTCTCTGGACCCTCCCAGTGTGAGTGAGCAGACCTTCCACGATAAATCCACTCTAACATTCCAATCTCCCTAAGCCTTTGGATGCCTTCCTCTGTAGTACACCAAAGTAGTCCTGGCATTTCAGCTGCATTTAGTGTGGGCCATGTTTTGGTCCATGTTTCAACCAACCAGCCAAACACACTGTTTCAGCCCTTCCTAACCCCTCAAGTGGCAACATTACATTCAGAATCTGCTTAGTGTACACATATCAATAATTTTGGCCTGATCCAACTTTATGTTCTTTCCATTATCCCACACTCTTAATATCCATTTCCACACATATTCCCCAGATTTCTGTCCGTATAGATTGGACAAATCATGCAGTTCTTTTGGAGTATCTCACACCTCCTCATGGGTCACACTCTGTACCTCACCCTTGGGCCTTGATGAGACTTAAGTCTAGTTATAGGTCTGGAAGCAAAGAAGGGTGGTAGGCATAGGTCCTGAGGGGAACCAGCAGTACCTTACAAGGCAAGTCCCTCAGGGGAGCCCACTGCAGGCTCCTCTGGCAGAGGAGGGTTAAACTTCTCAGTTGAGGGTAAAAGGGCTGCTTCTACTGGCAAAGACTCATCTGAATTTAGAAGTTCAGTGTCCTCATATGTCTCCATTCCAGTTTTCAGGATCCCGTTCCTTCCTCATCAATGCTCTCCTTTAACAGCAGACACTCTGTGAAGTTGGGAATTCAATTTGTGTTGTAATTTAGCCACTCACAGGATGAGACTCTGGGTTTGGTTTTCAGCCATCTCAGCTCTGCAGCTATAGGAGCTAAGGGTTACTTTCAGGACAGACAGAGAAATTTTCAGGTCACTTATGCGATGCATGATCTGGAAAATCAAATCCCTGAGCTCATCCTTTTCTTTCCCCACTTCATCCAGCGCAATTAGGAGTAACCAGGCAATCTTATTATACTTGGAAGTTTGACAAAAATTTCCAAGGTATCAAATACAAGGTTATCCAGAACCTCACTTCTTACAAGCATTTGATTAGGAGTATCCAGTGTTGATATTTTGCATATCTCTATTGCCATGTTACACCAGGGACTATTAGTGCCCTCCTTACTACTGAAATAGAGTCATTAGTGCTTTTGAATCTAATCAGAATAAGGAATCAATTCTAGAAATCCCATAACTAATTCAGAAAACTCATCCTTGAGATTCTGTTCCTCTAGAGCCACTCTCTATTATGGTTCTGCAGAGAAATAGAACCAATAGGATACAGGTATATACATATAGAGAGTATACACATACGTGCATGCGCACGTGTGTACATAACTACAGAGTAGGGGGGAGAGATATATTTTAAGGAACCAGCTCACCCAGTTGTGGGGACTGGCAAGTCTGAAGGGCAGGCCAGCAGGCTGGAAACTCAGGTGAGTTGATGTCGAACTTTTGAGTCTGAAATCCACAGGGCAGGCCACAGACTGCAAACTTGGCAGATTTCTTATGTCGCAGTCCTGAAGCAGAATTCCTTTTTCCACTACCCCGTTTTTTGTTCCCTTTGCTCTCAGCAAGCACCTCAGCTGGTTGTGGTTTTTTACCAAGTGGGATGACCCAAAACTTTATTCCTGAAGGGTCTGGCCCATCAGTAGTGCTGCCTGAGTTGAATTGTTGTAGTTTTCCATTGACTTTAATCACAGGGCATGATAGTATGCCTTATGGGGTCTCCTGTATTCTAGACATACTCTTCTTTACCTCCATCATGATGTAGCAGTCCAGTTTCCCCTTGGTGGTCAAGATCAACCACCACAGCCAGCACAGTAACTCCCTTCTTTGCCTGTTGATTCAGGGACATGAAAAGACCAAGATGTCCAGGTGGCAGACTTAACTTCCAGTTCAAGGGAATCATTGTTGTGTCTCTCGGTGGAAGTGTTCCTCCCTTTGGAACTAAAACGTGTAGAACAGCAATGCATAAGGTTGCCGGTACAGGAAGCAAAATTTTTGCTAATGGGTCACTAGTGGTAATAGTAAGTGGTGCCACTCCTGGCCCGGGGCTGAGTGGTTGGGGCTACCACCCTCGTGGGCTTGGAGGACAGAGTGTTGTACCAATGAGAATTATTGTGAAGCCTTAAAATCTAATGGAATTTGCCCTGCTAGGTTTCAGACTTGCTTGAGACCTTCCATCCCTTTTTAAATTCTAATTTCTCCCTTTTGGAATGGGAGTATCATCTATCCTCTGCCTGTCCCACCACTGTATTTTGGAAGCAGATAACTCATCTGTTTCCACAGGTTTGCATGGAGAGGAATGTTGTCCCAGAATGACTCATACTCAAGTCTCACCTGTAAGATTTGGATGATTTAGATGATGTGATTTGAGACTTTGAGTTGATGTTTAGATGAGATTTTAGACGTAAGAGTTGATGCTGGGATGATTAAGACTTTGGGGGATACTGGGATGGGGTTAGTGTATTTTGCACATGGGAAGGACATGAATTTTCGGGCATCAGAGGGCCGGCTCTTACGGGTTGAATTGTGTCCCCTCAAAAAAATATGTTAAAATCTTAACCCCCAGTACCTCAGAATGTGCCCTTATTTGCAAGTAGTAATCTTTACAGAGGGGATCAAGTTAAGATGAGGTCATTGGTGTGGGCCCTAATTGAGTGGTATCCTTACAAAAAAGGGAAATTTGGGCACTGAAATAGGCACACATAGAGGGAAGACAATGAGAAGAGACGCACAGGGAGAAGACAGCCATGGGACTGGAGTAAAATGCGTTTACAAGCCAAAGAATGCTAAAGATTTTTGGCAAGCACAAGTGCTAGAAGATGCAAGGAAGGATTCTCCCCTATATCTGCCAGAGAGAACATGACCCTGCTAACACCTTGATTTGAGATTTCTAGCCTCCAGAAATATGAGACAATACCTTCCTATTGTTTTAAGCCACCCAGTTTTCAGTACTTTGTTAGAGCAGCCCTAGGGGAACTAACACAGAACCTCAGAGAGGCTGCTTCCATCCTCAGCTGCTGAGTGCTCTGGGGCATCTGAAGTGTGTGATGGTGTCATCCTTGATTGGTCTGAGATTCTTCAGTCCCTTTGCACCTTTGCGCTTATTACTCTTTTCCCAATGAAATGTGGTCACTTTTCCAAAGAACAAATGGAAAGCAATTAGCTGGACCCCATTTTCTATCATTTCCTGTTAACAGGGTGTGAAATTCCCAAGCCAGAGGTCATCTTCAAGTTGGAGCAAGGAGAGGAGCCTTGGACGTTGGAGGAGGAAACCCCACATCAGAGCTGCTCAGGTGAGCGAGTGTGATCCGGGCAGAAGGGAGACATGGAAATACTTGAGGCTGATACTTGTAAAAGGCTATGATTGCTACCCTTTTTTTTTTAACATCTTTATTGGAGTATAATTGCTTTACAATGGTGTGTTAGTTTCTGCTCTACAAAAAAGTGAATCAGCTATACATATACATGTATCCCCATATCTCTTCCCTCTTGCGTCTCCCTCCCTCCCACCCTCCCTTCCCACCCCTCTAGGTGGTCACAAAGCACCAAACTGATCTCCCTGTGCTATGCGGGTGCTTCCCACTGAAGGTTCAAAACTTTAGAGACTTCTTGAAAATAGATAACATTGGCCTCTCTGGTACCAAATTGCTCTCTCCCTTTATTTCCCTTACTGTTATCAACTGTCTTCTTGGCTTGGCTTTCCTCCAGGAGAATTGCTGCAATATGTATAGTCTTGATCATATGACAGGCTTCCTCAGTACGGATCTGGTTTTCTTGGATATTCTCTCCTTCCATCACATTTTTATGCTTTAGTACCGAAACCCCACTCCCAGGGTCTTAGATCCTTATCATATACATTCAGGTTTTAATGGATTTACCATCTTTGAATATCAGTTGGTTGCCTCACTCCTGTTCTCCCTGGTGCCCTTTCACCTTCTTCTCCATCTCATTTTCATCTTCTCACTCTAAGATACCAATAAACTGTCATCTACAACCAGCCTCACCTTCTTTTCTCTTTGTAGGTATTGCCTTTGGATTCCTCACTTCTCTCCACCTTCCCTATCTCACGCCTCTCTCCCATCTTCTGACTTTATGATCACTGTCACCTAGCATTTTTTCTTTTAAAATCAGCTTTATTAAGGTATAATTTACATACCATAAAATGTATCCATTTTAAGAGTACACTTACCTGAGTTTTGACAAAGGTACACACTGATATAACCACCACCCCAATCATGACATATTACATTCCATCACACAGAATGCACCTTCATGCCCCTTGAGGTTAATACTCAACACCACTTCGGCCCCAGGCAACCATTGGCATGCTTTTTGTTATTATAGATTAGACTTGTCTTTATTAGGGTTTCATATAAATGGAATCATACTGTATATACCCTTTGTTGTCTGACTTTATTTGTTCAGCATAATGATTTTGCAATTCATTCACGTTATTGAGTGTATCACTAATTTGTTCCTTTTAAATAGTGAATACTATTCCGTGGTATGACTATACTGTAATTTGTTTATCTCTATACCTGTTGATGACAGGTGATCATTGTTTGGTTATTATGAATAAAGCTGCAGTGAACATTCTGATATGTCTTTGTGTGAACATATGTTTACATTTCTCTTGCGTAACTCACCTAGGAGTGGAGTTGCTGGTATAATATAATCAGTGTTTGCTTACGTTTCTTATAATTTCTTATAATTGCCAAACTGTCTTCCAGAGTGGCTGTATTATTTTACATTCCTAACAGCAATACATGAGAATTTCTGTTGTTCCAAATCCTCACCAACACTTGCTATCGTCAGTCTCTTTAATCTTTGCTATTATAGTGGATGTATGAGTTTAAGTTGCATTCCTCTGATGAGTAATGATGTTAAGTATCTTTTCATGTGCTTATTGACCATTTGTACATTTTTGTGAGTTGTCTATTCCAATATCTTTCCCATTTTTTATTGGGTTGTTTGTCTTCTTTTTATTGAGTTTTAAGAGTTGTTTATATTTGCTCTATACAACTCCTAAGCCAGATATATGTATCACTGATATTTTGTTCCAATCTGTGCCTTGCAATTTTTTAAAATATTTTTTTAACTTTTATTTTATATTGGAGTATAGCCGATTAACAATGCTGTGATAGTTTCAGGTGCACAGCAAAGTGACTCAGCCATACATATACATGTATCCATTCTCCCCCAGCCTCCCCTCCCATCTAGGCTGCCACATAACATTGAGCAGAGTTCCCTGTGCTATACAGTAGGTCCCTGTTGGTTATCCTTTTTAAATATAGCAGCATATACATGTCAATCCCAAACTCCCTAACTATCCCTTCCCTCCACCCTTCCCCCCACTGGTAACCATAAGTTCATTCTCTAAGTCTGTGAGTCCGTTTGTGCCTTGCAATTTTATTTTCTTACTGTTGCCTATCAAAAGGCAAATATTTTAATTTTGATGGAGTCTAATTTATCATCTTTTTCAAACTTTTAGTATTTTTTGTGATCTGTTTAAGAAATCTTTGCCTACTACAAGGTCACAAAAATTTTCTCATATTTTTTTCTATAAGTTTTATTATTTTAGCTTTTTCAGTTTAGGTCTATGATCCATTTTGTGTGTTTAATGTAAGGATTGATGTTCATTTTTTTCAATACGACATTCAGTTCTGGAACCATTTGCTGAAGAGACTTTTTTCCCACTGAATTTCCTAGGCACATTTATTAAGATCAATTGATTTCATATATGTGAACCTATTTCTGGATTCTCTATTCTGTTCAATTGATCTATATGTCTTTCTGTTTTAAAATGAAGGTTTTATTATTATTTATGTATGGTGAGGTCAACAGATCCAGAGACAACTGCCATTGAAAATAGTTTGTAACTCACAGTTCTCAAGAGGAGGAGGCATGCCACACCACGTAGGGTCACACCAGGGAGCACCAGGGTCAATCACGAGGTAGAATTTGTGAGGAGGAAGCATGGGCAAGAGACTTTATTGTGATTTTCATGGAAATAATGGGTGAGCCAGAGTAATCAGGCTGGGGAGGTTTAGAAATAGCTAGTTTGAGTAATTTCAGCTGGCTCTGGGGTGTAGGGAGTTGCCTGGTACCCAGCCCTGAGGTGATTTGGGCATGGGGCTAGTGGCTCAACCTGTGAGATCGTGATGAAGGAGATAATTGGTGGATATGGGCTCTGGATTGGTTGTTTTGCATATGAAAGGTACGTTAAAGGGAAGTCATTTACTGCCTCTAGGAAATAACTAGGCCTGGGAGGGGCAGTCTCTCCAGGATCAGCAAGGCATCGGATGCCAGAGCATCAGGAATACAGAAAATAAGAAAATATAGTTAATACACTGTCCTTTTGCCAGACCCATACTTAATTACTGTAGCTTTTATAATGAGTCTTGAAGTCAGGTAGGGTAAGTTCTCCAGCTTGGCTTTTTAAAAAAATTACTTTAGCTCTTCTAGGTCATTTGCATTTCCATATAAATTTTATAATCAGTTTGTAATTTTTTTGAAAAAGCTTGCTGGGATTTTGGTATTAATTCTGTAGATCAATTTTAGGAGAACTGACATCTTAATAATATTGAGCCTTTGAATCCATGAATATGGCAACTTCCTACATCTATTTAGACCTTTGATTTCTTTCAGCAATGTTTTATAGCTTTCTGTTTAGAAGTTTTATGTATCCTCCATTAAATTTATCCCTAAGTATTTAATGTTTTTTGATACTATTATAAATGGCATTGTGTTTTTTTTATTTTCAGGTTGTTCATTGCTAGTATAAATTGCTAGTGATTTATTTTTGTATGTTGACTTTGTATCCTGAGGCATTTCTAAATCCACCTATTAGTTTTCTTGTAGGTTCCTTGGGGTTTTTCATGTAAGTAATCATCATCACTTTAAGGTCACTTTTACTTCTTCCTTTCCAATCTCATGATTTTTATTTCTTTTCCTTTCCTTATTTCACAGTCTAAGACCTTTAGTTTGATGTTGAATAGAAGTGTTGAGCATGGGCATGCTTGCCTTGTTCTGATATTTGGGGCAGAAAGTTCGTACCATGAAGTATGATGTTAGCTGTAGGTTTTTTGAAGCTGCCCTTTATCAGGTTATGTAAGTTCTTTCTAATCCTAGCTTATTGAAGAGGTTTTCTCTTATTATGGTTACATATTGCATTTTGTCAAGTGCTTTTTCTTCATCTTATTAGAGTGATCATATGATCACTTTCATTTTGTTAATATGTGAATTTATTTATTGATTTTCAAATGTTAAATTGACCTTGCATTTTTGAGATAAATACTAGTTGATTTTGATTTATTAACCTTATTATATCAATGCATTGTTGGATTCTATTTACTGATTTTTTAAAAAATATTGGCATTTTTCATGAGTGATATTGGTTTGTAGTTTTCCCTTCTTTTGCAATATCTTTGTCAGGTTTCAGTATTAGGGTTATGCTGGCCACAAAAAAAATGAGTTGTGAAGTTTTCCCTTCTCTATTATCTGAAATAGTTTGTGTAAGATTGTTACTTTTTTTTACTGTTTCATGGAATTCACCAGTGAAACCATCGGGCTTGGAATTTTCTTGATGAGAAAGTTTTAATAACAAATTCAATTTCTTTAATAGACATAAGGCTATTCAGATTTTCTGTTTCATCTTTTGTCAGACATAGTAAGTTGTATTTTTTAAGGAATTTGTCTATTTCCTTTATGTTGTCTAATTTAATTCTGTTGTGGTCTGAGAAAAGAATATATTTAGCTGTTGATGGGTGTTGTGTACTAATATTGTATATATATATATATATATAATCTATATATAGATTTAAAGTTGGTTGTGTGTTGTTGAGATCTGTTGCTTTATGGAATTATATTCTACTTTTTCAATCAATTATTTGTAATTATAGCGGATAAAAACTGACAAGGAGATTTTAAAGTTTATATGGATATACAAAGGACCTAGAATAGCCAACACAGTCTTGAGAAAGAAGAAAAAGTATGAAAGATTTACACTACCTAATGTTCAGATTTACTATAAAGCTACAGTAATTCAGACAGTGTAGTATTGGTGTAAGGACAAACAGATATATAAATGGAACAAAAGAGAGTCCAAAAATAGACCCACATGTATATGGACAACTGAGTTTTGAGAAAGGTGCAAATACAATTCAGTGGGAGAAAGGAACATCTTTTGAACAAATTGCACTTGAACAAATGGATATTAGTATCAAATGGAAGGAAAAAACCTTGACCCAAACCTCACACTATATACAAAAATTAACACGAGCCATAGTAGGACTGAATTGTTTCCATTGGACCAACCCATCTAACAGATCAAAACTGTTAATTCTATCCATCTTTTTTTTTTTTTTTTTCGGTACGTGGGCCTCTCACTGTTGTGGCCTCTCCCATTGCGGAGCACAGGCTCCGGACGCACAGGCTCAGCAGCCATGGCTCACAGGCCTAGCTGCTCCGCGGCATGTGGGATCTTCCCAGACCGGGGTACGAACCCGTGTCCCCTGCATCGGCAGGCGGACTCTCAACCACTGTGCCACCAGGGAAGCCCCCAAACTGTTAATTCTGGAAAATATATTTTAAAAACTACTGAAGACACTGGAGAGTGACCAAAAGAACATTTTTCTAGGTCATCATATATTGAGTAATTTTGGATTGTATCTTGAACATTATCAGTGTTATGTTGTAGTAACACTATATTCTGTTACACTGTTCTGCGTTTTTTCACAGTAGGCAATTAACCAGGTTATACTCAAATTGGAGATGCTGTCTCACCTAAGGTGGATAGCAACTCAGATCTCTGTTCAGACTCCTCTAACTTCTGACTTCTCTCCAAAATCTGCTTGCTTTTATTCACTCTACCAATACATGTTTTGTTTTGTTTTGTTTCTCTAGAGCTTACAGTTACTGTCTGTAGAAGAATTTTTGTTTAGGAGGTTACTTCTCCATACTAGAAGTGGAACTCTTACAGTACAGATCCTTGTACATTTACCCTGTATTCTGAGACCTTGCTAATAAATTCACTCATTAATTCTAGTGAGTCTTTTTGTAAATTCCTTAAAATTTTCTGTATCCATTGTCATGTCTTTTTATCATTTCCTTTTTAGTCTGCATGCCCTTTATTTTTATTTTATCTTGTTCCCAATCTGAAGGCAAAGTCCTTCAGTCTTTCAGCATTAAGAATATTAGCTGTGATTTTCCTTAATTAATTTGTGGCAATTTATTTTTATTCCTAGTTTGAAGAGTTTTTAACATGAATGGATATGAGATTTTCAAAATGCTTTTTCTGCATTTATTGATATGAACATTTTATTCTGGTAATGTGATGAATTTCACTGATTTTCAGATGTTAAACTGACCTTGCATTCCCAGGATAAACCTTACTTGATCATGATGTATTATCTTCTTTCATGTATTTCTTGATTCAATTTGCTAGTATTTGGTAAGGGTTTTTATCTCTTATGTTTCTGAGAGATATTAATCTTTAGTTTGGGGGGATTTTTTTCATCTTTGATTTCAGTATCATGTTAATGCTAACCTCATAAAATGAGTTGAAATTCCATGCCTGCTCTGTCTTCTGGAAGAGTTTGTGTAAAATTGCTATATTTGCTAGGATTTTTCAAAGTTCACTCCTCTGTTCGGTGATTTTGTATAAGATTGCTTTAAATTTTATAATTTTTCCTTAAATATATGATAAAATTTACCAGTGAACTCATCTGGGTCTGAAGTTTTCTTTGTGGGATTATCTTTAATTTCAAATTCAGTTTCTTTAATAGATATAGGAATGTTCACATTTTCTATTTCTTCTTGTTTTGATAATTTTTCTTTCAAGGAGTTTGTGCATTTTATCTAAGTTGTCAATATTTGACATTCAGTTGTTTCATAATATTCCTGTATTATTATCCTGTATTATTATTATATTCCTGTATCATTTTAATGTCTGTTTTGTCTTCAGTAATGTACCCTCTTTCTCTGAAATTGATAAAATTTCAATTCAACAGGATTACAAAAATATAAATTTGTATGCACTTAATAACATAGCCTCAAAATATATACAGAAAATATGGATTATACTAAAAGGAAAGATAAATACACAATCATAGTTGGAGATTTTGATATGCCTATCTCAGTAATTGATTTTTATCTGTTTACAGACAAAAGAGTCTGTAAAGATGTAGAGGATTTGAACACAATAAACCAGTATGACCTAACTGACATACATAGGTCACTCCATCCCACAACTGTAGATTACACGTTCTTTTCAAGTGCATGTGGCACACTGACCAAAATAGACCCTATTTTGGGACATAAAGCTAATTGCAACAAATTTCAAAGGATTGAAATCATACATTATATGTTCTCTAGTTACTGTTGAAATAAATCAAAACTCTGAACAGAGAGACAATTAGAACATATCCAAATGTTTAGAAAGTAAGCAGCATATATACACATAGCTCATAAGTCAAAGAAAAAAACACAGTGGAATTAGAAAATATTTTGAGCAGAGTGATAATGAAGATATGACACATCAGGGCTTCCCTGGTGGTGCAGTGGTTGAGAGTCCGCCTGCCGATGCAGGGGACACGGGTTCGTGCCCCGGTCCGGGAAGATCCCACATGCCACGGAGCAGCTGGGCCCGTGAGCCATGGCCGCTGAGCCTGTGCATCCAGAGCCTGTGCTCCGCAATGGGAGAGGCCACAACAGTGAGAGGCCCGCGTACCGCAAAAAAAAAAAAAAAAAAAAAAAGATATGACACATCAGAACTTGTGGGATGAAGCTGAAGTACCACCCAGATAGAAATTTATTGCTTTATATCAAGATGGTAGAGTAGGAAAATCCTGAGCTCATCTCCTCCCACAAACACACTTAAATTACAGCTACACAGAGAACAACTAACTATCTCCGAGAATGACATGAAGACTAGCAGAACAGATTTTCTACAACTAAGGATATAAAGAAAAGGCCACATTGAGATATGTAGTAGGGGCAGAGACACAGTCTATTCAGAACCCACACACCCAGTATGATGACCCACAAGCAAGAAGGTATCATAACTGCAGAGGTCCTCCTTGAAAAGTGAGGGGTCCAAGCCCCACGTTGCACTCTCCAGCCCAGGATACCTGCACTAGGAAGACAAGTCCCCCAACATCTGGTTTTGAAAACCAGTGGGGCTTACATCTGGGAAAGCTGGAGGGCTGTCAGAAACTAAGACTACTCTTGAAGGGCTCACATACAGACTTACTCTCTCTGAGTCCCATTGCAGAGGTAGCAGCTTGAAAGTGCCTGGGTTATACGAGAATGAGATTCACTGACTAATTTTAGAGCATGTGCCAGAGGGGCAGGGATCTAGTGGAACTTTCTCTAGGGACAGAAGTGCTAGTGCATTTTTTTTTACTCTCCTTCCACCTAGCTGGCCTGGTGCTGGCAGGTACCATTTCTGTCACTCTCCCACTCTCCATTAGCCTCACTAACACCATGCACCCAGTGTTCCTCTAAGGACCCACCCCACTCCACCCAGTGGGCAGCCTCAGCTGGCCCCAGTGCCCCCCCAAAGTGGGTCCTGCTCCAGGGGGCCATTCCACCCTCCAGCATGCTCACAGCAATCATGGCCCAACCACAGCAGGTGAGTACATGCAGCCCACACAGAGGATACCCCTGGAGCACCTGGTTCTGGTGACCAGGGGGGATTGTATCACTGGATATTAAGAAGATATTATGATGAACTTTATGCTAACAAATTTGATAACTGAGACGAAATGGACACAGTCCTAGAAAAACACAAGTTATAAGAAATGTCACAGAGAAAAATTTTAGTAGTCTTATCTATTAAAGAAGTTTAACCTAGAATTTAAAACCTCTCTCCATTGGTAAATTCTTCCTGTCGTTTAAAGAAATAATACCAGTATCGTACAAGTTCCTTTGGAGAACAACAAAAACAAAAAATAATATTTTCCACCTCATTTGATAGTAAATTGAACTATATTAGAATAAAAAATTACTCTTCTTGCAAAGGTATCATCATGGTCAGAATGGTGGTCACCTCTGGAGGTCAGTAATTGACTGGGAAGGACCACAAGGAAACTTCCTGGGATAATTAAAATATTTTATATTTTCATCTAGGTGGTGGTTACATGGGGTATAATATGAAAAAACTCATGAGTTCTACATTTAACATCTGCATTTTACTGTATAGAAATTATACCTCAATAAATGAAGAATTTCTTATGCAGATCATCTTATGAGCCTGTGAGATTACTCCTTGGAGATATTTATATAGGAATGGTATTGCTTGATCATTGGAGTATACATGCTGTACACAAGTGTGCCCATTTCACCACATCTATGCCAGTACTTGGCATTACCCAGATTTCTTATTTTGTGGCCAATCTAATGGATGTAAAGTAGTATTGTGGGATTTTTTCCCCTTTTTAATATCTGTTATCCATTTGGGTTTCCTCTCCTGTGAATTTCTTGTTCCTATTATTTTATCTTGTCTAACCATATAGTTTTTTCTATTCTTGACTTGTACCTAATTTGCTCACTTCCTTTTCCATTGAGCCTTTTCCCCCCACTGAGATGCCACTGGCTATGGATGTTGTTTACTGGCTTCTGGATATTTGTTCCCGTAGTAATTAATTCAAAAGATTCTGAACACTTAAGCTTTTTATTTGTATTCTTAGGAGTTCCATATTGGCACCACTAGTTGCTATATTATAACTGGGCTTTAGTACCACACTTACCTACATATTAGACAATTCCCACAGAATATTCTACTTTATCCATCCTTACTTAGTATGTGAGGAATTGGCATTATCATTTCCCAAATCAGGAATCTTCAACATTCCAAACTTTGTCAGATTCTGCTGTTTCTTGTTTCTTCCCTCTTAGCTATCTTCTCCTACTCATTACTCTGCAATTCCTTTTTTTTCTTTTTAAAAGAATACTATTTAGATATCCTCTCATCTTAACTCCTAGTATCATCATCTAGAGCAAGTCTGTATTTTCTTATGCTTGGATTTGCAGATTCCATTCTTGTTTCTAGTTCATCTTAAATGCCACTGATAGATTTCATTACCTGAGACACTGCATTTCTCTTTGCCATTAGCTTTATGAAGTAAAGCTATTAATATTAAATATTAACTTTTTTGCAGTCCAAATGATTTTATTTTTTAAAATTTATTTTATTGAAGTATAGCTGATTACAACATTGTGTTAATTTATGCTATATAACACAGTGATTGTTATACATATATACTTTTTCATATTCTTGTCTATTATAGTTTATCACAGGATATTGAATATAGTTCCCTGTGTCAATTACTCCATGTTATATAATACATGACCAATAGCTCTTCTCTCAGTGCCACCTACAACATGGCCATTTATTTCCAATAAAAGTTGTATCTGTGCAGTTTCCTTAATTCATGCTTTCCTCAGATTTTCACCTTGTCTTTAATGCCTACCAAATATAAAGTTCGTCTCTGCATCTAGGCTCTTTATTATTTTGTGCTTTGCCTATCTAGGCAATAGACACATTCGTTTTGTTTCATCTCAGGTTATCGTCTATTACATAAAACTCCCCTTACTCCAAAGTAATTGCTCTTTTCCGTTTTTGTTCCCCCAACACTCAGATGCTTCTGCCCTTAGTAATTTTGAAAGTCCCTGAAAATAAGAGCCTGTATCTTATTTTCATTATCCAAATACTAAGCACAAAGAAAATACCAATATTAACTAATCAGATTTGTGGGGGACAAGAATATGAGTATTTTGATCTATTTCAGAAGGGTTTTTAAAAGTTCTACTGAGAGGAATTCAATGGAACATAGACTGCAATTGGAAAGTAAAGACAATGGAATCAAATATTTAAAAGTTTACTGTCTATGCATTGTTTCTATTTTTAAAACATTATTTATTTTGGCTGCTATTAGTCTATTAAAATGATTAGCAAAATGAATAGCACATAGGATGTCTGCTTCTGAGGTTCAGAAAAAAGTCTCACTAGCAATATGATCAGATTAATTTTCAAAATAAAAGACACAAACTATTTGATGAAGCATACATACATTTTTAAATGGCACAAAAGAAGATGCTAAGCAGGAATGGAGGAAGAGGATATGAACATGTCGTTTTATTTGGGAATAAACTGGACTTTTGTGAGGCATTTTTTTGAGTGGCAAAGAGAATGCCAGCTTGCATGTACAGTTCTTTCTAGACTGATGACTCTCCATTTATGTACTGTTCATTGAATATATGGGCTCAGGAAAGGTGTAGAGAAGCTTTTTATTGCAGGAGCAAATTTTTTACAATGAATATTGGTGCTGGTGATCTAAATATTGTCCAATACAGCAGGGGGTTAGAAGTTAAGTTCTATTTATGTTAGACAATTTATATACATTTAAATGTTAAGTAAAGTGAGAAGTGAAGCCAATGCTAAAACCAAGCCTAGGAATCCAGGGCTTAATAACTTACAAATAAAGTAAAGCCAAATGTGTGAGAATAAAATGCAACTTAAGAATAAGAGGAGGGGGCTTCCCTAGTGGTGCAGTGGTTGAGAGTCCGCCTGCCGATGCAGGGGACATGGGTTTGTGCCCCGCTCCGGGAAGATCCCGCATGCCGTGGAGCGGCTGGGCCCGTGAGCCATGGCTGCTGAGCATGCGCGTCCGGAACCTGTGCTCTGCAAAGGGAGAGGCCACAAAAGTGAGAGGCCCGCATACCGCAAAAAAAAAAAAAAGAAAAAAAAAGAATAAGAGTAGGAAGAGGCCTTCAAGATCGTGGAGGAGTAAGACGTGGAGATCACCTTCCTCCCCACAAATACATCAGAAGTACATCTACATGTGGAACAACTCCTACAGAACACCTACTGAACGCTGCCAGAAGACCTCAGACTTCCCAAAAGATATATATTATTTTCCTTTTTCCCTTGCAAAAATTCCCTTGCAAGTGTGTATGTGTATGCTTCTTTGTGTGATTTTGGCTGTATAGCTTTGCTTTTCCATTTGTCCTAGGGTTCTGTCTGGTTTTTTTTTTTTTACACTATAGTTTTTAGCACTTGTTATCATTGGTGGATTTGTTTTTTGGTTTGGTTGCTCTCTTCTTTCTTTCTTTTTTTTATTTTTAATTTCTTTTAATTTTTAATAGTTTTTTAAATTTTTTATTTTAATTTAATTTTATTTTTTCCTTTCTTTCTTTCTTTTTTCCTCCCTTTTCTTCTGAGCCATTTGGCTGACAAGGTCTCGGTGCTCCGGCAGGGTGTCAGTCCTGTGCCTCTGAGGTGGGAGAGCCGAGTTCAGGACATTGGTCCACCAGAGACCTCCCAGCTCCATGTAATATCAAATGGCGTAGGCTCTCCCACAGATCTCCATCGCAATGCCAAGACCCAGCTCCACTCAACGACCAGCAAGCTACAGTGCTGGACACCCTATGCCAAACAACTAGCAACACAGGAACACAACCCCACCCATTAGCAGAGAGGCTGCCTAAAATCATAATAAGGTCACAGACACCTGAAAACACACCACCAGACAGGGTCCTGCCCACCAGAAACACAAGATCCAGCCTCATCCACCAGAACATAAGCACCAGTCCCCTCCACCAGGAAGCCTACACAACCCACTGAACCAACCTTAGCCACTGGGGGCAGACACCAAAAACAACAGGAACTACGAACCTGCAGCCTGTGAAAAGGAGACACCAAACACAGTAAGTTAAGCAAAATGAAAAGACAGAGAAACACACAGCAGACGAAGGAGCAAGGTAAAAACCCACCAGACCAAACAAATGAACAGGAAATAGGCAGTCTACCTGAAAAAGAATTCAGAGTAATGATAGTAACAGTGATTCCAAAATCTTGGAAATAGAATGGAGAAAACACAAAAAAACGTTTAATAAGGACCTAGAAGAATTAAAGAGGAAACAGACAATGATGAACAACACAATAAATGAAATTAAAATTTCTCTAGAAGGAATCAATAGCAGAATAACTGAGTCAGAAGAACGGATAAGTGACCTGGAAGATAAAATAGTTGAAATAACTAACACAGAGCAGAATAAAGAAAAAAGAATGAAAAGAATTGAGGACAGTTTCAGAGACCTCTGGGACAACATTAAACACACCAACATTCGAATTATAGGGGGCCCAGAAGAAGAGAAAAAGAAAGGGACGGAGAAAATATTTGAAGAGATTATAGTTGAAAAATTCCCTAATACAGGAAAGGAAATAGTCAATCAATTCCAGGAAGCACAGAGAGTCCCATACAGGATAAATCCAAGGAGAAACACGCCAAGACACATATTAATCAAACTACCAAAAATTAAATACAAAGAAAAAATATTAAAAGCAGCAAGGGAAAAACAACAAATAACATACAAAGGAATCCCCATAAGGTTAACAGCTGATCTTTCAGCAGAAACTCTGCAAGCCAGAAGGGAGTGTCAGAATATGTTTAAAGTGATGAAAGGGAAAAACCTACAACCAAGATTACTCTACCCAGCAAGGATCTCATTCAGATTCGATGGAGAAATTAAAACCTTTACAGACAAGCAAAAGCTAAGAGAATTCAGCACCACCAAACCAGCTTTACAAAAAATGCTAAAGGAACTTCTCTAGGCAGGAAACACAAGAGAAGGAAATGACCTACAATAACGAACCCAAAACAATTAAGAAAATGGTAATAGGAACATACCTATCGATAACTATCTTAAATGTAAATGGATTAAGTGCTCCAACCAAAAGATATACACTGGCTGAATGGATACAAAAACAAGACCCATATATATGCTGTCTACAAGAGACCCACTTCAGACCTAGGGACACATACAGACTGAAAGTGAGGGGATGGAAAAAGATATTCCATGCAAATGGAAATCAAAAGAAAGCTGGAATAGCAATTCTCATATCAGACAAAATAAACTTTAAAATAAAGACTGTTACAAGAGAGAAAGAAGGACACTACATAATAGTCGAGGGATCAAACCAAGAAGAAGATAGAACAATTGTAAATATTTATGCACCCAACATAGGAGCACCTCAGTACAGAAGGCAAATGCTAACAGCCATAAAAGGAGAAATCGACAGTAACACAATCACAGTAGGGGACTTTAACACCCCACTTTCACCAATGGACAGATCATCCAAAATGAAAATAAATTAAGGAAACACAAGCTTTAAATGATACATTAAACAAGATGGAGTTAATTGATATTTATAGGACATTCCATCAAAAAACAACAGAATACACTTTCTTCTCAAGTGCTCATGGAACATTCTCCAGGATAGATCATCTCTTGAGTCACAAACCAAGCCTTGGTAAATTTCAGAAAATTGATATCGTAACAAGTATCTTTTCTGACCACAACACTATGAGATTAGATATCAATTACAGGGAAAAAATTCTGTAAAAATTACAAACACATGGAGGCTAAACAATACACTACTAAACAACCAAGAGATCACTGAAGAAGTCAAAGAGGAAATCAAAAAAATACCTAGAAACAAATGACAATGAAAACACAACAACCCAAAACTTATGGGATGCAGCAAAAGCAGTTCTAAGAGGGAAGTTTATAGCAATGCAATCCTACCTCAAGAAACAAAAAACATCTCAAATAAACAACCTAACCTTTCACCTAAAGCAATTAGAGAAAGAAGAACAAAAAAACCCCAAAGTTACCGGAAGAAAAGAAATCATAAGGATCAGATCAGAAATAAATGAAAAAGAAAAGAAGGAAACGATAGCAAAGATCAATAAAACTAAAAGCTGGTTCTTTGAGAAGATAAACAAAATTGATAAACTGTTAGCCAGACTCATCAAGGAAAAAAGGGAGAAGACTCAAATCAATAGTCTTGAAAAAGGAGAAGTAACAACTGACACTGCAGAAATACAAAGGATCATGAGAGATTACTACAAGCAACTATATGCCAATAAAATGGACAACCTGGAAAAACTGTTAGAAAAGCACAATCTTCTGAGACTGAAGCAGGAAGAAATAGAAAATGTAAACAGACCAATCACAAGCACTGAAATTGAAACTGTGATTAAAATTCTTCCAACAAACAAAAGCCCAGGACCAGATGGCTTCACAGGCGGATTCTATCAAACATGTAGAGGAGAGCTAACACCTTACCTTCTCAAACTCTTCCAAAATATAGCAGAGGGAGGAACACTCCCAAACTCATTCTGCGAGGCCACCATCACCTTGATACCAAAACCAGACAAAGATGTCACAAAGAAAGAAAACTACAGGCCAATATCACTGATGAACATACATGCAAATATCCTCAACAAAATACTAGCAAACAGAATCCAACAGCACATTAAAAGGATCATACACCATGATCAAGTGGGGTTTGTCCCAGGAATGCAAGGACTCTTCAATATATGCAAATCAATCTATATGATAAAACATATGAACAAATTGAAGGAGAAAAACCATATGACCATCTCAATAGATGCAGTAAAAGCTTTTGACAAAATTCAACACCCATTAATGATAAAAACTCTCCAGAAAGTAGACATAGAGGGAACTTACCTCAACATAATAAAGGCCATATATGACAAATCCACAGCCAACATCGTTCTCAATGGTGAAAACTGAAACCATCTCCACTAAGATCAGGAACAAGACAAGGTTGCCCACTCTCCCCACTGTTATTCAACATAGTTTTGGAAGTTTTAGCCACAGCAATCATAGAAGAAAAAGAAATAAAAGGAATCCAAACTGGAAAAGAAGTAGTAAAGCTGTCACTGTTTGTAGATGATATGATACTATACATAGAGCATCCTAAAGACTCTACCAGAAAACTACTACAGCTAATCAATGAATTCAGTAAAGTAGCAGGATACAAAATTAATGCACAAAAATCTCTTGCATTCCTATACACTAATGATGAAAAATCTGAAAGAGAAATTAAGGAAACACTCCCATTTACCATTGCAACAAAAAGAATAAAATACTTAGGAATAAATCTACCTAAAGAGACAAAAGACCTGCATGAAGAAAACTATAAGACACTGATGAAAGAAATTAAAGATGATACAAACAGATGGAGAGATATACCATGTTCTCAGATTGGAAGAGTCAACATTGTGAAAATGACTATACTACCCAAAGCAATCAATGCAATCCGTATCAAACTACCAATGGCATTTTTCACAGAACTAGAACAAAAAAATTCACAATGTGTATGACAACACCAAAGACCCCAAATAGCCAAAGCAGTCTTGAGAAAGAAAAACAGAGCTGGAGAAATCAGGCTCCCTGACTTCAGACCATACTAAAAAAGCTACAGTAATCAAGACAGTATGGTACTGGCACAAAAACAGAACGATAGATCAATGGAACAGGATAGAAAGCCCAGAGATAAACCCACGCAGATATATGGTCACCTTATGTTTGATAAAGTAGGCAAGAATATACAATGGAGAAAAGACAGCCTCTTCAATAAGTGGTGCTGGGAAAACGGGACAACTACATGTAAAAGAATGAAATTAGAACACTCCCTAACGCCATACACAAAAATAAACTCAAAATGGATTAAAGACCTAAATGTAAGGCCAGACACTATAAAACTCTTAGAGGCAGAACTCTTAGGCAGAACACTATGACATAAATCACCGCAAGATCTTTTTTGACCCACCTCCTAGAGAAATGGAAATAAAAACAAAAATAAACAACTGAGACCTAATGAAACTTAAAAGCTTTTGCATAGCAAAGGAAACCATAAACAAGACAAAAAGACAACCCTCAGAATGGGAGAAAATTTTTGCAAATGAAGCCACTGACAAATGATTAATCTCCAAAATTTACAATCAGCTCATGCAGCTCAATATCAAAAAAACAAACAACCCAATCCAAAAATGGGCAGAAGACCTAAATAGACATTTCTCCAAAGAAGATATACAGATTGCCAACAAACACATGAAAGAATGCTCAACGTCATTAATCATTAGAGAAATGCAAATCAAAACTACAATGAGATATCATCTCACACTGGTCAGAATGGCCATCATCAAAAAATCTAGAAACAATTAATGCTGGAGAGGGTGTGGAGAAAAGGGAACCCTCTTGCACTGTTGGTGGGAATGTAAATTGATACAGCCACTATGGAGAACAGTATGGAAGTTCCTTAAAAATCTAAAAATAGAACTACCATACAACCTAGCAGTCCCACTACTGGGCATATACCTGAGAAAACCATAATTCAAGAAGAGTCATGTACCACAATGTTCATTGCAGCTGTACTTACAATAGCCAGGACATGGAAGCAACCTGAGTGTCCATCAACAGGTGAATGGTTAAAGAAGATGTGGCAGATATATACAATGGAATATTAGTCCACCGTAAAAAGAAACGAAATTGAGTTATTTGTAGTGAGGTGGATGGACCTAGAGTGTGTCATACAGAGTGAAGCAAGTCAGAAAGAGAAAAACAAATACCGTATGCTAACACATATATATGGAATCAAAAAAAAGTGGTTCTGACGAACCTAGGGACAGGACAGGAATAAAGACGCAGACATAGAAAATGGACTTGAGAGAATGGAGTTGAGGATACGGGGAGGGGGAAGGGTAAGCTGGAATGAAGTGAGAGAGTGGCATGGACTTATATATACTACCAAATGTAAAATAAATAGCTGGTGGGAAGTAGCTGCATAGCACAGGGAGGTCAGCTCCATGTTTTGTGACCACCTAGAGGGGTGGGCTAGGGAGGGTGGGAGGGAGATGCACAAGGGAGGAGATATGGGGATATATGTATATGTATAGCTCATTCACTTTGTTATAAAGCAGAAACAAACACACCCTTGTAAAGCAATTATACTCCAATAAAGATGTTAAAAATAAAAAGAATAAGAGGATGAGATTTTATATGGGAGATGTGTTCAGAGTACAGTATCAAAATGACTAACAGGGGAAAACTGGATTTGATGATTCAGAGCATTCTCAGTATCTAAAAACTCTTGCTGGTAAGATAGTGTGTAATTCTTCATTTTACAATTATTATTGAGATTCGCATATGTCTCATGAACTGTACTGGTAATGGAACAATCTGTGATTCCCACTCTGGGCAAGAATAGTATAATAATTGTGTTAAAGATAATTCACAGTAGTAAAGAGAGCATTAGATACAGTGACTTAAATACAGAATTTTATTTGTCTCTTATATAAAGTCTCTAATATCACAGGCCATTGGAAAACCTAGTTGCTCCTGCTTATTTATGAATCCAGGTTCCTTCCACTACTCAACTCCACTGTCTCTTGGATTCTTTGTGGCATCTGCATGTTTGAATCCATGTTGCTGTCAAGTCCAGGTTTTAGTAAGCAAGAGGGTAGAAGAAGGTATAGAGAAAACATGCCTACTGTTTCAATGCCCTGGTTTGAAGGTAGCACCCGTTTTTTTCTCTCACATTCTGTTTAGAACATTGTCACATGGCCACACCAATTTTCAAACGAGGTTGAGAAATGTTATATGACTGGGCAGCCATATGGCTGGCTACTACTCTGTTATTGCAAAAGAATGATGAAACAGATTCTAGTGGGCAGCTTTCAGTCTACCACAGTTGGTTTGTCATCTCTCTGATTTTGTACTTCTTGTTAAATATATATAATTTTTGTTCCAAGAAAACAATAACACCTGGATGGAGAGTTGGAGTATAGACATCCATTTATTGTTTGTATAGGTCAAGATGGCTGTGATCACAATATTTTTCCTACAGGCATGAATAAATTAATTTTTTCAGTTTTATTGAGATGTAATTGACATACAGCGTTGTATAAATTTAAAGTGTACAGCATAATGACTGGATATATATATATTGTGAAATGATTGCCACAGTAAGTTTAGTTAACATCCATATCATATAGATACAAAAAAGAGAAAGAAAAAATTTTCCCTTGTGATGAGAACTTTTAGGATCTACTCTCTTAGCAAATTTAACTGTTTTTTATCACCTTAATTTGATATTGTTGCTAATAAGCAAGAATCAGTGAGATAAGTGAGGATTTAGAATTGAAAGCTAATGAGGACTTAGACTCTGAGTCACCCCTTCAAGCCTAGGCTCTCCACAGAAATTTCCCCTTTAAACCCTTGTCTGTTTAATCTTCACTTCACCCTACTTGATATCCCCTACCAAAATAGAGCTAGATTGCTTAGCTGAACTCCAATCTCCCATACTGAATATATATATATATATATATATATATATATATATATATATATAAATCATTCTGAACTTCACTTTCCTTATCTACAATGGTGAATAATAATAGAAAATACCTCATAGGGCTTTTGAAAGGATTAAATGAGTTCATATATATATATATATTTCTTAGACCAATGCCTGGAACATCATGTCATATAAGAGCTTGGCACATAATAAGTGCTATATATGTATTTTCTGTCATTATCATCATCATCATCATCAAATTTACTGGTTTCCCTGTGTTCAATTTGGATTAATTTATGTGTACCTTTTAATCTTCTGCCGTCTATTCTTTGTGTCAATTTTACTTTTTAATTCTGTTTTTAGATGAAAAGTTTGGGATTAAGACCTCACAAAAAAGAATTTCTGGAAAAGTTTCATTTCATAGTGAAATGGAGGGTGAAGATACAAGAGATGATTCATTGTATTCCATTTTAGAAGAACTGTGGCACGGTGCTGAACAGATAAAAAGCTATCAGGAAAAACAGAACAAACCTCTGAGTCATGCTGCTTTCATCAATAAGAAAATATTGAATACAGAATGGGATTATGGATATAAAGACAGTGGAAAATTTGTTCATCCAGGCCCAAATCGTATTCCTTCACAGAAAAGATCCCATAAACGTGACTCATTTGGAAAGAGTTTAAAGTATAATTTAGATGTACCTATTCATAATAAAAACAATGCAACAAAGAACTTTGATAAAATTATTGGACACGGTGAAGTTTTCACCCAGAGCTCTTCTTATACTAACCATGAAAATACACATACAGGAGTGAAATTCTGTGACAGCAATCCATGTGGAAAAGTCTTCAGCTTCAAACAAGCACTCAGTCACAATCTGAAATTTCCTGTTGGGGAAAAAGCAAATATGTGTACTGAACTTGGGAAGATCTTCACCCAGAGGTCACACCTCTTTGCACCTCAGAGAATTCATACTATGGAAAAACCTCATGAACTTAGCAAATGTGTGAATGTTTTTACACAGAAGCCACTACTCAGTATATATTTGAGAGTTCATAGAGATGAAAAACTATATATATGTTCTGAGTGTGGGAAGGCGTTCATCCAAAATTCAGAATTAATTATGCATGAGAAAATTCATACTAGAGAAAAACCCTATAAATGTAGTGGATGTGGAAAATCATTTTTCCAAGTGTCGTCTCTACTTAGGCATCAGACAACCCATACTGGAGAAAAACTTTATGAATGCAGTGAATGTGGGAAAGGCTTCTCCCTCAACTCAGCCCTCAATGTACATCAGAAAATTCATACTGGAGAAAGACACCACAAGTGCAGTGAGTGTGGGAAAGCCTTTACCCAAAAATCAACGCTCAGAATGCATCAGAGAATTCATACAGGAGAGAGATCCTACATATGTACTGAATGTGGGCAGGCCTTCATCCAAAAGGCACACTTGATTGCACATCAAAGAATTCATACTGGAGAGAAGCCTTATGAATGCAGTGACTGTGGGAAATCTTTCCCTTCTAAGTCACAACTCCAGATGCATAAGCGAATTCACACAGGAGAGAAACCCTATATATGCACTAACTGTGGGAAGGCCTTTACCAACAGGTCAAATCTCAATACTCACCAGAAATCTCATACTGGAGAGAAGTCTTATATATGTGCAGAATGTGGAAAAGCCTTCACAGACAGGTCAAATTTCAATAAACACCAGACAATTCATACTGGAGAGAAACCCTATGTCTGTGCTGATTGTGGGAGGGCCTTCATCCAGAAGTCAGAGTTAATTACACATCAGAGAATCCATACTACAGAGAAGCCTTACAAATGTTCTGACTGTGAGAAATCCTTCTCCAAGAAACCACATCTCAAAGTACATCAGCGAATTCACACAGGAGAGAAACCATATATATGTGCAGAATGTGGGAAAGCCTTCACTGACAGGTCAAATTTCAATAAACACCAGACAATTCATACTGGAGAGAAACCCTATAAATGTAGTGACTGTGGAAAGGGCTTCACTCAGAAATCAGTTCTGAGTATGCATCGCAATATTCATACATGAAAGTAACCCTGTTTCTTGAAAATGAGAAAACCTTATCACAGAAATCAGGTCTAAGTGTGTATTATAAAATTCAACCAAGACCGATCATATATGAATACATTGTATAATTACAATGTATTGTATACATTGTATAAATACATTGTATAAAAAGAATTCATCAGGCTGTTTCACCTGAGAGGAGAAAAATTATTCGGAAGAGACCATCTAAGAAGGCACTGAATGAAGGGGAACTTCCATATTTTCACAGCCTCACAAAATATACTAGAATTCATACCAGGGAAAATGCTGTCAGTTTGAGGCATTAGGAAAAGCCTTCCTGTACAAAGTATTATATAAGGCAAGTTATTATCAAATTCTTTATAGATGGAGTATGCAAAATCATATAAATGACTGTAATGTTTACTGTGTTACATTAAGCAATTTAAAGTGGCAACAAAACAAAAGGTAGGACAACAAAATGATATATTTAATGTGTAGACCTGCTCTCAGTTCTGTAGAGTATTTGCAGCAGAACACATTGCACAATGGGAGGAATAATTGAATTGAAAATTTTTTTTGGATTTAATGTAATTGTGTCTATCAAATATGTTTCCTATTGAATATTTTGCTCATGTGAATCCACAGTTTTAAAGTCATTATGGTTTTATATATACACACATCTGCTGATATAATTTTACACGAATACATACATATAATCCTATCATTCATACTGGTTTCCATGACATCGTATTTTTATCTTCCTTCATTGTGGTACAATGCAAAATAACCACAGATCTCTCCCATCCTTTTATGCACCCCCCTTTGTAATATTACTCTGTTGTTTTTCTTATTAAGAGGTGGAGCTCTCTCTCTATTCCTTGACTCTGAGCTTGGCCATGTGACTTGTTTTGGCCAATGTACATTAACAAAGAGATTCAAGAAGATGCTGGGGAAGTGTGTAAAGCCTGCCTCGAGTCTTACCCTCTCTTGCTGCTCTTTGGAATTCCAAGACCTTCATGTGAAGAAACTCAGATTACTGAGGGATGAGAAGCCACATGGAACAGAGATGAACCAGGCCAGCTGAAGCCCCTTAGACCAAATGCCAGACATGGGAGTGAGGCTTTCATCAACCTCCAGCCCCAGCCACGCCAGCCCACACCAGAAGAGCCACACCAGTTATCCCAGCCAACCTGGAGAATTATGAGATAAATAAAATGATTATTGTTTTAAGCTACTAAGTTTGGGGTAGTCTGTTGCACAGCAAATGCTAAGTAATACCTAAAAGTGTACGTCTACTGGGGGTATTGTTTCAAAATATAAGACGTGACATTAGCTTTGGGCCTGGGCAGCAGGCAGAGACTGGAAAAACAATGAGGAAAACTGTTAAGAAAGGCTGGAAAAGATGGCAGTCTGTGTTGTTTAGTAAGGGAAAGAAATAGCAAAACAGTCACCATCCTCTGTGGAAAGATAATGTACCAAATGAACTTGTGGATCTGGCTAAAGAGATTTCCAACAGAATGTTGGAATTATCAGTTTGCTTCTTTTAGCTGCATGTGATAAGATACAGAAAGAAAAGTATGAACTAAGCAAATAACTGTTCCATTTGTGAGCAGAATTCAGAAGAAATCACAGAAAAGCCAGGACTTGGCTGGGTTGAAAATAACTGCTTCACATCTCCAGTCTCTCCAGACACCAAAATATTCTCAAGGTGAAAAAATGGCCCAAGGGTAGAGATCAAATCGTAGATGTGGTTCTACGACCCTTTGTTAAAATGTGTGAAATATTTAAGTTGGAGTTTGGGAGACTCTCAGCTAAGTCAAACAGCTTCTTAAAACTTCACATTTTCCCAGTAGCCTGACACACTGCTCAAAGTAGGGAGGGTAAAAAGAATTGTTGATGTCGCATTTGGGACATGGAGTAAATACAAACCAGATTCATAGAAACTTGTAACATTTTTACTAGAGTTTTACTAGCAAAACTACCTCCAGGTTGGACTTAAAGGGACTGAAACAGTCCAAAATGAAAAGTGGCCTGTGGACTCCCCTCTCTAACTTCTGTGAACAGGAAGCAAGCTAAGAAAGTTACTCAGCTGCAAACATGGGCCATTTCTTATGGGAAAAGAAGGCTGTCTCAGAAGACCCAAGAACGATGTACTAAAATGGACTGGGAAGCCATTCCCAGGTAGAACTGTGACCTAAGCAAGAAACATTTGCCCCTGGGGCAGGGAAACCTGACAATATTTGCTCTCTGGGATTTCAGAATTATTATGGAACAGTGACATATGTGCCTCTTGTTCCTCCCCTTTTTGAATGGGAGTATTTGTTGCAGTTATCCTGTCCCTATCTCATTATTGTATTTATATTTATGTGTGTGTGTGTGTGTGTGTGTGTGTGTGTTGGGTTGGGGGGGTGGTCATATAACTTGTCATTTAACTCACAGGTCTCTGGATCAAGAAACTGAGAAACTGCACCCAAGGAGCCTCAGCCATATCTGAACCTGATGCAGAAGACTTAAGGTCTTAGATTTGAGCCTGATGCTATAATTTGGGATAAACGTTTAGAGGTCTTGGAATGGAGGTGAACATATTTTGCATGGTATGACAATGTAAATAATTTATGACCAGAAGAGAGACTGTTAGACAGAAAATGCTACAAATTTCTATCCTTATATGTATGCCTGTTTTCAGTCATTATTTTGCTTTGTGTTTCAGTTGGGATAATTTCTATTAACCTATCTTCAAGTTCACTGATTTTTAACCCCTACCCTGGCTCTGTTAGATCCACTGATGAACCCATTGAAGGCATTCTTCATCTCAGTTATGTTTTCTTTTCATTTCTAGTATTTCCATTCTCTCTGCTGAAATTCCCCATCTGTTCATACCTGTTGTTTACATTTTCCACTACCCTCTTTAACATATTAATTAATCATTGTTATTTTAAATTCCCTGTTTGACAGTTCCAACAACTGGATCAACTGAGTCTGGATCTGTTGATTGCTTTGTCTCTTGACAGTGGATTGTTTTCTCTTGCTGTTTTGCATGTAATTTTTGGCTGAATGTCCAATGTTGTATGTAGGAGAGTAGAAACTAAGGTAAATATTTATTCCTGGGAGTAGATAATGGCTGCTTTCCTTATAGGTCATTAGCATAGGGGAATTGAGTCCATCTAGTCAGGATTTAGGCTGGGTTTAGGTTTTGTTGCTCTCTTTACCTACAGTGTGTCAATGACTTCAAATTTCTCTAGTGTTACCTTGTGCTTAGAGTAGGCACTGGTTTTCCAGATAATTTTTCTCAATATTCCTGAACCACCCTTGCCTTTAGGTGTTTCCTATGTGCCTGCATCTCAGAGAGACTCCCTCTCTATGCTCTTGCTTCTCCCTTAGTAGTAGACTTCTATTATTACCTGGGTCTTGGTGACCTGATGAGTGGGGGGACAGGAGTTGTCCTGGGCCAGCCTCAGTCTTAGGCAGGCCCTGTATCCCTAGGTCTTGGAGGGTGAGGCTTTTTCAGTGATCCTGCCCTCCCCATTAGTATAAAGCCTTAAATGGTCTGGGCCTAGGATGGTTTCCTGCCCTTCCTCTGTGAGTGGAAGGTTTTTTCCCTTTTCCTTTCCTCTAGCCACAGTGGATCTTCACCTATGTCCTGTGGGCAACAAGGTTTGCTGCACTTCCCCCAGTGGCTTAAGGCTTTTGCTTTGTAGGGGAATAGGGTCCCATTGGGGCTTTGTGCCATTTCTGTATCAGCAGCTGTCCCCTTGCAGGCCTACACCACTGAGAGAGGCTTTCTCCAATCCCACCCTATCCCCAGTGTTTCTTGTGAGCACCCAGTGGAGGTCTGTGAAGAAGAACCTGCAAATGGGGGCTAACTACCCCTAGGTCTGCAGCTCTCAGAGGTCCTATATTCTCACACTATCCCACACTCAGCCTTTAGAAATTTATTTAAAATTCTTGCTGAATTCTTACTGCTGGTGTGGTAGACCCATCTTCCTTCCTGCTCTGCCATAGGTGACCAGTGATAACTTCCTGTCTCCTTTGAGGCATTTGTCTTATATATCAAGCTAGTTGGTTGCTCTATGATGAGTTCAAGAAAAGTTATGATTTTGTAGATTACCTGAATTTTTTCTAATTATAAGAATGGGAGCTCTTTTCAGGTGTCTACATTCTAGCCAGAATCCAGAAGTTTGGATGGTCTCCCTTTAGTCACTACCATCAGAATATATGCCACCTTTCAATATGACTTTGCCACTTCACCCAAGAGGTAGAGTCCATTTCTCCAGCCCTTGAAACTGGATTTGGCCACTTCTTTGGCCAGTAGGACATTAGCAAATATGACACAAGCAGAGGCTTGAGAAGTACTTGCACACTGAGGTTTGCCCACTCTTGCTGCTCTTTGAAATCCTGAGCCCAAGTGTGAAAAAGCCTGGATTATGCTATTAGAGGATGAGAGACCTTATGGAGCAGTGATGGAGCAGAGATGAGCCATCCCAGTTGAGGTGCCCTAGACCAACCATATTTCATCTGCCAGATGTGTGAATGAAGCCATTCTATCCATCTAGCCATGGTCAAGCCTACTGTGGTCGGCAGCCTCTGAGATGACCTTGAATTATCGCCACCTCCTGGTATCTACACCCTTGTGTAATTCTGTTCCCTTGAGTTTGGGTTGGATTAGTGACTTGGTTCTAGTGAATAGAATGAGGCAGAGGTAATGGGATGTCACGTCCAAGATTAGGTTACAGAAAGATGGGGGCTTCCATTTTGGATGCTGTCACTCTCAGAGGGTTTACTCTAGGGGAAGCATGAGGCAGCCCTATGGAGAGACCCACATGAGTGAGTTTTGGAGCATATTTTTCCAGTCTAGCCTTCTCATAAGACCAGAGCCTCAGCTTACAGCTTGACTGCAACCTTATGAGAGACCTTCAGCCAAAGGCACCCTTCTGAGCCTCACCTGAATTCCTGACCCACAGAAACCGTAAGATAATAGATGTTGTTTTAAGCTGCTAAATTTTAGGGTAATTTGTTAGATAGTAATAGATTACAATAGTAATACACTGGCCTAGACTAGAAAAGCTCTGCCATCCACCCCACCCATCCCAGACAACTCACAGAATCGTGGATTAAAATGTTGATTGTTTTAAGCCACTAAGTTTTGGGTGGCTTATTACCGAGAAAAAGCTAACTAATACATTTATTATTTACTGAATTTCCTCTTCCACTATTTATCCCCAACAGATAACCAGTACTAATTAACCACTATGAACACTTTCATGTTTTAATCTGTGCTCATAATTGTATATAGATATACATATGTTACATGCTTATAATCAGACAGAAGCTGTATAAGGATTGTTTTCTTCCTTGATTTTCAAATATGGGATCATGTCACACAACTATCTCTGCTTGCTTTATTACTCAACAATAACGCTTTTGAATGATTGCATGATAGTTTGTGGGGTGGATATGCAATAATTTATTCAACCATTTGCATAGTAAGATTTATTTATACACCCCCTTTTCAACTTAGGAGCAATGCTGTTCAAAATATTGAGGCAATTTGCATAGTGGTTGGGTAGATAGGCTCAGGAACCAGTCAGCTAGGGTTTCAATCCTGGCTCTACCAGTTACTAGCTATGTGACCTTGGACAGGTTAGTTAACCTCTCTGTCCTGATTTCTTCAGCTGTAAAGGATGGATGTTCACAGTAGTACCTATCTCATAGATTTGACATGAGATGTGTATAAACTTCCTAGGGCTGCTGTAATAAAGTACCACAAACTGAGTGGCTTAAAACAACAGAAATGTATTGTGAGGGCAGAAGTCTGAAATTAAGGTGTCAGCAGGGCCACACTCCCTCTGAAGGCACTAGAGAAGGAATTGTTTTGTGCCTCTCACCTAGTTTTTGGTAGTCTCAGTCATTCCTTGGCTTGTGGATACATCACTCCAGTCATACAGCCATTTTCTTCCCATGTGTCTTCACATCGTGTTCCTTCTGCTAGTCTGTCTCTGTGTCTAATTTTCCCTTTTTTTTAAATAAGAATACCAGTCATATTGGATTAGGCCCACCCTACTGGCCTCATTTTAACTTGATTACTTCTGTAAAGACTCTGTTTTCAAGTAAGGTCACATTCTGAGGTACTGGAGGTTAGGACTTCAACATATCTTTGGGGGGTACACAATTACTCATAACAAGAAGTTGATGCACTTATCTGTGTAAAGCACTTAGAACTATGTGTGGGGAGAAGTTCTTGATGAATACTAGATACACCCCACTTCCTGAGCCTGCCAAGTCCCCCCTACCATTCTCTATGCTTGGGCAGGATTTGAGAGCTTGTGTGTGGTATCTTAGTCTCATCCAACTACCTAAAGAAAATGTTTAGAGTGACAGGGAAAGCAGGCCAAGGACCAAGGCTTGGGCTATCAGCATTTGAGGACCAGGCCAAGAAAGATTCATCTACAGAGGATAATGGGAAGGAACAGCTGGAAAGGTGAAAACATACCAGGTGAGCAAGGGGTTCACAGAGAACAGAGTGTTTCCAAGGAGTGTTTCAGTGGAGGAACTGTCCACACTAGAGGTCAATTCACATGAGGAAAGAAAACCGGTGCTTGGATTTTGTGACAAGGAGGTCATTATTAACTTTGGTGAGTGTTATTTTAGAAGTGAATTTAACTAAGGAAAACAATTGAGCAAATTTGAAGGAGTTTCTGAACTCAGGTGGTGTTACTTCACCACAAAACTTTTCCAGTAGAAAGAAAAATTAGGTTATTGGGCTGTATTGTTCTACTGTTGTCTGGGTTATGCTGAGAAATGTGTTTTCAAGAATCCTGTGTGACTCCAGGTTAGAGTTGGCCAAAAGTAGAAATTGCATGAGATTCGGGAGGTCAAAGTGAAGGAACAACCATTACTCCAAAAGTTTGAGATTAGATACAGGGAAGGACAGATGCAGAGATACCCGGAAGGTCTTAATTTTTCCTCACTCTCTTCCACTCTGTATTCAGCCCTTTCTATCTCCCAGCCCTGCTTACCTACAGTGGCCCCAGGCCTGCCACCAGATGCCTAGCTGCAACCCACAAAGGCAACAGCTCTTCATATATTTCTCCATCAGCTCCCCTTTCATAGTCTCACTTAAGCAGCTGGATGTGCCTGGCTTCTCAGATTTTCTTGCAAGCACTGACTTATCCACCCATGCCAGTGTTTCAAAAGGGCTGGTTTAGTGACTTCTCTAATCTTCCAGCTTCCCCTTCCATACCTTTACTTCCCCAGCTACTCCCACAATTGTGCATGATCTAATTCATATAAAAATTCCTTATTCCATAATACTCATAGTGAATCCACTTCCCTGATTGAACCCTGATTGTTAAAGTTACACTTTCTTTTCCTGAGAACTTGGTAAGCATTGCTCTTCTAAAATTGAGTGGTACCATTGAGAAGTCTTAGATTAACCTGATATTTTTCTTGTATGTTTCTGCCACGTGATTCTTTTTTTATGCTGGAAGTTAAGGATCTTTAGAAGCATATGCCTTAGTCTTGATTTTTGTGAGCTAATTTTAACTGGGTTATAGTTAGCTGTTCCAATCATGATTCAAGCCTTTTATTTCAGGGAAGTTTTATTTTGTTTAACTTTTTTATCTGGTCCATCTCTTTTCTTCAGGGACATCAAGTATGCATATGTAATGTGTCTTTGTCATCTTCTCCGTCCATTTCTTACCACTCTACATTCGTTTCATACATTCGTTTCATACATTCGTTTCATTATTCTTTTTGGTTGTTTGTGATTGGCTCTAGCCTCCTGTTCAGAGATAATTCTCCATGAATTCTTAATGTCTAGACATCAAGCCAGTGTGCTCAGGTTTATTTACATTCCAGAACAGTAAAGATAGAGAATGTCTCCCTCCCTGGAGACATTCCCAGAGAAGATTTACTTACATTCTAGGACAATAAAGGTAATGTCTCGCTTTGTAAGATAAGGATGGGCAGTAAATCAATATAACAATATTGTGTTTTCCCCACATTTTAATTATGTCAATTTTCAATCATGTAGAAGTACTGAAAGAACAGTACAGTGAACACACATACAACTTTCATCTAGATTCAACAATGTATATGTAAATTTTTTCCTGAATAATTGATGGTAAGTTATAGACATTATAACATTACACTCAAATATTTGAGCATCCATATCCTAAAAATAAGGACATTCTCCCCATAACTAGATCATCATTATCAATCTAATTCTCATATGATATCTAATACGATATATCCATTCCATTTTCAAATTTCTCTCATTGTCTCCAAAATATATTTTACAACTTTATTGAGGTATAATAACATATAGTAAATAACATATAGTAAATGGAACTTGTTTAAAGTGTACAATTTGATGAGTTTTGACATATGTATGTACCTTTAAAACCATCACTACAATAAAAATAACATATCCATTACCCATAAAAGTTTCCTTATGCCCGTTTGTCATCCAACCCTCCCTCCCCACACCCTTCCCCCCATCCACAGGCAACCACTGATCTGTTTTTTCTCACTATAAATTAGTTTGAATTTTCTACAATTTTATATAAATGGAATTGTACTGTAGGCATTCTTGTTTTGTTTTGCTTCTTTCATTCAGCATAATTATTTTGTGATTCGTTTTTGTTGTTACATGTATCTATAGTAATTACTTTTTACTGCTAAATGGTATTTCATTGTATAGATTACCAAATTTGTTTATCCATTCATGTGTTGATAGAAATCTGTGTTGTTTCTAGTTTTTGGCTATTACAAATAAAACTGATATGAACATTTGAATACAAGTCTTTGTGTGGATGTAGCTTTCATTTCTCTTGTGTGAATACCTAGGATTGAATAGTTTGGTCATACACTGAGTGTATATTTAGCTATTTAAGAAATTTGCAAACTGTTTTCCAAAGTGCTGTACCATTTTACATTTCCACCAGCAGCATATAAGTGTTCCATTTGCTTCACATCTTTGCCCTCACTAGGAATGATTATTCCTTTTAATTTTAGCCATTTTTGTGGGAGTCATGTGGTTTTAACTTACACTTTCCTAATAACTAATGCTATAGATCATCTTGTGCTTATTTACAATCTATATATCATCTTGGTTGATATATCTTTTCAAATACTTTGCCCAGTTGTAAGAGTTCTTTATATATCCTAGATATAAGTCCTTTGTTGGATATATATTTTGCAAACATTTTCTCCCAAGTTTGACTTTTCATTTGAATAACAGAAGAGCAAAGGTTTTTAATTTTAATAAGTCCAGTTCATTTATACGTTCCTTATAGTTCATGTTTTTGAGTCATGGTTAAGAAATTTTTGCAAAACTCAGGGTCACTAAGACTTTATCCTATGCTTTCTTCTAGACATTTTATAATATTGGTTCTTACATTTAGTCCTGCTATCCATTTTGATTTAATTTTGTATATGGTCTTAGGAAACGGTTTAGGTTCACTTTGTTTTGCATATGGCTGTCCAATTGTTCAAGAACCATTTGTTTAAAAAAAATTATCCTCCCTCGATTGACTTGCCTTGTCATTTCTGTAAAAAAGTCAGTTGATTGGTTGTATTTCTGAGTACTTCAGTTCTGTTTTTCCATTTGTCTATCTTACTGCCAGTACCACTGTTGGCATTGTTGTAACTTCTGTATTACTCTAGCATTAGTGATTACTGTAGTTTCATAATAAGTCAAAGTCAGATAGTGTTAAGTCCTCCAACTTTACTTTTCTTTTCCACAATTGTTTTGGCTATTCTAGGTCTTTTAAATTTCCATATGAATTTTAGAATCAGCTTGTTTGTTACTATAAAAGGCCTGCTTGGGTTTTGATTGGGATTGAATTGAATCTATAGATCTATTTGGAAATAATTGACATTTTAATAATATTGAGTTTTCAGATCCATGAACAGGGTATATATTTCCATTTATTTAGGTCTTCTTTCATTTCTCTCAGAAGTGTTTTGTAGTTTTTAGTATGCAAGTTTTATACATTTTGTCAAATTTATCCCTAAGTATTTCATATGCCTATATTATTTTAAATGGTATTAATTATTTTAAAATTTCCAATAGTTATTTGCTAGGATAGAGAAATACAATTGACTTTCACATGTTGATCTTGTATCCCATAACCTTGCTAAGCTCACTTATTAGTTCTAGTAGCTATTGTTGATCCTGTTAAGCTTTTCTACATAGACAATCATGTCATCTGTGAGAAATGGTAGTTTTGCTTCTTCCTTTCCATTATAGGTGCCTTTTATTTATTTTCTTGTCTTATTGTACTGGCTACAGTACAATGTTGAATAGAAGTGATCAGAGTGGATATCTTTGCCTTTTTCTTGATCTTAGGAAGAAAATATTTAGTCTTTCACCTTTGAGTATGTTAGCTGTGGGTTTTTCATATATGCTCTTTATCAGGTTGAGGAAGTTACCTCTATTACTAATTTGTTGATAGTTTTTATCAAGAAGAGATGTTGGATTTTGTCAAATGTTTTTTCTCCAGCTATTGAGACAATCATATAGCTTTTCTTTTTTAATTTGTTAATCTGTCAAATTACATTGATTATATTGATTTTTGATAGTTACATAAATCTAGCATTTCTGGAATTAAACCCCTCTTAGTCATGATGTATTATCATTTTTATATATCGCTGGACTCAATTTGCTAAAGTTTTTGTTAAGAATTTTTGCATGTATTCTTATTTAGGATGTTGGGTTTTAGTTTTCTTATATTTTCTTTGTCTGCTTTTGGTATCAGGATAATGCTGACTTCATAGAATGAGTTGGGAAGTGGTCCCTCCCCTGGAAGATTTGGTGTAGAAATGGCGTTATGTCTTCCTTTAATGTTTGGTAGAATTTGCCAGTGAAGCCATCTGGCACTGGTATTCTTTTATAAAAGATGTGGTGTATATTTCATGGAATATTATTCATGAAAAAGAAGAAAATCCTGCCATTTGTGACAACATGGATGGACCTTAAGAGCATTATGCTAAGTGAGGAAGTCAGACAGAAAAAGACAAGTACTGTACGATATCACTTATATGTGGAATCTTAGAAAACCAAACTCATAGAAACAGAGAACAAAATGGTGTTTACAAGGAACTGGGAGGGGTGAGGCAATGGGGAGATGTTAAAGGGTACAAACTTGCAGTTAGAAGATGAATAAGTTCTGGGGAGCTAATGAATGGCATTGTGACTATAGTTAACAATACTGTATTATATACTTGAAAGTTGCTAAGAGACTGGATCTTTAATGTTCTCACCACAAAAAGAAATTATAATTATGTGACATCATAGGGGTATTAGCTAATGCTATGGTGGTAATCATGCTCCAGTATATAAGTGTATCAAATCAACAGGTTGTACACCTTAAACTTACACAACATTAAATGTCAATTATGTCTCATTTTTTTAAAAAGTTTTTAACTAAAAATTCAATTTAACGGTTATAAGGCTATTCAGGTTATCATTTTCTTCACTGAGCTTTAGTAGTTTGTATTTTTCAAAGAATTTGTCTATTTCACATAAGTTGTCTAATTTAGGAGCAAAATGTTGTTCATCATATTCCTTTTTTATCCTTTTAATAAAATCTGGAGGATCTGAAGTGATCTTCCCTTCTCCCATTCTTGATATTAGTAATTTGTGTCTCATTTTTCTTCTGCGCAGTTTGGCTAGAGATTTATCAATTTTATTGATTTTTCTCAAATATCCAGCTTTTGGTGTGATTGATTTTTCTCTATTGTTTTTCTGTCTTCAATTTTATTTATGTTCCCTTGTTTATTATTTCCTTTCTCTGCTTACTTTGAGTTAAATTTGCTCTTCTTTTTCTAGTTTCTTATGGTTGAAGCTGAGTCACTAATTTGAGATGTTTCTTCTTTTGTAGTATAAAGTTTTAGTGATATAAATAACCCTTTAAGCACTCATTTAGTAGCATATACTGATATGTTGTCTTTACATATTCATTCAGTTCAAAATACTTCCTAACTTACCTTGGGATGTCTTCTTTGTCCCGTGTTTTATTTAGATGTGTGTTACAGTATCCAGATATTTTAGAATTTTCCACTTTCTGTTATGATTTATAATTTGATTCCATTGTGATCAGAGAATATACTTTGTATGACTTGAATACTTATAAATTAATTGAGACTTCTGTTACGGTACAGAATATGGTCTATCTTGGTAAAAGTTTCATGCACACTTGTAAAGAATGTATTTTTCTCTTGTTATGTGGCATGATCTATAAATATGAATTAAGATCTTTGATAGTATGATTCAAGTCTTCTGTAGCCTTACTGATTTTATGTCCATTCTATCAGTTATTGAGGGAGAGGTATTGAAATCTCCAACTAACATTGTGCTTCTTTCTATTTCTCCTTTCAGTTATACAGTTGATGCTTTATCTATTTTGAAGCTCTGTTATTAGGTATACAGCATTTAGGACTGTTATGTCCATTTGTTGAGTACGCCCTTTTTTCATTATGAAATGACTCTATCATGGTAAAATTCTTATATTAATAGCCACTTCTTTTTTTCTTTTGATCCGTTTTAGCAAGTGTGTATTTTCCCATCACACACACTTATATATAGTCTCCAGCCCTTCCAGAGGCTGAACTGATACCACATGGCTCAAAACCCTTACCATAAATCCCATTGTTGGCATAGACTACCCAGCATGGCTCCAGGCTCCCAGGTAACAGACAGTCTTATCAGGCAGGACACTCCAAGGGCTTAGAGGTTACCTCCTAGGAGCTGGGTCAAGGGGCCAAGCCTTTCTTTGGTCAAGGTTTATCCTTTACTGAACACCAACCTTTTTTCTGTTCCAGGATCCAATGCAGTTTATCACATTGCTTTGAGTTGTCATGTTTCCTCAGTCTCCTCCAACCTGTGACAGCTTCTTTGGTCTTTATCTTTCATGATCTTGACACTTTTGAAGATTAGTCTTGTAGATATGATAAGTAGTCTTGTAGAAATGTTCCTCAATTTGCATTTGTCTGATGTTTTATCATGAACATATTGAGGTTATGGATTTGGGGGATGGATATCACAGAGATTATGTGCCCTTCTTATTGCATTATTTCAGGGGACAGATTATATGAACGTGACTTATTACTAAGTGATATTACTAAGTGACATTAACCTTGGTCACTTTGTTATGGTGGTGTCTCCCAAGTTTCTCTGTTGTAAAGTTACTGTTTTTCCTCTTTCTATACTCTTCACTGACTCAAAAGTCCTCATACTGAAGGAAAGGGCGATTAAGCTCTACCTTCTGGATGGAGGGGCATCAAAGAGTTTGTAGTCATATGTTAAAACTACCACAAGGGAAATATTTTGAGGTTGTGCAAATATCCTGTTTCTCCTTAAAGTTTCATCCATTAATTTTAGCGTTCATCAATGGCTCTTGTTTTGTTCTAACAGTGATTTTCTTTCCCTCATTGCTTCTACATTTATTAACTGGCATTCCTCTATAAGGAATATTTGTATTTTCTATTCTTTGTATTATAATCCAGTACTACATTATGTATTATGTGGCACAAATTGTTATAAGTTTGGCCATTGTTAGGTCTTTCAGCTTGCCTCCTGAGTCCCTTTAACATGCCCCCATCATTTTATCGTGGAGGAGGGTACTTCCTTACTTACTGGAAGTATAAGAAAATCCAGGCTCATCTTGTAATTTCCCTGATCCAGACCTAGATTCAGCTATTAATTTCTCCAAGGAGATCTGGTTTCTTTTGTTGGAAAATGGCATTTAGAAACCAAGCTCTCGGCATTATGTATGTTTATTGCTACTGGTGTGTCACTGCTAGGAGTGTCAAAGAGCTAGGAAATACATGTATGTATCCTACCCATGTATACACATATTTATTTTTATTTATTTAGCTATCTATCTGTATATATTTTAAAAGAAACATGAGTTCATGCTGATATTCCTGACTTGAACCCAGTACTACGGGGTTCCTTTAGCCTTCTCCCAGCCCTTGCTTATTTGCACTTCTTTATCTTGACAGGAAAGAAAAACAACTCCATTTCTGTGGGCCAATTTTGGGGTTCCCTATTCTCTATTCAGTTCCACTGATCTGTGTTTCTGGATTTTTGTCATTACCACACTGTCTTGATAACTGTAGCTCTACAGTGAGTCTTGAAATTGGGTAATGCAAATCCTCCAATTTTGTTTTTTCATAATTGTTTTGGTTATTCTTGTTCCTCTATTTTACCATAACAATTTTAGAATTAGCTTGTCAAGGGTGGTGGGGTATATAGCTCAGGGGTAGAGCATTTGACTGCAGAATTAGCTAAAAAATAACTTTAAAATGCTTGTTGGGAATTTAATTGGAATTACATTGCATCTATAGATCAAATTGGGGAAGAATTGGCATTTTAATTATATTGGGTCTTACAATCCATGAGCATGGCCTATCTTTCCATTTATTTACATGATATTTTATTTCTTTCATTGATGTTTTTTTCAGTATACAGATCCTGTACATATTTTGTTAGATATATACCTAATTAGTTTGTCTTTGTGGTCATATTATGTGTGTTATATTTTTGTTTTTTGTGTTTTTTTTAACATGTGTTATATTTTTAAATTTCAAATTCCAATTGTTCATAGCTGGTATGTAGGATATAATTGACTCGTATATTTGACAGTGTATCCTGAAATCTTGCTAAACTTGCTAGTTCTAGGAGCTTTTTTCTAGACTTTAAATTTTTATCTACATAGACAATAATGTTGTCTGAAAATAGAGTTTTCTTTCTTTCTCTCCAATCTGAATGTCTTTTATTTCCTTTTCTTATCTAATATAGCACTGTCTAGGACTTCCAGCAGAATATTGAATAGGAGTGATCAGAGAAGACATACTTGCCTTGTTTCTAATCTTAGAACGAGAGCATGCAATTTCTCACCATTCAGTATGATGTAAATTGTAGGGTTTTTGTAGATTCCATTTATTAGGTTAAGGAATTTCCATTCTGTTCTTAATTTGCTTTGAGTTTTTATCATAAGTGGGTATTTATCAAATGCTTTCTCTGCATCTACTGAGATGATTATATGGCTTGTCTTATTTAGTCCATTAATATGGTGAATGAAAATGATTTTCAAATGTTGAAACAGCCTTGCACTCCTGGCATGAACCCCTCATTGTTGTGATATGTGAAATACATATGTGTTCGTATGTACGTGTATACATATACATATGTGTATATGCATCTTTTATAAATTGTATATTTTTATAAATCTTTTATAAATTGTATATTTTTATATCTTTATAAATATAAATATATAAAATATATTTATATATTTATACATATAACTAATATTTTAATGAAGATTTTTGTGTCATGTTCATGAAGGATATTGGTCTTCAGTTTTTTCTGTCATATCATTTTCTGGTTTTAGTATTTGGGTAATGCTCCCTAATAAAATGAGTTGGGAAGTGTTCCCTCCTCTTTTTTTCTGAAAGAAGTTATGTTTTCTGAAATGTTGGCAAGGGTATGGAGAAATTGGAACTTTCATGAATTGATTCTGGGAATATAATATGGTACCACCTCTGTGGAAAATAGTTTGGCAGTTCCTCAATAAGTTAAACGTAGAATTACCAAATGACCCATCAATTCCACTTCTAGGTATATACCCAAAATAGTTGAAAACAAGTGTTCAAACAAAAACTTGTACATGAACATTCACAGAAGCACTATTCACAATAGCCAAAAGGTAGAAACAACCCAAGTGTCCATCAGCTGATGAATGGATAAACAAAACATGGTATATCCATAAAATGGAATATTATTCAGCCACAAAAAGGAATGAAGCATAGATTCATACCACAACATGGATAATCTTTGAAAACATTACACTAAGCGAAAGAAGACAGACACAAAAGGCCACATATTGTATGATTCCATTTAAAGGAACTATCCATAACAGGCATATCTGTAGAAACAGAAAGTGGTAGTGGTTGTCAGGGGTTGTGGGAGAGTGGGATGAGGGGTGATTCTTTATGGGTAGGACCTTTTTTTTTTTAAGAAGTTTTTTTTTTAATTTTTAATTTATTTTTAATTTATTTTTGGCTGCATTGGGTCTTTGTTGCTGCATGCGGGCTTTCTCTAGTTGTGGCGAGTGTGGGCTACCCTTCATTGTGGTGGACGGGCTTCCCATTGTGGTGGCTTCTCTTGTTGCAGAGCATAGGCTCTAGGCGTGGGCTTCAGTAGTTGTGGCTCGCCGGCTCTAGAGCGCAGGCTCAGTAGTTGTGGCGCACGGGCTTAGTTACTCCGCGGCGTGTGGGATCTTCCCAGACCAAGGCTCAAACCCATGTCCCCTGCATTGGCAGGTGGATTCTTAACCACTGACCCACTGGAGAAGCCCCAGGAGGTTTCTTTTTGAGGTGACAAAAATATTGTGGAACTAGATAGTGGTGATGGTTGCTCAACATTGTGAATATACTAAATGCCAAAAAATTTCTGAGAGAGAGAGAGGAAGGGAAGGAGGAAGGAGAAAGGAGGAATGAGGAGAGAAGGAAGGAAGTGGGGGGAGGGAAGGAGGAAAGGAGGAAGGGAGGGAGGGAGGGAGGGATGGAAGAAGAAAAAGAAAATGTGTGTAGCTTGAGTTAATATACATTCATATACAGTCCTCCCTGGGTAACCATGGGGATTGCTTACAGGACTCCTGCAGGTACCAAAATTTGAGGATGCTCAGGTCCCTTACAGTTGGCCCTCTGTATCTGCCGATGCAGAACCCACAGATATGGAGGGCTCACTGTATTTCCAAGCCTCCAAGTTAGCTAAGAGGGCCTAGAAGAAATAATAACCCAATGAGTACCAATGAACATACACAGCAACCAGATCTGGGTTTCTAAATATCATTTTCTAATAAAAGGAACCAGAGCTCCTTGAAATAGTTGAACTGGGGCAGGGAAAATACAAAATGAGGTGGAGCAACTTGTAGTTCCAGGAAGTAAGGAAGTACTCAAAAAAAAGATGCGGGCATACCAAAAGGGCACCATAGCCAACCTGAGTCTGCTTGCAATGGCCAAAGGTGGAACAATTTGAGACAGAAGATAAATAACCATATTATTAGATTATAACCCATAGAATAAAATAAATATGAGTACAAGTTGATATAAATAAATAGATGGGGGAAAGGGACAACTCTTACTTATAGAATAATTCTAATTAATAAAGGCAAAAGGAATGAGGGGAGTATAAAAGCACTATTTTTTTAGAACACCACAGTAAAAAATGTTGCAGACAAGATCCATCCACGGGTGCTAAAATTAGTAGGTGAAAATTTGATAGGAAACAATGTATTTGCATAGTCTCAACATATTTTTCCCAAGATATTTGTTAATTACAAAGAGAAAATAGTAAAATTAGAGTGGACAAACCTGGCAGACACCACTGGGTTAACCAATCAAGGTTAACATCACCATGGTGGCACAAGAATGGGAATGTAGTTAATGCCACTGAACTGTACACTTAAAAATGGGCTAATATTGGCTGTACAGCAGAAACTGACACAGCAGTGTAAAGCAACTATACTCCAATAAAAAAATAAAAAATAAAAGCAGGCAGACTGGCAAAAAAAATTGGGTTAATATTGGGAATTTCCTCGCGGTCCAGTGGTTAGGACTCTGTGCTTTCACTGCTGAGGGTGCGGGTTCAATCCCCAGTCCAGGAACTAAGATCCCTCAAGCGCACAGCATGGCCAAAAAAATGGGGGATTAACATGGTAAATTTTATGTTACATGTATTTTGCCACAATTTTTTAAAAAGTAATCTTACATCTATGACTGAGGAAGAAGGGGGCACTGACAGCCCCAAGATATGATATGTCCTATGAAATACTTGGGACAAACTTATACTAAGAAATGATTTATTGTTTATCTGAGATCCAGATTTGTCTATTTTTATTTGCTAACTCTGGAAACCCTACCCAAGAGGCCACACTTTCCATTTGAACCAGAACTTGCTCTGAATGAACAAAGCTTGCAATAGCGTTCTAAGAAACTCAAAACCCCAAAGAACTCTGGCATGTCCTTTTTCACTTGTATTACTTCCCTGTGTGAGCCAGCTCTTTACACTGAGAATGATATAAAAGGAAAGAAAGATCAGGCAACATAGAATTCCTCTTCCTTTCAGTCCTTCCTTGCTCATCAGTAAGCCTAAGGTAGAGAATGTGCATGTATCAAGAAGGGAAATAAAAACAGTTGAGTTCATTTTGTGCAGTGTTTCCACTGTTTTCATAAGAGCTAAATAGATATACAAGCTATGAAATCTGAAAAAAAAGGTTTAACATCACCAGGAAATAACATAGACATTATGTGCCCCCTGATATATAGCCCTGGGAAGGGTATATCACTTCTGTAGTACTCTTGTCAAAAATGTGTAACTTCGACCTAATAATAAGAAAACACAAGACAAACTCAGATTGAGGAACATTCTACAAAATAACTGATTAGTACTCTTTAAAGTGTCAAGGTCATGAAAGACAAGAAAAGACTAAGGGACTTCCACAGATTGGAGGAGGCTAAAAAGACATGAAAACTAAATGCCATGTGGTATCTTGGATTGGATTCTGGAACTAAAAAAGGACATTAGTGGAAAAACTGGTAAAATCTGATGAATAAAGTCTGTAGGTCAGTGAATCATATTGTTCTAATGTTAGTTTTCATAATTATATCATGGTTATGTTAACATGAGAAGAAAGTGGACAAAGGGAATATAAGAACTTTGTGCTATTTTTTCAACTTTTCTGTGTCTAAACTTATTTCAGCATAAATAGCTAAATAAAAGTTGAATGATCATGATCAAAAACATCTTAGATGTAGAATTTAGAACTGTTTGTCATATAGTAAGTATATGCTTTATAAGAAACTGTTGAACTGTTTTCCAAGGTAGTTATACCATTTCACACTTCCACCAGGAATTTATGGGAGTTCCAGTTGCTCCACATCTTCACCAGCACTAGGTAGACCAATATGTATTGTGGTAGTCAGCTTCTAAATGGCCCCAACGATAGCCACTTTCTGTTCACTCCCTTGTGTAATCCCTTCCCCCTGAGTGAGGCTAGATGTATTGATTCACTTCTAACGAGAATACAGCAAAAGTGATGGGATATCACTTCCAATATGAAAAGACTGTGGCTTCTATGTTGGGCACTCTCTCTATCTTGGATAACTTACACTGGCAAAAAAAAAAATCCATATTTTGAGCAGCCCTATTGTGAGGCCCACGTGGTGTGGCAGACTGAGGTCCATAGTCCATCAGCCCACAAGGAACTGAGGCCCTCAGTCCAGCAGCCATGTGAATTAGCTTAAAAGTGGATCCTTCAGATGACTGTATCCCAAGGTGACATCCTGACTGCACCCTCTTGAGAGATCTTGAGTCAGAAGCACCCAGCTGTGCCAATCCCAGATTCATGGCCTACAGAAACTGTGATATAATAACTATTTGCTGTTTTAAGCCACTAAATTGTGAATAATTTGTTACTCAGCTATAGATAACTCAAACATATTTAAACCACATCAAGTTATTATCCTTTACCTATGACAATGGCAAAAAAAAAAAGGTTGATGAGTGGGAACACAGTCACTCTCATACCGTGATGTTATAAGTGCAAAATAAAAATAGTACAGATCTGAGGAGGGGCAATATAGGGGTAGGGGATTAAGAGGTACAAACTATTAGGTATAAAATAAGCTACAAGGATGTATTGTACAATACAGGGAATATAGCCAATATTTAATAATAACTATAAATGGAGCATAACCTTTAAAAATGTGAATCACTATATTTAAAATTTTTTTAAAGATAGCATTGTTTGCAAAATATTTCCTCCCAGTCCATAGGTTGTCTTTTCATTTTGTTTATGGTTTCCTTTGATGTGCAAAATCTTATAAGTTTGATTAGGTCCCATTTGTTTATTTTTGTTTTGATTTCTTTTGCCTTGGGAGACTGACCTAAGAAAATATTGCTACGATTTGTCAGAGAATGTTTTGCCTATTTTCTCTTCTAGGAGTTTTATGGTGTCATGTCTTATATTTAAGTCTTTAAGCCATTTTGAGTTTATTTTTGTATATGGCGTGAGGGAGCGTTCTGACTTCACTGATTTATATGCAGCTGCCCGGCTTTCCCAACACTACTTGCTGAAGAGATTGTCTTTTCTCCACTGTATATTCTTGTCTCCTTTGTCGAAGATTGACTGTAGGTGTGTGGGTTTATTTCTGGGTTCTCTATTATGTTCCATTGATCCATATGTCCTAGCCACAGCAATGAGGCTGTCTTACATATACACAACTTACCAAAAAGCATATTATATAGGTGCAGCCCCAGTTCTTTTGACTTAGATCTACTCAATAGTCTCTATTACTAAAATTGTCAATGCTTGGCATGGGACCACTCTTGTCAAATGCTGCAAAACATTACAATACCATTTGACAACCCCATAGGGGTTATCTTGACCAAAGACAGATCAGTTGGTGGCCCCTGACAGAACTGTATTGGATTTGTGACATAAATGCCTACTATTAACTGCAAATTGTACAGCATCTGTTATCTTGGTAAATTAATGCCTACCTTCAAAAGAGCCCCTAATATCACCCAGAGTTTCTTTTGCTTCAATAAGTTTCCTTTTCAGAGAAAGAAGTCTTTAGATAATTTGATTCCAGAAGGAGAGAGACTGGACCTTGATTTGAGTCCAAAGACTTTACTCAAGAGGAATTTTGGACTGCCTTTTTCTGTCACCAAGTCTCTTCTTTCCACACTTTGTAAGAGGCCAGAAAAGTGGGTGAAATTCTATATACTATTGTTCAGAGAACAGCAGGAAAACTAGACAAGGTCACTAAGGCTATAGAACTCCTTGCAGGAGAGGTTCATGAAATCAGACAAGCAGTGGTTGAGCATACAGCCACTCTAGATATAATATTGGCCTCTCAAGGTGGAAGAATGTTGTACCTATATTCCAATAGGTTCTCTGGGATCTTTAACATTACTAAAAATATCAGAGAAACAAACAAGCAAATCAATGTATCTGATATTTTTGCTAGTCCACCAATATCTGCTTCTGCATACTCTTCAGATTAGGAATGGGATCTGCTCTTTTCCTTTACTTGGGTAAACTTGGCTCTTGACTTAGGAGTGTACTACACAATCTTAGTATAATCATTCCCCTAGTGTTCGTGTTACAGTGTTTAAATGTGGGACCTCCAGAGTCCTAAATGCTACTGTGCAGCCACTGTCCTTTCTGATGATGCAACACTAAGGTGCTTTTGAAGGAATGTGAAGAATGGGCATTTGTCCAACTACAGATTACGTTCTCCAAACCATCTTTAGATCAATGTAACCCAGACAATGGTGAAGATGTGAATTTTCCAGAATAATATTCTATAGTTGAACTCACCTGCCCTTGGCCAAAAGGGGTAGTGAAGAGTAAAAACTTCTCTGGGACAGAAAGAGTGAAAATCAGCTCAGAGTGAGAAAGAAAAAGGCAGCACTGCATAACAGGTACAGATAAAGACAATTGCAAGTTAACAGGAAATACTATTTCTCCTAAACTCATACAGCAACTGTAAAATGCCACAAAGACACGTTTTTTCTCTAACTACTACTTTCTTATCAATGATGACCCCCAGATCCACTTTGCTATTCACATCTATTGCTGGAGATTTCCACCCCTTCCCCTCTGGGTCCCTGCCTCACTCACCTCTGCTTACACACATGGCCATCACATCAGACTGCCATCTGGGCCCCAGGAAGCAGGAGTCCAAGATCAACCTGAAATGGCAGATCTGACCGCACATCCCCATCCCACTTAAGGGTGACCTTTGATGGGCCTGAAACCCCAGGAATATTCTCTATCAGCAGGAGGATGAAATGTTTCTTTTGTTTTTCAATTTTATTGAAGTATGGTTGATGTACAATGTCATGTTAATTTCTGCTATACAGCAAAGTGATTCAGTTATACATATATACATTATTTTTCATATTCTTTTCCATTATGGTGTATCACAGGATATTGAATATAGTTCCCTGTGCTATACAGTAAGACCTTGCTGTTTATCCATTCTCAATGTAATAGTTTGCATCTACTAAGCTTGATTCCACCACAGAGATGGCCTCAGTGAAAAACCACAATAGGGTGAGGGCCACAAATATGGTCATCCATACAGTGGGACCTCTCCTTCTGGAGCAAAAGTGCTATTACATGGACTTTGGCTGTATCCATTAAGATCATGGCTTTCAATCTGTCTCTCACCTTGGAAAATGTTGTCACCAGCAGAGGTGTGATTTGGGGGGCAAGTTCTTCAACCTCTCTGTGGATTTATGCTTTATATCTCTTGTAAAAAGAATACATACACATGCATGAATGAAGTAATTTAAATCGTTTTAAGATATAGAAAGGCATTGGCAGGCTTTAGTACAGGATATTTTCACAGATGTCACTGTGCATACTAAATAAGAAATGTGTTCCAGTCTCAATTATTGTAGATTTACATAATGCAGTCCCAGCTGACCTTAGAATCACTTTATTTGGCAACCTCAAGAAAGCAATGCTTGTGTGCCTTTGGAACTGGCTGGATATCTGTTTTGTCTGACTGATAATTCAATTTACTCACTCTAAAAAAATGAAACTCCACATTGAGCATATCTATACTAAATGTTATGAAATCCTGCATCTAGAATCTGACTTCATTAGAATAGTAATAGAAAATATGCTTTTAAAAAAGTTTTATTTTTTGAAAAGGTAGTACATCCACATAGTACAATTTTCAAAAGTTCTGAAAGGATATACAGTTGTCTCCCTCCCATTCCTTCCCTCCAGCCACCCACTTCCCCTTCCCTTTCCCAGAGGTAATCAGGGTTCCCAGCTTCTCGTATATCTTTCCAGAGATAGTTTATGCATATACACTCAATTATGTATTCACCATTCGTTCTCCTTTTTACTTACAAATGGTAGCATATTATCCTCAGTATCCTGCACCTTGCTTTTCTAATAATGTATATTGGAGGTCATCCCACATCACTACACAAATGTTGTCCAAGTTCTCTTTATCCATTTTTTTTTTTGTCTACCTAAAAGGTTGCTGTGCAAACATTCCATGATTTCAGGAGCCATGTGGAAAGCTTCCAATCTTTTTTCACAAACAGTGCATCACTGAATACCTCTGTGTGTCCATCATTTTGTACATGCATGAGTATATACATTCCTAGAAGTGGAATTGCTGGCTCAAAAGCCATGTACATTTATGGTTTTGATTGCCTTGGAATCATTCCTCATTGAATAAGAGTTTTTCCTGGACTTGTTGTTTGCTGGAAGTTCATGTAAGGGAAGAAATGGGGCCACATTCTAGGCAGATCAGAGTTTTTCTAACTGGAATTACTTTTGCATTTGGTAGGTTTTTCAGACTTGACTTTCCAGAGTCAGTAAATAGGGGCAGCTGTTGGGTTCTTCACAAGAACACTCCCTTCTCTTTCCCCAGCCCCTGCCAACTGCTCCTCTCATGAGTATAGACTACTTTCTGCAAATATGGCTTGTCTGAGCAATTCCTTGTTGAGGCCCCTGCCTGTCTCTCCTGAGACTCCAAATGGGTCTAGGAAACGTCCCACCTGCCCATGCTCTCTGTTACCATTGTTATGTATCTATTTGGTCTTGCACTCAGCCTAAAACTTGGCTAACAGTCCTTACCAGTGCTATCTCACATCTGCAGCCTTGACCACTCCTCTCTAGCCTTTGAAATCTCCTTGCACTGGTGCTTGATTTCCTCTGCCTCTGGCAGCCCTCTCTTCAGGGTTTCAGTGATCTCCTAATTTTGTCAGATACAGAGATTACACGTCCACTTCTTTTTCTCCTAGTAGTTTTGGGCGAAGACTGAGATGGAAAGAAAAAAAGGCTGACTTTACTCCCCATATTTAAACCAGAAGTCAGAACATACTTTTAAAATGTTTACTTAAACTGACAAAACTTTCCTTCAGTGAAGATAACTGCATTGTTGACTCTCTAATGTGCAATGAGCTTAGACTTCCGGGTATGGCCTTTCCCATGGGCTTTCTTTCCTGTATGTGTTCTCTGATGTACAATAAGATTTGACTTTTGAGTAAAGGCTTTCCCACATTCTGTACACTTATAGGGTTTCTCTCCAGTATGAGTTCTCTGATGTACAGTGAATGTTGATTTTTCTCTGAAGGCTTTGCCACACTCTGTGCACGCATAGGGTTTCTCTCCTGTGTGTGTTCGCTGATGTATTATGAGCTGTGACTTCTGGCTGAAAGCTTTCCAACATACAGGACATTCATAGGGCTTCTCTCCTGTATGGATTCTCTGATGTATAATGAGCTTCGACTTTTCTCTGAAGGCTTTGCCACATTCATTACATTTATAGGGTTTTTCTTCTGTATGCGTTCTTTGATGTATAATGAGATATGATTTCTGGGAAAATGCTTTTTCACATTCATTGCATTCATAGGGCTTCTCTCCTGTATGACCTCTCTGGTGTAGCATGAGATAGGATTTCTGAGAGAATGCTTTCTCACATTCATTACATTCAAAGGGTTTCTCTCCTGAATGAGTTCTTTGATGTACACCAAGGTTTGACTTTTGGGTGAAGGTTTTCCCACACACATCACATTCATAGGGTTTCTCTCCCGTATGAGTTCGCTGATGCACAATGAGGGTTGACTTCTCGTTGAAAGACTTCCCACATTCTGTACATTTATGAGGTTTCTCTCCCGTATGAGTTCTTTGATGTATAATGAGAGTTGACTTATCACTGAAAGTTTTCTTACACTCATTACATTCATGGGGTTTCTTTCCTGTATGAGTACTATGATGTATAATTAGATCAAGCTTCTGTATGAAAGATTCCCCACATTTGGTGCATTCGTAAGTTTTTTCTCCTGTGTGGGTTTTCTGATGGACAATGAGGTTTGACTTTTGAGTGAAGGCTTTTCCACATTCATTACATTCATAAGGTTTCTCTCCCGTATGAGTCCTGTAATGTATAATGACAGTTGACTTTTCCCTGAAGGCTTTTCCACATTCTGGACACTCAAAGGGCCTCTCTCCTGTATGAGTTCTCAGGTGTATAATGAGCTGAGATTTTTGGCTAAAGGCTTTTCCACATTCTGTACATCCAAAGGGTTTCTCTCCTGTATGAGTCCTCCAATGTACAATGAGGTGTGACTTCTTGCTGAAGGTTTTCCTACATGCAGTACATTCAAAGGGTTTCTCTCCATTTTTAATTCTCTGATGTAGACTAAGACCTTTCTTTTGCCTGAGGGTCTTCCCACACTCTTTGTATCCATAGGGTTTTACTCCAGGAGTTGTTTTCTCATACTCAGTATGGAAGAATAATTTTGCACATTCATTATCATGCTTCTTTCCTGCAGAGCTTCTACTAAATAAGTCTAAATTATCTACCATATTATATCCAAATGACTCAAATTTATGGGGCCTTTGTATTGAAGCAACAAGGTTTGTATTCAGATGAAGTATGTTTCCGAATTCATTATAGTCAAGGCCACTCTTGGTGGTAATTGTTTTCCTGTCAGGGAATCCAACTTGCATCAGATATTTATCTTGGTCATCCTGATGCTGTCTCTCAAACTGTTCATCAACCTGGCAGGCTTCTTCTAGAAAGAAGTACAATAAACCATCTTTATACTTTGACATTATGGAATGGACCTTCTTTAGAAATGCCCTACCATATGAAAGCTGATACTGATATCTCATTTTATGAGTTCCTGGAGAATCACAGCCATCAAATCCTGTTCTTTTACTAAACTCCCACCTGCTAGCCTTTTTGTTACCAAAACAATCTTACCCTAACATCTCAGTCTTTCTTACCTCTACTTTTACATCACTCTGGAGATATTATCACCCTTTATTTATCATATGAACTCTTAACTGTTCCTGACTTACATTATTTCCACCTAGACAGAAATACAACACTGTGACTTGTGGACTCAAATCTTACAACAATCCTGAAGCCCACATTCTCAGTAAATGAGAGAAATATCTAGAATAATTAGCCTTACAAAAACAAAGAAACCTAAATATCCTTGCCCAATTTGGATTCACCTTTGTATTCATCCAAGTTTGCATTCACAGTTCTTCAACACCACCTTCTGCTTCTGCCTACACTAATTCCACTAAAAACTCCATCTATTGTTAACTCCAAACCCTTCCTCATGTTCCGTCACTCACATAGCCCCGTCCTCCATATTTTGCTATATTCAGAATCTAGATAACTTTCAAGAAGCAGTTCAGTCTTTTCAAAAAAGCTTAATCTGATCTTCCTCAATAACTTTAACTTTCATTAACTTCTAAAGTAGTCAGTTATCTGTACCACTCATTTAGACAGTTAAAATTGCAAGGCCTTGCCTTTAATATACCATACTTCATCAATTATAAGATGCGTATTATTCCACATTTTAAAACCTCTGAATCCAGATTCACCTTACAATCAATGACATGTCATAAATTGCTGGAAAATTTTATTTCTCAGTGGTGTGTCTTAAAACCAATGGTATCCTGGACAGTAAATACTTTTTGCACATACACTGAATTTTTATTTTTTGTAGTTTAATTTTCTTCTCACCTTTTCCTAAAATTTTATATGAAAAATTTCAAACATACAGAAAAGTTGAAAGAAGAGTACAATAACTACTCATATTACCACTTAGATTTAATAACAACATTTGAGAGTAATACTGAATTTTAAAAGGGATCATGCAGCTGTGGCTTCTCTTCCTATGACTTCCTTTCTTTCCATAGTAAAGCACTAGTTCTTAACTGAGAGTGAATATCATAATCATAAGAAAAGCTTTTAGAAAATACATTCGATGGGACCCAAGCTCCACCAAGGATCTACTGAATCTGGACCTCCTTAGGTGGTTAAGAAGCAACATAGCACATGTGGCTAGGGTCATAAGTTCTCTAGGCCAGGATCAAATCCTGGATCAGACTTTTACATGTTCTGTGACCTTAGGCATATTAGCTAATCTATTTGCATCTTACTTTCACAGCTGGAAAACAGGAATTATAATAGTGCCCACCGAAATGTAATGTTTATGTACAGCACTTCAAATGTTTACTAGAATAACAACTACCACTATTACAATACAGCTACTACTATTATGATTGAGTCACTACATTACTATAAAAAGAAGTAAGGACTATCTCAGTATATTTAACATGTTCTTGAATTAACTGAATAAAGAAGGTGTATAAAAATAAGCACAGTAGGCTAACATTTTTCTAAGGAGGAAACAAATATATAAGTATATATTTAAAATAATATAGGCTCATACTATAAAAAACAATGGAAGGATAAATCTTTAAATTTTAACAAATGGTTACCTATGGGGGAAGGAAGAGAGAGAGTAGGATGGAGAGGGAAAGAGGCTGGACTTCTTTGAATATACCTTGTTTTCTAGGTTTGATTTTATTTTCTAGGTTTGATTTTGGAACCAAGTTAATATTTTGCAAATATTTTATATACTCATAAAGCAAAATTGAAAATAAAAGGATTCCCTAATAGTAATAAATATCCCCTCATCTGTATTTCCTAACAACCATGCTAAAAAGTCTTGATTCTCAATGGCACCAACATGATTACCTCAATTGATTCAACCCACTATACACATTCAGCAATCTCAGAATAATATTAACAATATTACCATCAGATGTAAGATTAATAAATTAAAAACCTTTAAGTCCAGAATTTGATTTGGAAATATACATTTGAATACATGTCTTTCTCTTAAAAATCTTTGTTTACGTAGTTCCTAGCTATGTCAATGAAAAGGCCTAAGAAACAATTCCCTAACATCCAAATTGTGGTCACAAAACATTATTTACCACTAAAAAGAACCAAGGCTCCTTGGAGAAATGGCTGATTCCAGGGCAGAGAAAGGAACTGTATAATATGAGCCTGGAACATCTTGTAACAACAGAAAGCAAGGAAGCTACCAAAGCCTAGGGACCCAACTTGAAGGGGTTTCCACTGGCCAGAGATAGAGCAGTTTGATTTATAAAAAGGGTAAGGCAATGGATCAAAACATAAAAGTGTTTAAATCCATAAGTCCATAAATGATACTCCAAAAAGACATACTAGGCTTTGAATGATGCTACAAAACCAACTCATTTTGAAAACTGATAAAGAAATGGAAAAATACATGTAACTCATATATAACCAAATACAGTTGACCCTTGAACAATGCAGGGGTTAGGGGCACTGACCTTCTGCACAGTTGAAAATCCAATTGTAACTTATAGTTGGCCCTCCATATAGGTAGTTTCTCCTCCTAGTCTGCGGTCCCACATCCGTGGATTTAACCAACTGCAGATCATCTAGCACTGTACCATTACCATTGAAAAACGCATATAAGTGGACTTGCACAGTTCAAACCTGTGTTGTTCAAGGGTCAACTGTAATAGATGGAGGGCAATCCCTCTTTATTGAAGTATTCCAGCTAATCAACAAAGAAGGAAAGTTCTTTACAGAAAAATGCCAACTTACAAATGTAGAAGGAATGATAGAAAATGCACCATTTTTCTAACCATCTTAGTAATAATTGATTCAGGCAAGAATCATCAGTGAACGTTAAAACCACCAGGTAAAAATTTTGGAGGAACAGGATATTCACACAGTTTGGCAGTTCCACAAAATGTTAACACAAACAGCTATCACATGGTCTAACAATTCCACTCCTATGTATGTTCTCAAAAGAAATGAAAATGTACATTTCAAAACTTCTACATGAATGTTCATAGCAGCATTATCTATAATACCCCAAAAGTGGAAATAACCTAAATGTCCATCAACAGATGAATGGATAAACAAAATGTGGAATATCCATACAATGAAATACCATTCCACCATAAAAAGTGATGACACATGCTACAATATGGACAAACCTTGAAAACATGCCAAATGAAAGAAACCAGACATAAAATTCCACATTTTGTATGGTTCCATTTATAAGAAATGTCCAGAATAGGCAAAACTATAGAGATAGAAAGTAGATTAGTGCTTGCCAGGGGATGGGGGTTGGGGAATGGAGAGTGACTGATAAGGGATAGGAGTTTCTTTGGAGGGTGATGATAATGTTCTAGAATTAGATAGTGGTGATGGTTAGACAGTATATTCTGTGAATATAATAAACATCCTGAGTTTTTGAGTTTCACTTCAAAAGAGTGAATTTTATTGTATGTTAATTATATCTTAATAAAGCTGTTGTTAAAGAGAGAATCAAGATGCTTTAGGAGAACAAATCTCATAGGAATGTCTAAACTGGATGGAATCAGGTAACCCAATCTGGGATTAGAGCATTAGTGCCTAGGCCTGTGACTCATTTGGGCCTGGCTTCAGATGAGCAGTGGGAGGTAAGAACGATAGAACTGGCAGGGCGTGGGGCCAGCGGACTGTCATTTACAAGACAACTTTATACAGGGAAATGGAGCTGTGCAGAAACTTATTGGTGAGCACCAACCTAAGGAGAGTGGTCTGGTGGGTGTAGGATAGGGGAGGGGGTGTCTTAGGTGTTCATGTCCCTGTCCTCCAACAACCATTCCTGAGATATTCCTGAAAGTCCTTTCACAGGTCCTCACCCCTGACTGACAAGCTGGGACCTCCTGTCCCCATAGCCTGAGTCAATCCCACTTACCTGGAAAGCTCCAAATTGGGATTTTTCCTTCTGGCAGGCATGGCTCTTCTACCTCCAATTTAAGGATGAGATCTGGTTTGGTAACCTGCTGCCCTGCTAATGAGAAATGACAGCAATACCTCCTTGGTCTTCAGAGCCTCTGAGAAAAAGGAAGGTGGAGTTTGGGGCAGTACAAGCGATATATCACTTGACACAATGGTCGTCAAACCAATTCACCTGAGTTTTGAGTTCACAAACACCTTGTCAGGAAAGCAAAGGGGGAAAAGGAACTCTGATCCATGGAACTTAATGACAAACTCTTCAATCAGTTCAGAGGCCTTGGAAGTTTCCAAACTTGAGAAAGGAAAAGCGTTCTATTGGACAGAATAATCATAAACAGCAAAATTACCTGAGGAAGCCATTCTTACCCACAGAGACCAGGTTGCTGTAGGTCTCCAGCATCACATCTCTGTACAGGTTCCTCTGTGGAGGGTTCAGGTATTGCCACTCCTCCTGGGTGAAATCCACAGCCACATCCTCAAATGTCATGAGTCCCTATAATTGCACATTCTTTTATTCTAATATGCTTACCACTGGGTGATAAGGATGGAATGAATGTAGGGGAACTTCTGACTGGGTTTCCAGTTCATGATGATAATTTAATACAGGATGCCTATCAAATTAGTGACCTACTTTGTGGGAAAAAAAAATCACAAGTCATGGTAGAGAAACTATTACATTAAATAACAGAATATTTAAGACAATGTGGCATTAGCACAAGGATAGATGGATAGACATATAGTCCAGTAGAACTAAAAAGATAATCCAAATATGTACGGACACCTGAGTTATGATAAAGTTGAAACTGCAAAACAGTGGTGACAGGATGATATTTTCAAGTAAATGTGGATGGGTTACCAGATATCTATATGGGGACAAAAATGACATTTAACCCCCTAACTCTCACTATATACAAAAATCTGCTACAGGTAATTTGTAAATCTAATGTGAAAGGTAACACGATGAAGTGTCTGGAAAATAATATAGGAAAATGTTTTCATAAGCTTGGTGTAGGGAAAACATTCAAAAACAAGACATGAAAAGCACTACTCATAAAGGAAAAGACATACATGTTACAAGATTAAAAATACAGCAGTAAAGGCAACCTATAGATGGGGAGATTATCGGCAGCTTTCATAAGTGATAAAGCGTTCTGATCTGGAACATATAAAATAACCCCTACAAATCAAAAGACACATACAAACAATGCAGAAAAATAGACGAGATGTGAATAGATACTTCACTAAAAGGAAAAAATAAACATATGGACATATGTTCTATGAACATAAGAAAATATACCCAACCCTGTTAGCACTCAGGTAAATGAAAATTTAAGCCACACTGAGACACCACTTGGCACCCACCAGAAACATTATAATTATATGACTAAAATGCCATAAGATGTGGCTTCCCTGGTGGTGCAGTGGTTGAGAGTCCGCCTGCCGATGCAGGGGACACGGGTTCGTGCCCTGGTCCGGGAAGATCCCACATGCCGCGGAGCGGCTGGGCCCGTGAGCCATGGCCGCCGAGCCTGCGCGTCTGGAGCCTGTGCTCCGCAACGGGAGAGGCCACAACAGTGAGAGGCCCGCGCACTGCAAAAATAAATAAATAAATAAATAGATAGATAGATAGATAAAATGCCATAAGATTGTGTTGAAATGGGAACTCGCACACGCTGTTAGTAGGAATGTTAAAAACTGGTATAACTGCTTGGGAAAACAGTTTGGCATTATTTACTAAAGTTAATGATTTGCAAACACTATGACCCAGAAATTCTACTCTTAGGTGCACACTTTAGAGAAAATCATGCACATGTGCTCTAGAAAACAAGTACAAGGATGTTCACAGAAGCACTATTTCTAATACTAAGTTGTGGGAAAAATCCAAATGTCCCTCAAAAATACAGTAGGTAAATTGTGGCACAATCTTTCAAAGGAATACTATGTGGTAATGAAAAGGAATGAACTACAGCTGCATATCCAACATAGATGAATGTCACAATTGTACTAATGAGCAAAAGAATCCAGCCACAAAAGAGCACATACTGCATAATTCTATTTATATACAGTAGGAGAACAGGCAAGCCTAATCCATGATGTCAGAAGTTAGGAGAGTGATTATCTTTGAGGCTGATATTGATTGAAAGAGGGCATGAAGGGGGATTTAGGTCGTGATTTATGTTATAATCTTCACCTTGACCTGGGGGTGGCTCCACAGTGTGTCCACTTTGTGATAATTTATCAAGCTGTACACTTATAAACTGTACTTCATGTATGTTATAATTAAAGGTACTTTATATCTTTATACTTAAAATTATTTTTGACAAATGCAAAGGCACTTTGATGGAAAATGGGAGTTCCCATTTCAACAAATGGTGTTGGAACAACTGGATATCCATATGCCAAAAAATAAAAATAAAAAAAGAACTTCAATCCATACCTCCAACATATATAAAAATTAACTCAAAATGGATCACAGACCTACATGTAAAATCTAAACCTATAAAATTTTTAGAAGAAAATATAAGAGAAAATCTTTTTAACCTTAGGTTTACCAAGTATTTCTTTGATGTGACACCAAAATTCAAAAGACACTGTTAAAAGAATAAAAAGCCATGGAACAGGAGAAAATATTTACAAATCATATACCCGACAAAGAAGCTGTATTGAGAATACATAAGAACTAGAACTCTCAAAACTGAAAAAAAAAAGCAAAAGAGACATACTTTACCAAAGATATATAAATGGGAAATAAGCACATACAAAGATGCTCAACATCATTAGCCATGAGGAAACTACAAATCAAAACCACAATGAACTACCACTACATACGTATCAGAATGGGAAAAGAAACGGACAATGCCAAGTGCTGGTGATGTGGAACAACTGGAAGTCTCATTTATCATAGATAGGGATGCAAATGGAACAGCCACTTTGGAACAGTTTTCTAGTTTCTTATGAAGTTAAGCATATACTCCCATAGGACCTGCAATCCCACTCACAGGTAAATTTACCCAAGTGGAAAGAAAACTTATGTAAACCCAAAAACCTGTACATGAACATTTATATAGCAGGTATATTTGTAATCACCAAAATATGGAAACAACCCAAATGTTTTTCAACCAGTGAGTGAAAAACAAACTGTAATCTATACAATGTAATACTACTCAACAAGAAAACTGAAAGAACTAATGATACATGCAACAACATGGGTGAACCTCAAATGTATTACCCTAAGTGAAAGAAGCCAGACTCAACAAGCTACATACTGTATTATTCCATTTATATAACATGGGAAAGGCAAAACTATAGAGACCAAAAATATATCAGTGATTACAAGGGGCCAGGGTGCGGCCAGGGGTTGACTACAAAGGGGTTGACTACAAAGGGGAAATACAGTTGACCCTTGACAACACAGATTGACAATCTGACAACACAGATTTGAACTACATGGGTCCACTTATATGCAGATTTCTTTCAGTAAATATACTGGAAAAATTTTTGGAGATTTGCAACAATTTGAAAAAACTAACAGATGAATTGCATAGCCTAGAAATATTGAAAATATTAAGAAAAATTTAGGAATGTCATGAAAGCATAAAATATACGTAGATACTATTCTATCCTTACATAGGCATATGGTGATATTTATATAAAATTAATAATGTGTTAGTTTTCCTACTATTTTATAACTTTGCTTTCAAAGAATTTTATTACCGTACAGTATGCCCTTCTCTCTCATAATTGGAGAAACTGCTTATCAGCCTATCATCACAGGTAAGTGGGTTTTTAAAAAATATAACAATGTTTCCAATACTGTATTATGAATATGACTGTAATACTGTATGCCATAAAATTATATAACCATTCATTAGTGTATAGGCTAAGCTACCGTGAAGCAATCATATCGACTACACTATGCTACCATAAAGCAATCATATTGCTGCTTCTTCGTTATCAATGTATAAATCGTTATAACTGTAAATAAAAATGAATTTCTTTTTCATACTATCTTTTCATTGTTGATATCGTGTTAATAATCTGTATAACATCTACAGTATTTTGTATCATATAAGACAATATTAATGTAGGTACTGACAGATGATGTGATTCATCTTGTAAACAGACGACACAAACTTAAGTATCGACAAATACAGTGCAGTACTGAACATGTGTTTTCTCTTCCTTATGATTTTCTTCATGACATTTCCTTATCTCTAGCTTACTTTATTGTAAGAATACAGTATTTAATACATATAACATACAAAATATGTGTTAATAGACTGTTTATGTTATTGGTAAAGCTTTTGGTCAACACTAGGCTATTAGCAGTCAAATTTTGACGGAGTCCAAAGTTATACGTAAATTTTCAACTGTGCAGGGAGCTGGAACCACTAACCCCCGAGTTTCCAAGGGTCAACTGTATTGGGAGGCGATAGAACTGTTCTACATCTTCATTGTGGCAGTGTCAAAACTTGCAGAGTTTGCCAAAAGATGCAGAACTGTACACTGAAGGCCTATTTTACTGTATACAGATTATACCTTAATTTTTTATTTAAAAAATTAAGGATCCTCCAGGTAATATGGAATAACTTCACCTGTTAAAGGTGAAGTAGTTAAATCCAAATCTCTTCACATATCCTCCAAACAACTATACAGATCAATATGAAGAACAAATAAAACTACACATAACCTATACCTTCAGTATAACTTATAATAGAAAATAGAGAGTACTATACACATTTCTAATTACCTATAATTGAAAAACAAATACCAAATTCCAGCTCAGCTGGCTTTCAAATTACCTCCACAAACCTTTCTGGAGTGTGAGAAGGGTATGAAGAAAACAGTCAAGAGAACAGAGAGGGGAGCAGAGAACCTAAGAATGAGCTGAAATCAAAGCTTAGAAAGAGAAAATCTACCATAAGTATAAAAACACTGAAAAGTGGGCTAGATCAATCACAGCACCAGCTATAAGAACGGTATATGGGACCCAAGGTGGCAGTCACAAAAAAGCATCACCTCCAAGGGAGCAGATGATAAAAAGGAATGAGGAAGAACCATGTGGAGATTGGGTTGTAAACGGGAAAAGCTAGAGGGGGAAACTGAAGGTCATGTGAGACAAAAAATGACCTAAACAAACTAAAACAAGTCAGAGCACACACAAGGGGCCCCTCCACAGTGCCAAAAGAAAGTCTCCATTAAGGGAACTGCAGTTTGCCTCACTGACAAAAGAGGGGGCTCTTGAGCCAAGAATCGTGCAAGTCACCACAACCTCCAACAGTCCTTAAAAAGATGAAAACAGTGTGCATCCATTCAAAGCTTGAGAACAACAGAAAATGAGAAAATATTTCAGGTGATAAGAAATTCACCCCACAATGGCATTAGCAAAATGACAGAGTAGGCAGCTCCCAGCCCTTAGCTTCTCTCCCACTACCACCGCAAAAATGAAAATTAAAAAACAAACAAAAAAGTGTCAGAACCAACTTTGTCAAAACTCTGGAAAACAAAGGTTTGCAGTAACCACATGGAATCAAGAAAAAGGCAACTTAAAAGACATCAGGAGGGCTTCCCTGGTGGCGCAGTGGTTGAGAGTCCGCCTGCCGATGCAGGGGACGCAGGTTCGTGCCCCAGTCCGGGAGGATCCCACATGCCGCGGAGCAGCTGGGCCTGTGAGCCATGGCCGCTGAGCCTGTGCTCCGCAACGGGAGAGGCCACAGCAGTGAGAGGCCCGCGTACCGCCAAAAAAAAAAAAAAAAAAGACATCAGGAAGACTTCATGGCATCTTTACTTGCCCCTCTCCTAAGAGACAGCAGTCTTGAAGCAGCAGCAGCCAATGTTCCCCATGTGGGACCCCCAACCCCTAATTCTAAAGGAAGCAGAGCAGACCTTATTCACAAATTAGTGTGTGTCTGTTCTAACCTGTCTGGGGCTACCAGAAAGACTGATGCAAGGTGCTCCTCTCTGTTTCACCTAACTCTGAACTCAGGCCAGAAAGCAGTAGGCATTGCTCTTAAAGGCTGCAAGGCAAACTAACAACCCAGAGATGCCTGGGGCAAAAGATTACAGTCCAGACAGACAACAGACTGCCTAAGGCCTGAGAGGAAATACTGGGGGGGATTCTTTGGGAAATTAGGACATTCAAAAGCACTCATGTACAGGGGAATGTAGAAAGCCACACATATGCCCAGGATAAGACTCATGCTCACAAGAGAACTTAGAAGACTCTAACTGCTCTAATTCTTCCTGAGCATAGAAAAATGAAAAGCTTCCAAATTTGTACAAGAACTGAGTATAAATTTGACACATAAACTCATTTAAGGTTGTACAAAATAGGAAAATGCAGACTAATCTCACTTATGAACAACAGTGCAAAAAATCCTAAATAAAATACAGTTAACCCTTGAACAACATGGGGGTTAATCTACGTATAACTTATAGTCAGCCCTCCATATCAGTGGTTTTCCACATCTGTGGATTCACCAAACATGGACTGTGTAGTACTGAAGTATTTACTATTCAAAAACATCCACATATAAGTGGACCCAGACAGTTCAAACCCATGTTGTCCAAGGGTCAACTGTATAAGCAAAAGGAATAGATCCACATGACCAATTAAAATTTATTCCAGGCATACAATGATAGTTCAATATTAGAAGATTCATTAACATAAATCACCATTAAACAGACCTAAAGAGAAAACTTACATGATTAATCTAATTAATATAAGAAATGCTGATACAAAAATATTGAAACAGAATTCAATACCCAATCCCAATTAAAAAAAAAACAGTAAAGATTAGAATAAATGGTAATTTCCTTAAAATAACCAGATAGGAAGGAAGGGAGGGAGGGAAGGAGGGAGGAAGGGAGGAAGGGAGGGAGGAAGGGAGGGAGGAAGGGAGGGAGGGAGGGAGGGAGGGAGGAAGGAAGGAAGTTTTACATAGGGGCCTTGAGTCACCATGAATAGCATAACGATGTAAGTTTAGGTGGGGGCTGGCCACACCAGAAAGATCAACCACATGATTTAGGGTGGGGGCTTTGGGTCACTCCCAGAGGGGCTGGAGACAGACAGTAGCCACATGGACAATCATGCCTATAAAATGAAGCCCTAATTAAAAACTCTGGGGGACTTCCCTGGTGGTCCAATGGCTAAGACTCCACGCTCCCAATACAGGGGACCCAGGTTCGATCCCTGGTCTTGGAACTAGATCCAACATGCCGCAACTAAAGATCCTGCAGGCTGCAACTAAAAGATCCTGCATGAGGCAGTGAAGATCCCAAGTGCCACAACTAAGACCTGGTGCAGCCAAAATAAATAAATAAGTAAATGTTTACAAACAAACAAAAAACTCTGAACACCAAGGATCACAAGAGCTTCCCTGGTTGACAGAACTCCATGTGTACTATCACACATCAATGCCAACCACACAAAGTCATGCACCCTGACTCCATGGGGAGAGAAAAATGGAAGCTCCATGTTTGGTACTTTCTGGGGCTCTGCCCTATGTACTTCTTCCCTTGGCAGGTTCCAATCTGTATCCTTCCCCTGTAAAAAGCCATAACCATGAGTATAACAGTTTTCAGTGAGTTCTGTGAGTCCCTCCAGTGAATTGTCAAATGTAAGGGTGACCTTGGGGACCCCCAAACTTGTAATTGGTGTCAGAAGTGAGGGTGGTCTCTTATTGGGACAGTTCCCTCTAACTTCAGAGTTGTCCAACTCTTCATAAATAGAATGATAGAAAGTCACAAACATGTAGTTATCCCTAAGTTATTTTATAAATTTATTGTGATCCCAATTTAAAAAACAAGCTTTTTAATGGTACTAAACAAGGTAGTACTAAAGATCATATCAAAAAATAAATGTGCAACAATAGCTAGAAAAGTCTGGAAAAGAAAAAGTGTGAGGAAGGGAGTAGCCCTACCAAATACCAGAACATACTCTGATACAGGCATTCTCTTAAAGCACAGGGTGAAAGACCCACTTTTTAATAAGTGGTGCTGGGTCAACTGGAAAGCAATTTGGGAAAGGCTAAATTGGATCCATACCTCATTACATACACAAGTATAAACACCAAATGGATCGGGGGCTAAATGTAAAAAACGGAAACCAAACAAAGTACTAGAAGAAAGCATGGGTGAATGTCCATATAACCTGAATTGAGGGAAAGACTTTCTAACTATGAATAAAAATTCAGATGTAATAAAAGATTAATAAATACAACCACAAAAATATAAAAACACTTTGGTAAGTCCAATGACAAACCAGTGGGGGAAATCTGTTGCAACATATATCACAAATAAAGATTGCTGTAACATATATCACAGATAAAGATTAATACCCTTAATATATAAAGAACTCTTAAAAATCAAAGGGAAAAGAAGAACAAATATGTGATAGAAAATTAGACAAAAAACATAAGACAATTAACAAGAGATATAAAAATGGCTCTTATAGATATTTTATTTATTTTTTGGCTGCACTATGAGCTTGCAGGATCTTAGTTCCCCAACTAGGAACTGAACCTGGGGCCATGGCAGTGAAAGCGCCAAGTCCTAACCACGGGATCGCCAGGGAACTCCTGTAAATGGCTCTTAAATACATGAAATTACATTCAACTTTACTCATAATAATAGTAATGCTAATTAAAACTATACAGACATACCATTTCTCACCTAGCAGATTAGAAAAACTTAAAAGCCAGACAATATACTCTGTTGGTACAGCCATAGAGAAACAGGCACTATCACACGTTGTTGGTGGGAATGTTAAACAGTACAACCCTTATGGAAGGGAATTTAGCAATATCTAATAAGTTGTGTTTACTCTTTGACCCATCAATGCCACTTGTAGGAATTTACATAGAAGATATACTTGCACAAAAAGGAAACAACATATGCACAATATATTTCATTTCAGCATTCTTCTTTTTTTTTTTTTGCGGTACGCGGGCCTCTCACTGTTGTGGCCCTCTCCCATTGCGGAGCACAGGCTCCAGACGCACAGGCTCAGCGGCCATAGCTCACGGGCCCAGCCACTCCGCGGCATGTGGGATCTTCCCGGACCGGGGCATGAACCCGTGTTCCCTGCATCGGCAGGCGGACTCTCAACCACTGCGCCACCAGGGAAGCCCCAGCATTATTCTTAATTACAAAATACTGAAACAACCAAAATTCACATGTACATAGGAGAATGGTTGAACAAACTGGTACATCCACTAATAGAATACTATACAGCTATAAAAATGAACAAGTCACATAAACAGAACAATCCAAAGTTCGTATGAAATCACAAAAGACCCTGAATAGACAAAGCAATCTTGAGAAAGGACAACAAAGCTGGCGGCATCACACACCCTAATTTCAAACTATATTACAAAGCTATAGTAATCAAAATAGTATGGTACTTGCATAAAAACAGAACATAGACCAATGGAACAGAAGGCCCAGAAATAATCCCATGCATAAATGGTCAATTAATTTATGACAAAGGAGCCAAGACTATACAGTGGGGAAAAGACAGCCTCTTCAATAAATTCTAAAATAAACTGTGTTGGGAAAACTGGACAGCCACATGCAAAAGAATGAAACTGGAGCACTATCTTATACTATGTGCAAAAATTAACTCAAAATGGATTAAAGATTTGAACATAAGACCCCAAACCATAAAATTCCTAGAATAAAACATAGGTAGTAAGCTCCTTGACACTGGTCTCGGTAATGATTTTTTTTGGATTTGACACCAAAAGCAAGGCAACAAAAGCAAAACTCAACAAATAGGACTACATTGAAAAAAAAGAGCTTCAGTACACCAAAGGAATCCATCAACAAAATGAAAAGGCAACCTACCAGATAGGAGAAAACATCTGCAAATCATATAATTGATAAGGGGTTAATATCCAAAATATATAAAGAACTCACACAACTCAGTATCAAAAAAACAAACAACCCAATTAAAAAATAAGCAGAGGGGGTTTCCCTGGTGGCGCAGTGGTTGAGAGTCCGCCTGCCAATGCAGGGGACATGGGTTCGTGCCCCGGTCTGGGAAGATCCCACATGCCGCAGAGCGGCTGGGTCCGTGAGCCATGGCCGCTGAGCCTGCACGTCTGGAGCCTGTGCTCCACAACGGGAGAGGCCACAACAGTGAGATGCCCGTGTACCACAAAAAAAAAAAAAAAAGCAGAGGACCTGAATAGACATTTTTCCAAAGAATACATACAGATGGCCAACAGGCACATTAGAAGATGCACTAATCATCAGAGAAATGCAAATCAAAACTACAATGACCTATCATCTCACACCTGTCAGAATGGCCATTATCAAAGAGACAAGCAATAGCCAAGTGTCAGCAAGGATGTGGAGAAAAGGGAATCCTTGTGCACTGTTAGTGAGAATGTAAATTGGTGCAGCCATTAGGGAAAACAGTATAGAGGTCCTTCAAAAAATTAAAAATAGGGCTTCCCTGCTGGCGCAGTGGTTGAGAGTCTGCCTGCCGATGCAGGGGACACGGGTTCGTGCCCCGGCCCGGAAGGATACCACATGCCACGGAGCGGCTAGGCCCGTGAGCCATGGCCACTAAGCCTGTGTGTCCGGAGGCTGTGCTGCACAATGGGAGAGGCCACAACAGTGAGAGGCCCGCGTACTGCAAAAAAAAAAAAAATTAAAAATAGAAATACCATATGATCCAGCAATTCCACTTCTGGGTATTTATTCAAAAGGAAACAAAAACACTGACTGGAAAAGATATTTGCACCTTCATGTTCACTGCAGCATTATTTCCAATAGCCAAGACAAGGACTCAACCTAAGTGTCCATGGCTGGATCAATGGATTAAGAAAATGTGATAAGGAGGCTAGGAAGATGGTGGAAGAGTAAGATGCGGAGATCACCTTCCTCCCCACAGATACACCAGAAATACATCTACACGTGGAACAACTCCTACAGTACACCTACTGAACGCTGGCAGAAGACCTCAGACCTCCCAAAAGGCAAGAAACTCCCCACGTACCTGGGTAGGGCAAAAGAAAAAAGAATAAACAGAGACAAAAGAATAGGGACAGGGCCCGCACCAGTGGGAGGGAGCTATGAAGGAGGAAAGGTTTCCACACACTAGGAAGGCCCTTCACAGGCAGACTGCGGGTGGCGGAGGGGGGAGCTTCGGAGCCACGGAGGAGATCGCAGCCACAGGGGTGCGGAGGGCAAAGCGGAGAGATTCCTGCACAGAGGATCGGTGCCGACCGGCACTCACCAGCCCGAGAGCCTTGTCTGCTCACCCGCCGGGGTGGGCGGGGCTGGGAGCTGAGGCTCGGGCTTCGGTCAGAGCGCGGGGAGCGGACTGGGGTTGGCAGCGTGAACATAGCCTGAAGGGGTTAGTGCACCATGGCTAGCTGAGGCTTAGGCTTCGGAGGTCGGAGGTCGGATCCCAGGGAGAGGACTGGGGTTGGCGGCGTGAACACAGCCTGAAGGGGTTAGTGCACCACGGCTAGGCTAGCCGGGAGGGAGTCCGGGAAAAGGTCTGGACCTGCCGAAGAGGCAAGAAACTTTTTCTTCCCTCTTTGTTTCCTGGTGCACGAGAAGAGGAGATTCAGAGCGCCGTTTAAAGGACCTCCAGAGACGGGTGCAAGCCGCGGCTATCAGCACAGACCCCAAAGACGGGCATGAGACGCTAAGGCCACTGCTGCTGGCAACAAGAAGCCTGTGTGCGAGCACAGGTCACTATCCCCACCTCCCCTCACGGGAGCCTGTGCAGCCTGCCACTGCCAGGGTCCCGTGATCCAGGGACAACGTCCCCGGGAGAACGCATGGTGCGCCTCAGGCTGGTGCAACGTCAGGCCGGCCTCTGCTGTCACAGGGTTGCCCTGCATCCGTGCCCCTCCCTCCCCCCAGCCTGAGTGAGCCAGAGCCCCTGAATCAGCGGCACCTTTAACCCCGTCCTGTCTGAGCGAAGAACAGACGCCCTCTGGCGACCTACACGCAGAGGCGGGGCCAAATCCAAAGCAGAGCCCGGGGGGTGAGCGAACAAAGAAGAGAAAGGGAAATCTCTCCCAGCAGCCTCAGGAGCAGTGGATTAAATCTCCACAATCAACTTGATGTACCCTGCATCTGTGGAATACATGAATAGACAACGAATCATCCCAAATAGAGGAGGTGGACTTTGAGAGCAAGATATATTATTTTTTCCCCTTTTCCTCTTTTTGTGAGTCTGTATGTGTATGCTTCTGTGTGAGATTTTGTCTGTATAGCTTTGCTTCCACCATTTGTCCTAGGGTTCTGTCCATCCGTTTTTTTTTTTTTACTTAAAAAATTTTTTTTCTTAATAATTATCTTTTAATAACTTTATTTTATTTTATCTTACTTTATTTTATTTTATCCTCTTTCTTTCTCTTTCTTTCTTCCTTTCTTTCTTTCTTTTCTTTCTTTTTTTTCTTTCTTTCTACTTTTTCTCCTTTATTCTGAGCCATGTGGATGAATGGCTCTTGATGCTGCAACCAGGAGTCAGTGCTCTGCCTCTGAAGTGGGAGAGCCAACTTCAGGACACTGGTCCACAAGAGACCTCCCAGATCCATGTAATATCAAACAGTGAAAATCTCCCAGAGATCTCCATCTCAACACCAACACCCAGCTTCACTCAACGACCAGCAAGCTACAGTGCTGGACACCCTATGCCAAACAACTAGCAAGACAGGAACACAACCCCACCCATTAGCAGGGAGGCTGCCTAAAATCATAATAAGGCCACAGACACCCCAAAACACACCACCAGATGCGGACCTACCCACGAGAAAGACAAGATCCCACCTCATCCACCAGAACACAGGCATTAGTCCCCTCCACCAGGAAGCCTACACAACCCACTGAACCAACTTTAGCCACTGGGGACAGACACCAAAAACAAAGGGAACTACGAACCTGCAGCCTGCAAAAATGAGACCCCAAACACAGTAAGATAAGCAAAATGAGAAGACAGAAAAACACACAGCAGATGAAGGAGCAAGATAAAAACCCACCAGACCTAACAAATGAAGAGGAAATAGGCAGTCTACCTGAAAAAGAATTCAGAATAATGATAGTAAAGATGATCCAAAATCTTGGAAATAGAATAGAGAAAATACAAGAAACATTTAACAAGGCCCTAGAAGAACTAAAGAGGAAACAAGCAACGATGAACAAAACAATAAATGAAATTAAAAATACTCTAGGGCTTCCCTGGTGGCGCAGTGGTTGAGAGTCCGCCTGCTGATGCAGGGGACATGGGTTAGTGCCCCGGTCTGGGAAGATCCCACATGCCGCAGAGCGGCTGGGCCCATGAGCCATGGCCGCTGAGGCTTCACGTCTGGAGCCTGTGCTCTGCAACAGGAGAGGCCACAACAGTGAGTGGCCCGCATACCGCAAAAAAAAAAAAAAATAGATGGGATCAATAGCAGAATAACTGAGGCAGAAGAACGGATAAGTAACCTGGAAGATAAAATAGTGGAAATAACTACTGCAGAGCAGAATAAAGAAAAAACAATGAAAAGAACTGAGGACAGTCTCAGAGACCTCTGGGACAACACTGAACGCACCAACATTCGAATTATAGGGGTCCCAGAAGAAGAAGAGAAAAAGAAAGGGACTGAGAAAATATTTGCAGAGATTATAGTTGAAAACTTCCCTAATATGGGAAAGGAAATAGTTAATCAAGTCCAGGAAGCACAGAGAGTCCCATACAGGATAAATCCAAGGAGAAACACACCAAGACACATATTAATCAAACTGTGAAAAATTAAATACAAAGAAAACATATTAAAAGCAGCAAGGGAAAAACAACAAATAACACACAAGGGAATCCCCATAAGGTTAACAGTTGATCTTTCAGCAGAAACTCTGCAAGCCAGAAGGGACTGGCAGGACATATTTAAAGTGATGAAGGAGAAAAATCTACAACCAAGATTACTCTACCCAGCAAGGATCTCATTCAGATTTGATGTAGAAATTAAAACCTTTACAGACAAGCAAAAGCTAAGGGAGTACAGCACCACCAAACCAGCTTTACAACAAATGCTAAAGGAACTTCTCTAGGCAGGAAACACAAGAGAAGGAAAAGACGTACAGTAACAAACCCAAAACAATTAAGAGAATGGGAATAGGGGGCTTCCCTGGTGGCGCAGTGGTTGAGAGTCCACCTGCCGATGCAGGGGACACGGGTTCATGCCCCGGTCTGGGAGGATCCCACATGCCACGGAGCGGCTGGGCCCGTGAGCCATGGCCACTGGCCTTGCGCGTCCGGAGCCTGTGCTCCGCAACGGGAGAGGCCACAACAGTGAGGGGCCCGCGTAACGCAAAAGAAAAAAAAAAAAAAAAAAGAAAATGGGAATAGGAACATACATACTGATAATTACTTTAAATTTAAATGGATTAAATGCTCCCACCAAAAGACACAGACTGGCTGATGGATACAAAAACAAGACCCATATACATGCTGTCTACAAGAGACCCACTTCAGACCTAGAGACACATACAGACTGAAAGTGAGGGGATGGAAATAGATATTCCATGCAAATGGAAATCAAAAGAAAGCTGGAGTAGCAATTCTCATATCAGACAAAATAGACTTTAAAATAAAGAATATTACAAGAGACAAAGGAGGACACTACATAATGATCAAGGGGTTGATCCACAAAGAAGATATAACAATTGTAAATATTTATGCAGCCAACATAGGAGCACCTCAATACATAAATCAAATACTAACAGCCATAAAACGGGAAATAGACAGTAACACATTCATAGTAGGGGACTTTAGCACCCCACTTTCACCAATGGACAGATCATCCAAAATCAAAATAAATAAGGAAACACAAGCTTTAAATGATACATTAAACAAGATGGACTTAATTGATATTTATAGGACATTCCATCCAAAAACAACAGAATACACATTTTTCTCAAGTGCTCATGGAACATTCTCCAGGATAGATCATATCTTGGGTCACAAATCAAGCCTTGGTAAACTTAAGAAAATTGAAATTGTATCAAGTATCTTTTCCAACCACAACGTTATGAGACTAGATATCAATTACAGGAAAAGATCTGTAAAAAATACAAACACATGGAGGCTAAACAATACACTACTTCATAACGGAGTGATCACTGAAGAAATCAAAGAGGAAATCAAAAAATACCTAGAAACAAATGACAGAGGAGACACGACGACCCAAAACCTATGGGATGCAGCAAAAGCAGTTCTAAGAGGGAAGTTTATACCAATACAATCCTACCTTAAGAAACAGGAAACATCTCGAATAAACAACCTAAGCTTGCACCTAAAGCACTTAGAGAAAGAAGAACAAAAAACCCCCAAAGTTAGCAGAAGGAAAGAAATCATAAAGGTCAGATCAGAAATAAATGAAAAAGAAATGAAGGAAACGATAGCAAAGATCAATAAAACTAAAAGCTGGTTCTTTGAGAAGAGAAACAAAATAGATAAACCATTAGCCAGACTCATCAAGAAGAAAAGGGAGAAGACTCCAATCAATAGAATTAGAAATGAAAAAGAAAAAGTAACAACTGACACTGCAGAAAACAAAAGATCATGAGAGATTACTACAAGCAAGTCTATGCCAATAAAATGGACAACCCGGACGAAATGGACAAATTCTTAGAAAGGCACAACATGCCAAGACTGAATCAGGAAGAAATAGAAAATATGAACAGACCAGTCACAAGCACTGAAATTGAAACTGTGATTAAAAATCTTCCAACAAACAAAAGCCCAGGACCAGATGGCTTCACAGGCAAATTCTATCAAACATTCAGAGAAAAGCTAACACCTAACCTTCTCAAGCTCTTCCAAAATATAGCAGAGGGAGGAACACTCCCCAACTCATTCTACGAGGCCACCATCACCCTGATACCAAAACCAGACAAGGATGTCGCAAAGAAAGAAAACTACAGGCCAATAACACTGATGAACATAGATGCAAATATCCTCAACAAAATACTAGCAAACAGAATCCAACAGCACATTAAGAGGATCATACACCATGATCAAGTGGGGTTTATTCCAGGAATGCAAGGATTCTTCAATATACGCAAGTCAATCAATGTGATAAACCATATTAACAAATTGAAGGAGAAAAACCATATGATCATCTCAACAGATGCAGACAAAGCGTTCGACAAAATTCAACACCCATTTATGATAAAAACCCTGCAGAAAGTAGGCATAGAGGGAACTTTCCTCAACATAATAAAGGCCATATATGACAAACCCACAGCCAACATCATCCTCAATGGTGAAAGGCTCAAACCATTTCCACTAAGATCAGGAAGAAGACAAGGTTGCCCACTCTCACCACTTATTCAACATAATTTTGGAAGTTTTAGCCACAGCAATCAGAGAAGAAAAAGAAATAAAAGGAATCCAAATCAGAAAAGAAGAAGTAAAGCCGTCACTGTTTGCAGATGACATGATACTATACATAGAGAATCCTAAAGATGCTACCAGAAAACTACTAGAGCTAATCAATGAATCTGGTAAAGTAGCAGGATACAAAATTAATGCCCAGAAATCCCTGGCATTCCTATACACTAATGATGAAAAATCTGAAACTGAAATTAAGAAAACACTCCCATTTACCATTGCAAGAAAAAGAATAAAATATCTAGGAATAAACCTACCTAAGGAGACAAAAGACCTGTATGCAGAAAATTATAAGACACTGATGAAAGAAATTAAAGATGATACAAATAGATGGAGAGATACACCATGTTCTTGGATTGGAAGAATCAACATTGTGAAAATGACTCTACTACCCAAAGCAATCTACAGATTCAATGCAATCCCTATCAAACTACCACTGGCATTTTTCACAGAACTAGAGCAAAAAATTTCACAATTTGTATGGAAACACAAAAGACCCCGAATAGCCAAAGCAATCTTGAGAACGATAAATGAAGCTGGAGGAATCAGGCTCCCTGACTTCAGACTATACTAGAAAGCTACAGTAATCAAGACAGTATGGTCCTCGCACAAAAACAGAAATATAGATCAACGGAACAGGATAGAAAGCCCAGAGATAAACCCACGTACATATGGTCACCTTATCTTTGATAAAGGAGGCAAGAATATACAGTGGAGAAAAGACAGCCTCTTCAATAAGTGGTGCTGGAAAAACTGGACAGGTACCTGTAAAAGTATGAGGTTAGAACACTCCCTAACAGTGTACACAAAAATAAGCTCAAAATGGACTAAAGACCTAAATGTAAGGCCAGAAACTATCAAAGTCTTAGAAGAAAACAAAGGCAGAACACTCTTATGACATAAATCACAGCAAGATCCTTTTTGACCCACCTCTTAGAGAAATGGAAATAAAAACAAAAATAAACAAATGGGACCTAATGAAACTTCAAAGCTTTTGCACAGCAAAGGAAACCATAAACAAGACCAAAAGACAACCCTCAGAATGGAAGAAAATATTTGCAAATGAAGCAACTGACAAAGGATTAATCTCCAAAATTTACAAGCAGCTCATGCAGCTCAATATCAAAAAAACAAACAACTGAATCCAAAATTGGGCAGAAGACCTAAATAGACATTTCTCCAAAGAAGATATACAGATTGCCAACAAACACATGAAAGAATGTTCAACATCATTAATCATCAGAGAAATGCAAATCAAAACCACAATGAGCTATCATCTCACACCTGTCAGAATGGCCATTATCAAAGAGACAAGCAATAGCAAGTGTCAGCAAGGATGTGGAGAAAAGGGAATCCTTGTGCACTGTTAGTGAGAATGTAAATTGGTGCAGCCATTAGGGAAAACAGTATAGAGGTTCTTAAAAAAATTAAAAATAGGGCTTCCCTGGTGGCGCAGTGGTTGAGAGTCCACCTGCCGATGCAGGGGACACGGGTTCCTGCCCCGGTCCGGGAAGATCCCACATGCCACGGAGTGGTTGGGCCCGTGAGCCATGGCCGCTGAGCCTGCGCATCCAGAGCCTGTGCTCCGCAACGGGAGAGACCACAACAGTGAGCGGCCCGCGTACCGCCAAAAAAACAAAAACAAAAGAAAATGTGATACATAGAAACACACATACACACACACACACGCACACACACACACACACACACAATGAAATATTATTCAGTCATAAAAAAGAAGGAAATCTTTACATTTGTGACAACATGGATGGACCTTTAGAGCATTATGCTAAGTGAAGAAAGTCAGAGAAAGATAAACACCATATGTTCTCACTTATATGTGAAATCTAAACAAACAAACAAAAGAACCCTCATAAATACAAAGAAGAGATTGGTGGTTGCCAGAGCCAGGTGAGGGGGGGTAGACAAAATAGGTAAAGGGGGTCAAAAGGTACAAACTTCCAGTTATAAAATAAATAAGTCCTGGGGATGTAATGCACAGCTGGTGACTATAGTTAATAATATATCATATATATAAAAGTTGCTAACAGAATAAATCTTAAAATTTCTCATCATAAGAAAAAAACATGTAATTGTGTGATGATGGATGTTAACTAGACTTATTGTGGTGATCATTTTGCAATATACAGAAATATCAAATCATTGTGTTGTACACCTGAAGCTAATATAATGTCATATGTCAATTATATCTCAATTAAAATAAAATGAATGAGGACAATATTTATAAACATACATGGAGCAATTTCTAGGTTATATTGTTAAGGGATAAAAGCAAAGTGCAAAAGACTATAAATAAAGTATACTACCTTTTTGAAGGAAGGGGAAATTTTTAAAATATACCTTTATTTGCTTCTTTTGAAAAGAAACACTATAAGCATAAATCAGAGGCTAACAAGATTGGTTATCTCCAAGGTAGAGTGAGAATGGGGTAGAAGGTACAGGGGAGAGGTGACAACTATGTGTATATATTTCTGTATGGTTTTGTCTCTTCAAATCATATTAACATTTTACATATAAAGAATAAAATTAAATCAACAAAAATGGAAAGAAAGAAAATCTAAAATGGAATGCAAACAGAAAAAAATGAACTTAACTGTATACCAAATAAATAACATAAGCACACTAGATTGGAAAAGGAAAAATTAATTCAAGTAACTTCTAAACAGAGTACTTTGATTACATATCCTCAGTATAAAAAAGGCATGCAAACAAATCATGTACTGTACTCAATAGGTTTATTTTTCACAGATGTGGGTGCATGAATTCTGATTCTACTTTCTATATATTGTAAGACTGAGCAAATGAGTCAATATATTGATGCTAGGATCCAGTGCTCTCACTGTTGGTGAAGGCAGATGCAAATATGGAATGAGAGAGGTCTAAGAAGATTCCTGGGATATTGTATGAATTCAAGGTATGTGTGTGTGTATATACAGACACACACATACATACACAGACGTATAAATAGAGACACACACACAGAGTTCACTGAAAGGGCCTAGAAGTAAGGACGCCCAGCAGCAATGAGCACACCCAGCACCCAGATTTTGATTTCTATAAATAATTATTTACTAACAGGAACCAGTGCTCCTTGAAGAAATGGCTGATTCTAGGCCTGGGGTAGGGAAAGTAAAAGATGGAGGCTGGAACATCTTATTACGTCAAAACTAAGGAAGTGCTCAGAAAATTATCAGGATGTGACAAAAGGACACAAAAGCCAGCTTAAAGGGACTCCCACTGGATAACTCAGGGACAAGTGAGCAGCAAACTAAACAGTGACAGTAATGGATTATAATCCACTGAAAAAAATTATAATCCATAAAAATAAAAATTCTGTATTACTGATAATAAATAAATAAATAAGAGGAAGCCCCACCTGCTAACACCATCACTTACCTTGGGCATCAGGATACCAACATGTGAATTTTGGGGGCACACAAACATCTAGACCATAGCAAAGGTCAACAAACAAAAATCAATCATATTTCTATATACTGGCAATGAATACTCGCAACTGAAATTTTTAAAAACAAAACCATTTACAATGGCTTAAAAAATGAAACATGCCATGTTGTTATGGAGTGAACTGTTTCCCCCCCTAAAATTCTTAAGTTGATGCCCAAACCCCCAATGTGACTGTATTTGGAGATGGGGCCTTTAAGAAGGTAATTAAGGTTATATGAAGCCATAAGAGTGGGGTCTAATCCAACAGGACTGGCGTCCTTCTAAAAATAGGAAGAAATACCAGAGCTCCCTCTCACTCTGCAGATGCACAAAGGAAAGACTGTGTGAGGACAGTGAGAAGGCAGCCGTCTACAAGGAAGAAAGTTCTCACCAGAAACCAACCCCGATCTGGGACTTCCAGCCTCCAGAACTGTGAGAAAATAAATTTCTGTTGTTTAAGCTACTCAGTCTGTGGCGTTTTATGGCAGCCTGAGCAGACTAATACACAATGTATACGCTCTGTATGTTGAAAATTACAAAATGATGATGAAATGAATAAAAGATCAAATAAATGGAGAGACATACTGTGTTGGACTGGAAGACACAACACAATAAAGATGTCAATTCTCCCCAAATTGATCTATAGGTTTAACTCAATTCCTATCAAAATCCTAGCAAGGGGACTTCCCTGATGGCGCAGAGGTTAAGAATCCACCTGCCAATGCAGGGGACACGGGTTCAAACCCTGGTCCAGGAAGATCCCACATGCCGCAGAGCAACTAAGCCTGTGTGCCACAACTACTGAGCCCACGTGCCACAACTACTGAAGCCCGCACACCCTAGAGCCCGTGCACCGCAACTACTGAGCCCACGTGCTGCAACTACTGAAGCCCACACGCCTAGAGGCTGTGCTCTGGAGCAAGAGAAGCCACCACAATGAGAAGCCCACACACAACAGAGTAACCCCTGCTAGCCGCAACTAGAGAAAGCCCGTGCAACGAAGACACAACACAGCCAAAAAAAATTAATTAAATTATTCTAAAATTGATATATAATGACAAAGGCAAAGGAACAAGAATAGCCAAAAATTTTTGAAAAAGTAGAATAAAGTTGGAGAAGTCATACTACCTGATTTCAAGACTTACCATAAAGCTGCAGTAATGAAGACAGTGTGGTACTGGCAGAGGGTTAGATACACAGATCAATAGAACAGAAGAGAGTGGAGAAATAGACCCCACAAATATGGCCAACTTATTTTTGACAAACCATAAAATCAACTCAATGGAGAAAAGGTGGTCCTTTCAACAAATGGGGTTAGAACAAATAGAAATACATTTGCAAAATTATGAACCACGACCTAATCCTTACACCTTACATAAAAATTAATGCAAAATTGATCTTAGGTCTAAATGTAAACCTAAAACTGTAAAACTTATAGAATAGGAGAAAATCTTCATGACCTAGGGTGATATTGTGATTTATAATAAGAAATATATTTTTGGTCTTAGCTCCCAATTTCTGGCAGAAAGAGCTCCTGAAACCCTTGGAGTTTCTTAAGTGAGGAAAGCAATAAAGGTGTCTTTTGTTATGTTAATGAGATGACTTTGGGACCCCCACCTAAGGAGGGGGAGCTGGTTGACAGGAGAACCAACCACGTGATTAGAAGGTTGGAACTTTTAGTCCCGACCCCCAACCTCAGGGAAGGGGAGAGGGGCCGGAAGTTGAATCAAAAGCCAATTGCCAAATAAATAAATAAATAACAACAACGCCAATGAGTTAATCAATCATGCCTATGTAATGAAATCTCCATAAAAACCCAAAAGGACTGGGTTCAGAGAGCTTCTGAATTGGTAGACACATGGAGGTGCTAGGAGAGTGACACACCTGGACCTAGAGAGGGTATGGAAGCTCCACGCCTCTTCCCATATACTTTGCCCTTACACATCTCTTCCATCTGCATGTTCATCTGTATCCTTTATCATATCCCTTAAAAAACTGGGAAACGTGTTTCCCTGAGTTCTGTGAGACACTCTAGCAAATTAGTCGAACTCAAAGAGGGGCTCGTTGGAAGCTCCAATCAATAGCTGGTTGGTCAGAAGCACAAGTGATAAGCACTGGGCTTTTGACTGGCATCTTAAGTTGGGAGGTGGGGGCAGTCTTGTGAAACTGAGCCCTTAACCTGTGGGATCTGACACAACCTCCAGGTAGATAGTGTCAGAATTAAGTTGTAGAACACCCAGCTGGTGTCACATAGAATTGCTTGTTCTGGGCGGAAACCTCCACACATTTGGTGACCAGAAGTATCAGAAGTGAAGCATTCTGTGTGAGAGTAAAGGAAGATTCACAGGAGTGACACAGTACAAAAGAACTGGGGTTTTCTCTACATAGGAGGTAGAAGACTAGAGGTTTTCCATTTCACCTAGTGTTAGGCAAAGAGTTCTTAGACCTGACACCAAAAGCACAACCCATAAAGGAAATGGTTTATAAACTGGACATTTTCAAAGTTAAAAATTCTTGCTCTGTGAACAACACTATTAAATGAAAAGACAAGCTACACACTTGGAGAAAATATTTACAAACCATGGATCTGACACAGGACTTATACACAGAATATATAAAGAACTCTCAAAACTCAGTAGTGATTGGTCTTCCCTGGTGGCGCAGAGGTTAAGAATCCACCTGCCAATGCAGGGGACACGGGTTCGAGCCCTGGTCCGGGAAGATCCCACATGCCTCAGAGCAACTAAGCCCGTGTGCCACAACTACTGAGCCTGCACTCTACAGCCCTCGAGCCACAACTACTGAGCCCACGTGCCACAACTACTGAAGCCCGTGCACCTAGAGCCTGTGCTCTGCAACAAGAGAACCACTGCAATGAGAAGCCCGCACACCGCAACGAAGAGTAGCCCCCGCTCGCCACAACTAGAGAAAGCCCGCCCACAGCAACGAAGACCCAACACAGTCAAAAATAAATTAATTAATTAATTTTAAAAAACCTCAATAGTGATAAAACAAACAATCCAATTTAAAAATGGGCAGAAGACCTGATTGGACACTTTGCCAAAGAGGATATGTAAAAAGTAAATAAGTATATATAAAGATATTCAACATCATTGGTCATTAGGGCAATGCAAATTAAAGCCATTATGAGATAACACTACACACTAGAATGAGTAAAATTAAAAACGCAGTTGACCCTTGAACAACATGTGTTTGAGCTGCATGGGTCCACTTATATGTGGATTTTTTTCAATAAATGCATACTACAGTACTACACGATCTGCAAGTTAGTTGGAAACACACATACAGAGGGCCGATTGTAGGTGGATTTTCAACTACTGGGGGAGTCAGCCCCTAACCCCAGCGTTATTCAAGTGTCAACTGTACTGACAATACCAAGTGCTGGCAAAAATGTGAAGCAATTGGAATTCTTAAACATTACTGGTGGAAATGAAAAATAATTCAACCATCCTAGAAAACAATTTGGCAGATTCCTAAAAAGTTAAGCCATACACTTACCACATGACCCAGCAATCCAATATTTACTCTAGAGAAATGAAAACATATGTTCACACAAAAACCTGTATATGAATGTTTAAAGTAGCTCTACTCACAACTGCCAAAAACTGAAAATAATTCAAATGTCTTTCAAAAGGAGAATGGATAAATAAGCTGTGGTACATCTACATCATGGAATGCCACTCAGCACTAAAAAGCAAAGAACTATGGACACACACAACTTGGCTGAATCTCCAGGGAATCATACTGAGTGAAAAAAAATCCAATCTCAAAAGGTTACAGACTATGTGATTTGATTTATATCACATTCTTGAAATGACAAAATTCTAGAAATGGAGAACAGATCAGTAATTGCTAGAAGTCTAGGCATAGGGTGAGGGGGAGAAAGGGATTGATGTGGCTATAAAAGGGTAACATAAGTGATCCTTGTGGTGATGGAACTGTGTCTTAACCATATCAATGTGAATATCCTGGTTGTGACATTGTGCTATAATTTTGCAAGATGCTACCATTGATGCAAACTGGGTAAAGATCTCTCTGTATTATTTTTACAACTGCATGTCAATCAATTGTTGCAAAAGAAAGTTTAATTTGAAAAAAGGAAAGTTATATACTGTATGATACCATTTATATGACATTCCTGAAGAGATAAAACTCTAGTGACACAGAACAGGTCTGTGGTTGCCTGAGGTTACAGGGAGGGGAGGATATGACTAAAAGGGGTTGCATGAGGCAGCTCTTTGGCGGGATGAAACTATTCTCTATCCCATAGATTAGTTATAACAATCTACACAGGTGTTAACATTTATCGACCTGAACAACAAAATCAATTTTACAGTACACTAATTTTAAAAATAAAAAAAATTTAAGTGAAAGAAAAAAGATGGTGGGCTGTGGGTGCCTACAGGACTTTGTCCCTGGCCAAATGAGAATCAAAAGTCCAACTGAGAAAATTACTTCAGCAAAATCATTTGGAAGACAAACAAATTCCCTAAGATATTTCATTCCCAAATTACATCTAGATATTATGTCTCCAGCTCACTGAAGAATGCTATAAGGAATATCTGCAGGAAACCAGAGACTGCATTTATCATTAGGCTGTGATTGACGACAATTCCACCATTCACACGAAGATTCAGCAAAGAAATGTCTTGAAAGGCAATTGCAGGAAATCTTTACTTCCCTGAGGGCTTGATGTGTTCTCTCCTTGATGAGTAAAGTGAGCCAGACTACCTCTGGCTGCCAGAGGCTCAAAGAGAAATTTGCAACTCAACTAATATTGTACTGCGTAACTGTCTGTTGCCCTAAGTCATTTGTCTACATTCTAACCTGGCCTTGCTGCTGTCTCATTTTCCCTGATTCTAATGCTTATTTATAAATAATTTTCTTTTATGTCTGAGATTCCTACATCACTCATCACATTCATGGTAAAATAAAAGAAGGAACACACAATATCCTTACCTGGGCTTTGGCCATTTCCTGCTCTTCTTGGGAAAAGACAGATGTGTGAAGCCTGAGCTAAAAGAGTGGAGAAGTGGAGAGCATATGAGAGACCCCATCAGGCTTCCAGTGCCCAGAATTATCGGCCTAGAAATCCCCTCACATGAAGCTGCTCTGTGGAAGTTTGGGCGACCATGTGGTTTTAACAACCACTTGTGTATTCTTGAGTATTTTCCTCATGTGAACATCTAACACAAAAGGTTTTCTTCTATACATACTTGTGTACTGACTCAGAAATTGTATTTCTAGGTATTTTCCTTAATGAAATAATGTATCATAATTTCTCTTTAAGTACCTTCATCTCAGCATTGACTTTAACAATGCCAAACTTAAACGATCCTCTATGACCCATGATATGGGATTAATAAGGAAATACAAGGGATTAAATTCTATGTAGCTACTGAAAATAATGTTGTATGGTACTGTACACTTATTATCTGTGTATTTTCTGTACATATATCTAAATTACAAGTTTTTTAAATGTTACAGAATAAATCTTTAAGCTGAATCGCAGTAACTTCTAAATGAAAACAAAGGCAGGTTATCAAACTTCAGGAACCCATTTTAAAACCATACGTTAAATGTTTAAAAATGCATATCCCTTATACACACTAAAAAGTGTCTAAAGAATGAACATTTAAACAGAGGGGGCTAAAATTAGTTCTTTTTTATTTTCTTCTCTATTTTCTAATCAATCTATAATGCAAATGTGTTACTTACGTGTTAAATGCCAAAAAACCCCACTGAACTTTAACACTATTATTCCCAGGCGTTTTAAGCCCCATCCCCACCCCCACCCCGCCTGACCCCACAACACCAGACCCTGCCCACGCCTCCCAAGCCCCAGGCTCTGCGCGAGGCCCCTAATCAGGTGAGTTCTCTCTGGTGCCTCTTCTTGCTTCTCCTCACCTCACTGGGGACGTCTTGCCCAGGAGCCAAAAGGAAGCCTTCGGGTGCAGATTCACTTCAGCTGGAGCATTCACACAAGGCCCCTACCTCGGGGCTCGGGCAAGGGGAGAGGAACAGAGGGAGAGGCGGGGGCGCCTAAGGAGGAGCTTGAGGGGTGCGTATGAACCCTTAGCGCAGGTCACTGTGCTGGAAAATGTGTAAAAGTCAACGTTTAATATGCCCCATTCAACCCCGACTAGCCCCATAACTTTGTCTACCATTGAGCCCACAAACCCTCATTCGCTGACCTCTCGGTCCACCCCACAACCTCCCACATCAGTGACCCCCCCCAACACCCGCTTCATTCGTCCCCCAGAACTCCCCATCACTCAGCCCATCACCCCTACTACTCGCCCCCTCAACCTCTCTCTCGACACAGATTTTGTGCTCGCTGCAGAGGAGACCGTTACGAAAACTGGCCCCAAGAAGCACTTCCGCTTTGGGACCAACTCCGGCTCCGCAGCCCAGAGGGCTGTAGCGGCCGGTGTGCGCACGCTCAGTGGGGGCTTTGAGCCCGCGTACACCAATAGTCAACATGGGGACCCCTCCCGCCTGCCGGACGCGAATGCGACGGGGCTGCAGCGCAGGCGCAGAGGGGAGATGGCCGCTCCGGTGACGTCACTGCTCTGAAACGATGGCCGCGCCCACTGCGTCTCTTCCCTTCGAGGGCGGCAGTGTAGAACAGGTGCTTACTTTGATTTGCGGAGGCCGTCATTCCTAAGACTCCAAAGATCGGTTTCCTTATGGAGGGAGGGAAAGGGCCCAATTAAGGAGAATGCTAGCAGGCAGGAATTTCATGTCTTGAACCTGGAGGGCAGTATCGGGTTTGCAGGTGTAATTGAATAGGAAGTCGGGATGCGTGGCGGAATTGCTCAGCATGCACAAAGGCTAGGAGGTAGGGAGAGGTCACTGGCTCCATCCAGTGGCTAAGGCTGGGAGTTTACAGCCTAGCGTTTGAAGGACGGTGTGCAGACAAACAAGAAGCTGAAGAATAAATAAATGGCCACCTAGTACACACACACACCGGGATGAAGGGGATGTGTTAAGTAGTGACTGACAATGTTGTTGTCTCAGGATGGGCAGGGACGATCTCCTTTTGTCGGGGGTGACAGTTACGCTGGTCAAAAGGAGCCGGCCGCACAAATATTTGAAGCAAAGAGCTTTGTGGTGGAGGGCGCGGCTGTTAAAAAGGCCCTGAAGTAGGACCTGGTTTGGCACGTTGGAGGAACAGAAACAGTGTCAGTGTGTTGGGCATACAGAAGGTGTGGGCAAGGGAGAAGTGAGTGGGTGCCAGATGCTGTAGGGCCTCCTCTGCCAGGGACAGAGCTCATGTCTCATTCTGACATAATGGGATGCCATTAAGGGGGATCAGATTTTTAAAACACCAGTCTGAAGCAATCCAGCATTATATATTAACTTTAAAAATACACGTAGATTAGACTCTTGTTTATTGCCTGTCTTTTACCCCTAGCACATGAGCTCCGCAGAAATTTGCTTAAGCACCTCCCATATGCCAGGTAGTGTTCTACATATTGGGAATACTGCAGGAGAGAAAACAGAACCAACCAAACAAACAAACGTGATGGAGACAGCCTGGTTGCAAACTCCCACCTACCAGCTGTGTAATCTAGGGCAGGACTCAACTCCTCTGTGCTGAATTTCCTCATCTATAAAATGGGGGATAATGACAGCACCTACCTCGTTAGGACTGTGGTGACAAATGAGCTGATAATTGTAAATGGCTTAGAACAATGCCTGGAACACAGCAAGTGCTGTGTAACTGATGATGATGATTAAAATAAAATTAGACGTGTGTATGTATAAAACTTTTTTTAATAAGAAGAAAAAAATAAAAAGATGACCTGCAGGCTGCTTTGTGGATGACAGATTGCAGAGGGCAAGGGCGAAAACAGGAAGAACAATAAGGAGGCTCCTGCTAACAGGCCCAGCAAGTGATAATGGAGGCTCAGACCTAGCTCAGTATCTCCTGTGGGCCAGGCACTGTGTGAAGCACATGACATGACCTGCCTCAGATAGTCCCCACTTTCTGTGAACAATCCTGTGGTCCCACCCATCTTGTTAGGTGAGGAAACTGAGTCCCAGAGAGACTAAGTAACTTGCCCAAAGTCACACAGGTTTCCAAGATTGGATCCTTAACTTCTACCCAATAATACTCTTCTTTTGTTTATTCAGTATCCCACAGAACTTCCAGAAAATATCTGAGGGTGTTCATTCCAGAACCATTAAAACCAGGCAAGGAATTTTTTTGGGGGGGGGGCAGGAATATAGATGGAGCTTCCTAGCAGACAAAGCAAAGAGAGAAAGCAGGGAAGTAACTCAGGTCTCTTGCTCTCTTAAGGATCTGTACCTCCTGGGTACAAAACTTGTCAACTCTCTTAATGAATTAGGATGTGGAAAATAGGAGGGGCTGGACCTTTAGGGCCCCTGTCAGTCTGGCCTCTTCCACCCTGTAAACATAACTTCTCCACCACCTTGTACACACATATATATACACACACCCCTGTGTGGAGGGAGAAATCCTATAGGGTTGGTGGGTGTTGGGGTACAGTGATTTCCAGCTCCAAAAATATTCTGAGCCAGTGATACAGCCCTGCAGAAACTGTCCCAGGGTTCACAGTGCATATCCACAAGCTATGTGAAACCAGATTTTCTGCTGTGGAGCTAGGATGCCCACTCTCTGTCCTGGGCATCCTCTACCATCAGTCCCTACAGGTACAAACTCATTCAGTGGCCTAAGCAGCAGGTAGCTAGGTGAAGGGGTGTGGAAAGCTGACAGGTAGCTGGTCCCACCACAGAATCTGCACGATGTGACACTCCAACCCAAAGGCCACCCCCACCTCGCTGGTGAGTCATTAAAACTGCTCTTAAGATACATTTTCTCAAAACTGTGGAAGTGTTGCCAATTGTGAGCAATCATTTTGGACCATGAGGTAGCAGGTGAGTTTGGCAGAGCTACAGCATACGAGCAGCCAGCTCTCTGGTGAGCTTGGAGCTGCCACTCTAGCCCTCCAAGAGAGGAATCCCTGCCTCCAAGAGAGGAATCCCCTTCCATCCTCTTGAAGCTATTGGTATTTAGGGTGGTATTGGTATGTGCAGCCAAACTGAATCCTGAACAATACATCAGACTTTTCTGTCTTGGCAGATGTGTCACTAAACAGAGACATGTGGGACCAGGGAGGGCAGGGGACGGTGAATAATGGTGAATGAAGGACAAATTGGGAATGAATGGGGGCAAGGAGAGACAAAGCGGGATGGCAGGGAGGTGAATGAGCAGTAGAGTGGAGTGAATGTGGGTAGTGTGGGACAGAGTGAGGAAATAACTACGCATTCTTTTTTTTTTTTTTTTTTTTTTTTTTTTTTTTTTGCGGTACGCGGGCCTCTCACTGTTGTGGCCTCTCCCGTTGCGAAGCACAGGCTCCGGACGCCGCGCAGGCTCAGCGGCCATGGCTCACGGGCCCAGCCGCTCCGGGGCATGTGGGATCTTCCCGGACCGGGGCACGAACCCATGTCCCCTGCATCGGCAGGCGGACTCTCAACCACTGCACCACCAGGGAAGCCCTACGCATTCAATTTTGAATCAATTTAAGCTTATGGATGAGACTGAGTAAGTGATGGGAAAATGAGGCACCGTCTAAGTGGCAAAAAGTGAAAGAGGGAGTGGACTGTGAGTGAATGGGGCAATGAAAGGTGGTGAATGTGAATGGGGTTGATAAAGCATGAGAGTGCTTGTTGATATGAGTACTAAGGATTGAAGTGTAAATGAATGATGGTTTATGGGGCACAATATGAGTAAGGAGAGGTGAATTTAGGGAGAAAGTAGCAGTGAATGGAAGTCATGTGAGGCACAGAGGGAAGAATGGGGGACACAAGGGGCAGAATAAGAGGAAACAGAAATGAATACAAGGTAGAATGTGAATAAGTGAATCGAGTCGAGTTTGTTTGAGTGGGGATACTACGAGGGAGGAGAGCGACCAGAGGTGAATAAGAGGCAGACTGGGATTAGATGGGGTAGGTATGCGGGGCAGCATTCCAGTAATGTGCAGAGATCCCAGTGGGAATCAGCCCAGGTGAATGAGCAAAAGCATGTGCGTGAATGGAGGTAATGTTGGGCACAGTGAGAGTGGATGGAAGTAAAGAGCAGAAGAAGGTGAATAATTGGGTATTGTGAGGCAAGGGGAGAGGGGATGAAGGTCACATAGCCCAAGGTGAATAAAGTGGGGGAAATGGAGCCCAATGTGAGCAAAAAGTGGTAAATCTGAGGCAGAGTGTGACTGAACGAGGGTACTGCGAGGCAGAGTGGGAGCAACTCAAAATGAATCGGGAGCAGAACAAGAGTGATGAGTGGAAACAGGGGTTACATTGGGAGTGACTTTAAATGAATGAGATAATGGGAGGCAGTGAAGATTGAGAAAGAATGGAGGTGACCAAGTGTAGAGTGAGTATGTGTGGATAACTTGGGCTAGTGTTTGGGAGTAATACAGTTTCAGGAAATGCAGGTAATATGGGAGAAGCGCTTGAGAGAATAGAAGTGAAGAAGGGGCAGAAATAGAGTGAATGAGGGAGGGAATGAGGCCCAGAGTCAATGAACAAAGGTGAAGGATGGGCCACGTGAGAGCGGATGGGAGTCATTTGATGCGGTGTCAGGCAGTGAAGGTGAAAGTAGGAAATGAGAGTCTGAGTGGGAGTGAATGGAGGTGAAGAAGGAATAGGATGTGAGAGAGCTTGGGTAAGAGTAAGTAGAGGGTTAGGGAATTGCAGTAACACGAGGCCCAGTGTGAATGAATATAGATGGATAAGAGGCAGTGTAAGTGGATGAGGGAATAAAACGTAGAATGAGAACGGGGGTGAAAAAGCAGTAGAGTGAACATGTATATGTAATATGTAATGTGGGGCAGAGTCTGATTAAATGGGTGTAACATGGGGCAGATTCCAGTAAATGAGGGTGGAACGAGCACACTAAGTGAAGAGAGGTGAAGGAGGTGAATAGAGGTAATGTGGAACAAAGGGGAGAGCACAGTGGTCATATTTTATAAAGCATGAGGAATCCGAGGTGGTAGTAGGCATGGTGTAGTGACCAGAGCTGACTACTCAGCAGAGTGGGGGAAATGGAGGTGATGAGGGGCAGAATGAGTGGAAATGGAGGTAACCAAGTGGTAGAGCATGATTAATGGGAGTAGAGTGGGACAGTGTTAAGGAATGTAGGGGAATGTGGGCTGAGTGTGAGGTCTAGTACCTGGGACCTGTCTGTCCTTTTTGTGTCCCAAGCCCCTCTCTCCCTGCATCCCTTTCTGATATCTCTGGGTTTCTCCCTGTCCTTGTCTCCTTCCACCTCTGTGTATACATTAGTATCTTTCTTTTTCTTTGTTTCTGTCTTTAACAGAGCTAGCACAGGGGAAGATGGTGAGATGCCCAACCCTCTGGCTTCTCTGTTCCAGAATCTGTCACTTAGATCTTCACAGAGCCCAAAATTCCAGCATACCCTTAGTTCTGAGCACTGAAGGGTGAGTCTGAAGCAATGGGTCAGTTAGGAGGGCTTATGCATGTCATAATGCAGGCCTGGGACACTATGGTGGTGACCCTGGCCATGCTGATGCCTGCCACTGTGGATGCCAAGATCTTCCAACGCTGCGACCTGGCAATGAAGCTGGAGGAGGTGGGCCTCAATGGCTTCAAGGGCTACACCATTGGAGGCTGTGAGACTCGTCACCCCATGCCACGAGCCGCCCACCACACTCAGACCCAAGCCCTCCCCCATTGCCATTTGTTACCTCCCAGGCTAGGGAATGATCCTCTCAGTCACCCTCTGACTATGATGAGTACTTTAACTAACTCTAGTTTCATCATCATTGCCTTCACAACCGTTTACCCTCATCTCTACTAACACCACCATCACTACCATCAATGTCATCACTGCTGTTATCACTATGGATACCATCACCACCACCATTACTGGTATCTCACCAGAATCACCAACATCAACCCCAAACCAAGAATTCACCCCCAACAACTAAGATGAAAACCATCCCTGGGGGCTTCCCTGGTGGCGCAGTGGTTGAGAGTCCACCTACCGATGCAGGGGATGCGGGTTCGTGCCCCGGTCTGGGAGGATCCCACATGCCGCGGAGCGGCTGGGCCCGTGAGCCATGGCCGCTGAGCCTGCGCGTCCGGAGCCTGTGCTCTGCAACGGGAGAGGCCACAACAGTGAGAGGCCCGCGTACCGCCAAAAAACCCAAAAAACAAAAAAGCAAACAAACAAACACAAACCCATCCCTGCCCCATTCCCTCATCCTACCCTCTCCCCTATTCCCAAGACCCATGCCCATCTGCTACCTCCCCCCTCCCTGCTCCAGTGCTGTGCATGGCACACTATGAAAGTGGCTTTGACACCTCCTTCGTGGACCACAATCCTGACGGCAGCAGTGCATATGGCATTTTCCAGCTGAACTCCATCTGGTGGTGTGACAGTGGTGTTACACCTACCCAGAACCTCTGTCACATGGAGTGTCATGGTGAGGCAGCATTGAGGACACCTTGAAGCCCTGCCTGGCCTCACTCCCCAACACGCAGAGGGCAAGACTGTCTAAGCCATAGCCTTGAGTAACAAGCAGAAAAATGATAGGGAAAGGAGCAGACTTGCCTGGGCTGTTACAGACACCAGCCTGTATCCTTACCCAGACTGCACTGAGATGTTGTCTAGGTAAGGAGGACTCAGAGCTCCCAAACCTCACCTAGAATGGAGACTGCCATTTTCTAGGACTCAGGAAACAATACACTTAGCTCCAAGTGGAATGGAGGGGGAAACTGTCCTGATTTGGGGTTGGGGCTGTCCAGGCCCTGAAGGAAGAAGCAGATATCTGTCTGTAGGAACAGAAACAAGGTACCTCTGTGCAGAAAGGAGAGAATTTTCCAGACGAGAGTGTGGTATTGTTGAGGACAAAATTGAATAGCAGTAGAAGTTGTTCAGGGTTGGCCAAAATGGTGTTTGAGGTTGTCCAAGATAGGCCAAAATGGAGACTGTGGTTATTTGGGACCAGCCCAAGTGGAGGTTGAAGTTGTCCAAGTCCTGCCACAGTGACAGAAGAGATCACCCAGGACTTGCCAGCTTGAAGGCTGAGGTTATCCAGGACTAGTCAACATAGTGGTTGAGATCATTAACTAGTCAGAATGGCAGTTAAGGTCATCCTCGTCTAGCCACCATAGCAGTTGATGTCATCTAGGACCAGGCACCATGGTAGCTGACATTGAACAGGACTAGCCAACATAGAGACTGAGGTCACTTGTAACTAGTAAAAATGGGTGTTGATGTTATCCAAGACCTGACAACATAGTGTTTGAAGAGTCCCCAGGACTGACCAACCTTGCAGTGAAGTGGCTTTCCAGCCAGCCAACAGCCATTGCATTTGAGATCATTCATAACCACACAAAATGACAGTTGAAGTCATCTGGAACTGGCCAACATGGAGTCTGAGGTTGTCCAGGACCAGCCAATATGGTGGTTGAGGTTATTCATAATCAACAAACATGACAGTCAAGATCACTCAGGATCAGTCAATGAGTTAAGGTTGTACAGAACCAGTCAACATGGCAGTTGATGTAATTCATAGCCAGCTAATAAGTGAATCAAGGTCATCTAAAATCAGGCAATATAGTGGTTGAAGTTATTCAGGCCCCAAGAAACCCAGAACCCCTTGTCCCTTCATACACTGTCACCCTGTCCCCAATACACCAGATTACTATATCCCTCTCTTCCTCCTAGAACTGTTCAACCGCCATATTCTGGATGACATCATGTGTGCCAAGCAGATAGTGTCCTCACAAAACAGTATGAATACCTGGGAAGTCTCATGGGGATGTCTTGGACTCTGGGCAGCCGGGATAGTGGCACTACCACCCCATCAGCCTGTCCACTTCATCCTCCCTCTCTCCCTTCATTTCCCAGGGATTCTTGGAGCCAGCACTATTCTGGCCATGATTTATCTGAATGGCTCAAGGGGTGTCATATGTATGCAAAACCTTACACAACAGAAATTAATTCATGACTCAGCTTCCCAGAGATAGAGATTTCATTTTCCTTTCTGTCCTTTCTTTTGTGGATTTAATAAAGGATGATATCTATAAACAATTCAAGAGACCCCTGATGTCTGACTCTCTTCATTTTTCCAATGCCTGAAGATACCCCTATTCAATCACTCCCTCCATATATTCAAAGCTGTAATCAGGGGACACAAGCTCACTCAGGGTGGGGGTGGAGGATAATGTAGTGATTAAGAGCATAGGTTCTCCTGGGTTCAGAAACAATCTCTACCACTTACTGTCCCCAAGTTGCCTTGGGTAAGGCACTTAATTTCATTGTGCCTCAGTTTCCTCATCTGCAAAATGAGGATGATAGTGGTAGTAACTATCTCATGGGTTGTTGAGAGAATTAAATGAATTAATGTTTGTAAAGCACATAAAGTGTTTAGTACACAAGACAATTCTAGGTCTGGAAATAGAAGGGTGAGGTGGGGAGGTATGAAAATTGGCTTCCCTTAAAAAGTATCACTCTCAGTTGAAGTAACTACAGGGTCTTTAATTAAGGTAGATACAGTCTCTTCAGGGGAAAATGGAATTGGTTTCAGCTTACAGAGAAAGCTCAGTGGGAATTAGGATTTTAAAGTATTCACATTCTCCCACATCCTCCCACATTATTACCATTCTAACTCTCAGCCCCCAACTCCTTCTTTCATGATCTGTAACCAAAGTTTCAAATGACAAACTGGAAATTTAGGCCAGGAATTCAATGGATGCACAAGGTAATAATTATCTTTACAGAATCCCCGGGTTTCGGTCTATGTCTTGAGCAGAGAATTTAGGAATTTGAACTTGCCATTCTTTCTCTTTGTGCTGACCAGCCCCATTGGAAGCAGCCACCCCCGTGAGGAAGCAGTCCCTCACGTCCTTTGTACTCTTTGGTTGGGGTGGATATTCAACTACCCAAAGCCTTGTTTTCAGTGTTGACTTCATCCAGATAAGCACAGATGATCATTAAAGCAGTTATCTGCCACTGCATGCCAAGGAATGCCAGAGCCCCCTTCCTTAATGCCACGTGGATTTCCCCTGCCTTCAATCCCAACCAGCCTAGATAACCAAATCTCGCATTTCCCTGGGGTCCGTTAAAGGTATCATCACTCTGGATACCAATTTCTGAATGAGATAGTTATTTATCAAAAGCAGCATAAATAAACTCTGGTGAATTTAAGTAAAAAGCAGATCTCCTAAAAGCCTATCAGGTAGCTCATAGTATTTCTGGGAAGACTGCATGATCTAGCTCAGACAGGGGGAAGGTCCACACAAAGAAGAAGCCAAAATCTTGAACGTAGAATAGGTTGGGGCAAGAATATTGGCATTATCAACTGTTGCTACTTCTGAAAACTGGATTTGATGCCCTAGTGTTTCCTTTACATTTTTCCGATTATACATCCTTTCTAATAATTTACAACATTTATAGTATATTTATCATTGTTATTCCTTTAGTGGTTATCTTTAAACCTCTAATTTTATATCATTTGATAAACTCTTTTTTCGGTAGATAGCACTTATTCCCCATTATGGAAGATGTGAAAGCAGCTGTTCTTCATAATAGACTGTATTAGGTTTTTTTCTATGAGAGTTTGATATTAAATCTGGAATATTTCCCTTAATATCATTGCCATGGGACTATGTTTATCGAAATCAATTAAATTGGGTTTCTCTTGATACCTGTGCCCAGATTTACCATGAGGTTTGGCTTTCATATATTCAAGGCTTCAAAGGACTGCAGTCTTGAACAACCTCTCTGATGTAAAATAGTCATTCACTATACACCCATGATAACAACTACAGAGGCCAAGTATTTTGCACCAGGATCTTGGCTCTTGCTATTCTTTATGCCTGGAATGTTCTTACCCCCAGCATGGCTGGCTCCTTATTTTTAGAAAGACCTTCCCTGACCACCTTAGCTAAGGCATGATCCTTTCACCTCACCTTTTTCTTTTCCTTTCACTTTTTTATGAAGGATTTTCCATTTTCAGTTCTTTTGCAAAGTTTCTCTTTTCTCTGAGTTCTTTAATCCATGATGAACTTTAACTTCTGGAAGGTTTTTCTTATATTCAGGAAAGCCATAGTGTTTCTCGCCTATGTGGGTTCTTCGATGTAGAGTGAGTTTTGACTTCTCTCTGAAAGCTCTACTACACTTATCACATTTATAGGGTTTCTCTCGTGTGTGAGTTCTTTGATGTATAATGAGATATGATTTCAGGGAGAAAGCTTTCTCACATACATTACACTCATAGGGTTTCTCCCCTGTGTGAACTCTCAAATGAATAATGAGATATGACTACTGGAAGAAAACTTTATCACATTCATTGCATTCATAGGATTTCTCAAATTTTTCTCCTGTATGAGCTCTCCAATGTAACACAAGATAGTACTTCAGGGAGAAGACTTTCCCACATACAGTACATCCATAGTTTTTTTCTACTGTATGAATTCTTTGATGAGCACTGAGATTCAGCTTAAGGGTGAAGGCTCCTCCACAGTCTGAACACACATAAGGTTTCTCTCCTGTATGAGTTCTTTGATGTCTACGCGATTTTGATTTCTCTCTGAAGGATTTGCCACATTCATTACATTCATAGGGTTTCTCTCCTGTGTGTGTTCTCTGATATGTACCTGTTTTTTGTTTTGTTTTGTTTTGTTTTTTTGTTTTTTATTTTGCGGTACACGGGCCTCTCACTGTTGCGGCCTCTCCTGTTGCGGAGCACAGGCTCTGGACAGGCAGGCTCAGTGGCCATGGCTCATGGGCCCAGCCGCTCCGTGGCATGTGGGATCTTCCCAGACCGGGGCACGAACCCGTGTCCCCTGCATCGGCAGACGGACTCTCAACCACTGCGCCACCAGGGAAGCCCTGATATGTACCTTTTGATTGAAGGTTCTCGCACATTCATTACATTCACAGGATTTCTCTTCTGTGTGAGTTCTCTGATATATAATGAGCTTTGTCTTTTCTTGGAAGGCTTTGCCACATTCGTTGCATGTATATGGTTTATCACCTGTGTGCGTTCTCTGATGTATATGCAGTGCTGATTTCTCTCTGAAGGATTTGCCACATTCATTACATTCAAAGAGTTTCTCTCTTTTGTGCATTGTACTTCTGATATACACTGAAGCGTGCCTTCTTGTTGAAGGCTTTTCTGTATTCTGTACATCTGTAGGGTTTTTCTCCTACATGAGTGATCTGATGAGCAATAAGGAGTGAATTCTTGCTGAAAGTTTTTCTACACTCAGGAGATTAACAGATTTTCTCTCCAGCTTGAGTTATATTATGCTGAACAAAGAATGGGTTATGCTTATGACCTTTCCCACCCACATTATGGTCATGGGATTTCATTCCATTATTTTTCTCAAGACTGCCATGAATTAATAATTTTCCACATCCATTACATTCATAACATTCTGAGCTGCAAAGCCTCTATTATGACCGAGTAAACCCTAATTATCTTGAAAACTTTTCTGAGTCATATATATAGGGAGTGTGTAATGAAGAAACCACCCCTGTGCTCTGAGCAAGTGGGTTTACAAATCCATTATATTCGTGACCTCTATCCTTAGTCAAATTTTTCTCATTAATGGATATAGCTTGCCTCAGGTGTCTGTTTTGGTTTTTCTGGTACCTCTCCAGCTGGTCAACTTGCCAGACTTCTAGAAAGAAGAATAATAAACCATACCGTGTGAATACACCTTTTGTCAGAAGCAGACCTTTGTAGGGTTGACTTTTATTTTCTTTTGACTAGATACCAGTCAGAAAGAAATTCGAAGCACATGTCTCTCCTATATGCTGAGCTTAAGGGGAAAAAAGCTCAAATTGCTCTAATAGATATTGGAACAGGAGAGTAACAATAAATATAAGTGACTTTGATTGTTTAAGAAAAGTACCTTAAAACTGAGGAGAGAAAGTGAAAATAGGTTTAGGTAGCCACTGAGTAGGAAAAAAGGATTTTTTGAAATGGTATCAGATCTAGGATTTGGAGGGAGGGGACTCAAAATAGGATGGAAAGAGCCTTTCAGGAAGGCTGAAAATAACTGAGGTGACCAAGGGAAGAAGCAGAAGGACAAGGCCAATTATAGTCAAGTTCCTCTCCATCTCATTCCAAGATTACCATGAGACAGTAACTCACAAAACTAACAATTTGGAGTTAGAAAAGAAAAGTTCATATGCTTTAGGAAGATATTTCTGAGCTTTAAGAGATGTCTGGCACTCACTGACACACTGGAGTCTTACCCTCATCATCTCCCACCTATTCATTTCTTATTTACCTGTACAACTCGAACTTGAGATTTCTCTCTCTATGATCCAAAGTCCTCTCTTCTCCAAAGAGGTAATCATATCTACTTCAGTAACAGGATACCCTGTAATGGGAAATGATACAAGACTTGGGCACATCTGTGTGGGCTTCAGGGCCTCAAAGTAATTAGTAAGGTACATTTTAATAAGCATAAGTTTCACATGAGAGGTGAAAATACAAACACCTTGTTCAGTCTAAGAACAATTAAGAATCTTTAGTTCCTCAGAAATAGACTCACAGACATAGAAAACAAACTTATGGTTCAAAGGGGAAAGAGAGGGGGAGGAGGGATAAATTAGGTGTATGGGATTAATAGATACAAACTACCATACATAAAATAGATAAGCAACAAGGATTTACTGTATAACACAGGGAACTATATTCAATATCTTATAATAACCTATAATGGAAAAGAATCTCAAAAAATATATGTATATATATAACTGAATCACCTTGCTATACACCTGAAACAAATACAATATTGTAAATCAACTATACTTCTATAAAAAAATTTTTTTTAAAGAATCTTATGGTTACCAAAGGGGAAAGGGAGTGGGGGAGGGATAAATTAGGAGTTTGGGATTAGCAGATACAAATTACTATATGTAAAATAGATAAACAACAAGGACCTACTGTATAGCACAGGGAACTATATTCAATATACTGTAATAAACCATAATGGAGGGACTTCCCTGGTGGTCCAATGTTTAAGACTCCACGCTTCCACTGCAGGGGACGCAGGTTCAATCCCTGGTCAGGGAACTAAGATCCCATATGCCGCGTGGCACAGCCAAAAAAATGAAAAAAAAAATAAACACGATGGAAAAGAAGATGAAAAAGAATATATATATATATATATATGTGTGTGTGTGTGTGTGTGTGTGTATATAACTTAATCACTTTGCTGTACACCAGAAACTAACACAACATTGTAAATCAACTATACATCAATAAATAAAAATAAGAATCTTTAGTTCCTGGAACTTGAGGTCAAAGTATTACTACACTTCAGAGATGGAAAGTTGTTCTATTGGGTACACTATGAATTACTCAGGGAATCTGTACTCACCCACAGAGACCAAATGGCTATAGTTCTCCAGCATCACATCTTTGTACAGGGTTCTCTGAGTAGGGTCCAGATGATTCCACTCGTCCTGGGTGAAGTCCACAGACACATCTTCGAATGACACCAATCCCTGTAATTACATACTTCTATTCAATCAGTTTGATAAAAATTAAAATAATATATTATTTAAATTATTTATTTATTTATTTATTTATTTATTTATTTATTTATGCTGCACGAGGTCTTTCTTTTTTTTCCGGAGTTCAAATTTTTCTTATTGTCTTATTATTTTTCAACTTATTTGTTCATGGCAGGATCCTAAATAGCTTCAAGCATTGAAGTTGGGCTATATGTTTCTTTTTTTTTTTTTAACATCTTTATTGGAGTATAATTGCTTTACAATAGTGTGTTAGTTTCTGCTTTATAACAAAGTAAATCAGTTATACATATACATATGTTCCCATAACTCTTCCCTCTTGCATCTCCCTCCCTCCCACCCCTCTAGGTGGTCACAAAGCACCCAGCTGATCTCCCTGTGCTATGCGGCTGCTTCCTACTAGCTATCTATTTTACGTTTGGTAGTGTATATATGTCCATGCCACTCTCTCACTTTGTCACAGCTTACCCTTCCCCCTCCCCATATCCTCAAGTCCATTCCTTAGTAGGTCTGTGTCTTTATTCCTGTCTTACCCCTAGGTTCTTCATGACATTGTTTTTTCTTAGATTCCATATATATGTGTTAACATACGGTATTTGTCTTTCTCTTTCTGACTTACTTCACTCTGTATGACAGACTCTAGGTCCATCCACCTCCCTACAAATAACTCAATTTCGTTTCTTTTTATGGCTGAGTAATATTCCATTGTATATATGTGCCACATCTTCTTTATCCATTCATCCGATGATGGACACTTAGGTTGTTTCCATCTCCTGGCTATTGTAAATAGAGCTGCAATGAACATTTTGGTACATGACTCCTTCTGAATTATGGTTTTCTCAGGGTATATGCCCAGTAGTGGGATTGCTGGGTCATATGGTAGTTCTATTTGTAGTTTTTTAAGGAACCTCCATACTGTTCTCCATAGTGGCTGTATCAGTTCACATTCCCACAAGCAGTGCAAGAGTGTTCCCTTTTCTCCACACCCTCTCCAGTATTTATTGTTTCTAGATTTTTTGATGATGGCCATTCTGACTGGTGTGAGATGATATCTCATTGTAGTTTTTTTTTTTTGCCATCATCATGCCATCTTATTTAAAGTTCATTAATTTTTTAGATAGATGATACATGCAGAAGTTTCAAAATTTGAAAGTTAAAACATACATACAATAAAAAGCCTCCGTCTCACCCCTTCTCCTAGCCACCCAGGCTTCCTCTCGCCAGGCAGGCACTATACCCTCTAGCTGCCCAGATAAGGTAGGAAATAGGACAATTTACAAAGTTCTCAAGGATCAAGTTTTATCACAAAAGAAAGGCACTTTTTTTTTTGAGGGAGGAGAATTTTAAGCTCTTAAAGAAATTTGTCAAAAGGATGCCTACACAGCAAATGCTCTTGAGTAAAATCATGGAAAATAAACTCAGTAATATCTATGGACAACGTAGAGGAGTTCCTCATTTCTGAGCTCTTCATCTGTTTCAGAATTTAAAGAAATACTCTGTTGAATTCCCCAAATTCTGTCCCATTAAAAAAATCAAGAAGGACAGACTTTGACCTGGGTATTTTGAGGGAAAAATTTACCCCAAACCTCATTTATTTCTGCCCTCGAGGAACCTTAGCTCCTGAGTTATGTTTAATTTTGAAAAGGACTACAACCTGATTTGATTCTAAGATAATTCGTCCTCCAGATGAAGCGCTGTGTAACTGAATGGGGAAATCTTTTGGCTAAAATTGTTTAGTGTTATCTATTTACATATGACAGTGCAACTGACAAGAGTTTGGTTTGACGTAATTACTATTTAGCTGTTCTCCTAGGCAGTAATTAGTCAACAGGTTTAACTGCCTTTAGAGGCCACTCCTGGAACGTGAAAGTGGTGCCATGTGATCAGCATAAAAAGGGTCCTTCTCTTCTGTTGGCCAAATAGGTACCTTGGATTTGGAGCTAGTACCAAATAGTCCAGATACAAGTTAAACTCAGAAGGGGTTGTGTGCCACTGAAAAGATGCTATAGTTGTCAGAGAGTGAATCCTGTCAGCTCTGATTCTCAGACTAGTAGGGAATTAAATGCGGTAAAGGGGTATTAAAAACCTTGGGTCAACGCACATTATGTATTCTGGCCATAAATCATTGCCTGTAGAATGAAGGACTGACACCAGATCAGTAATTGCCAGAAAAATTAAAATTTTCATTAAATGAAACGAAAAGCAACATTTGAACAGTTAAACCTCAAACCAGCCTGCTTTCCAGGGGGCATAAGAGGTGGAGTGACCCAGGCCTGGACCTTGTTGAGCAGAACTGGCATAGAATTCCGAGGAAATGAGAGGAGGTGAAATGGGTCTATATCTCATTTTTGTTTTTAATGGTCTTTGGGTCCATCTAGTTAAATGAGGTACAGATTTCTCCAAAAATCAGACCTGTAAATTGCAGTAGGTTAAAGAGCTCCCAGGACAGGGCTTCCTTGGGACCCTTCTCTGGCTTAAGACTTGTCTTAGGGAGTGTACTGGAAGCAAAACAAGAGCCCTTGTCCCGAAGCTGCAGCAGCAGAGCCGGGCCTTGACATAGATCTGTAAGTCACAGTTCCTCCCGTCACAGTCCTGTGAAAACAAAGCCCCAGCCACCAAGTACAGTCTAAGGGCCAGGCCTCCCACTGAGGTCTGTGGGAGCCCCTCCCCTGCCCCTCCTCCCCTGCCATGTGTGAACCCAAGGCAGCTTTCTCAGAAGTACACAAAAACCACGTGCTTCCTTGCTAGTCTGCCTCTTTTTCTTAGCTCCCTAACAGTTCCTTCCCAGATATGGGGTAGGAAAAAAGGGGTTGGATACTCCACCAGAAAGCTCTGTTTCTGGGTTTAATTGATCTCTAGTTCACGGTGGCAATGGCTCTTTGGCCCACCCTGGCCTCTTCTCATCTTTCAACCAAACCGTTAATAACCTGTAAACAAAAAAACAGCTGTCCAAGGGGATCCAGATATTAAAAAAGCCCTGAGGTGAATCTTTTTTTTTAAGTTTTTCTATTTTTTAATTAATTTATTTATTTTTTACATCTTTATTGGAGTATAATTGCTTTACAATGGTGTGTTAGTTTCTGCTTTATAACAAAGCGAATCAGTTATATATATACATATGTTCCCACATCTCTTACCTCTTGTGTCTCCCTCCTGCCCACCCTCCCTATCCCACCCCTCCAGGTCGTCACAAAGCACCGAGCCGATCTCCTTGTGCTATGCGGCTGCTTCCCACTAGCTATCTACCTTACGTTTGTTAGTGTATATATGTCCATGCCACTCTCTCGCTTTGTCGCAGCTTACCCTTCCCCCTCCCCATATCCTCAAGTCCATTCTCTAGTAGGTCTGTGTCTTTATTCCTGTCTTACCCCTAGGTTCTTCATGACATTTCTTTTCCTTAAATTCCATATATATGTGTTAGCATATGGTATTTGTCTTTCTCTTTCTGACTTACTTCACTCTGTATGACAGACTCTAGGTCTATCCACCTCATTACAAATAGCTCAGATTCGTTTATTTTTATGGCTGAGTAATATTCCATCGCATATATGTGCCACATCTTCTTTATCCATTCATCCGATAATGGACACTTAGGTTCTTTCCATGTCCTGGCTATTGTAAATAGAGCCGCAATGAACATTTTGGTACATGACTCTTTCTGAATTATGGTTTTCTCAGGGTATATGCCCAGTAGTGGGATTGCTGGGTCATATGGTAGTTCTATTTGTAGTATTTTAAGGAACCTCCATACTGTTCTCCATAGTGGCTGTGCCAGTTCACATTCCCACCAGCAGTGCAAGAGGGTTCCCTTTTCTCCACACCCTCTCCAGCATTTATCGTTTCTAGATTTTTTGATGATGGCCATTCTGACTGGTGTGAGATGATATCTCATTGTAGTTTTGATTTGCATTTCGCTAATGATTAATGATGTTGAGCATTCTTTCATGTGTTTATTGGCAGTCTGTATATCTTCTTTGGAGAAATGTCTATTTAGGTCTTCTGCCCATTTTTGGATTGGGTTGTTTGTTTTTTTGTCATTGAGCTGTATGAGCTGCTTGTAAATTTTGGAGATTAATCCTTTGTCAGTTGCTTCATTTGCAACTATTTTCTCCCATTCTGAGGGTTGTCTTTTGGTCATTTTTATGGTTTCCTTTGCTGTTGCAAAAGCTTTGAAGTTTCATTAGGTCCCTTTTGTTTTTATTTCCATTTCTCTAGGAGGTGGGTCAAAAAGGATCTTGCTGTGATTTATGTCATAGAGTGTTCTGCCTATGTTTTCCTCTAAGAGTTTGATATTTTCTGGCCTTACATTTAGGTCTTTAATCCATTTTGAGCTTATTTTTGTGTATGGTGTTAGGGAGTGATCTAATCTCACACTTTTACATGTACCTGTCGAGTTTTCCCAGCCCCACGTATTGAAGAGGCTGTCCTTTCTCCACTGTACATTCCTGCCTCCTTTATCAAAGATAAGATGACCATATGTGCATGGGTTTATCTCTGGGCTTTCTATCCTGTTCCATTGATCTATATTTCTGTTACTGTCTTGATTACTGTAGCTTTGTAGTATAGTCTGAAATCAGGGAGCCTCATTACTCCAGCTCCATTTTTCGTTCTCAATACTCCTTTGGCTATTCGGGGTCTTTTGTGTTTCCATACAAATTGTGAAATTTTTTGTTCTAGTTCTGTGAAAAATGCCAGTGATAGTTTGATAGGGATTGCATTGAATCTGTAGATTGCTTTGGGTAGTAGAGTCATTTTCACAATGTTGATTCTTTTAATCCAAGAACATGGTGTATCTCTCCATCTATTTGTATCATCTTTAATTTCTTTTATCAGTGTCTTATAATTTTCTGCATATAGGTCTTTTGTCTCCTTAGGTAGGTTAATTCCTAGATATTTTCTTCTTTTTGTTGCAGTGATAAATGGGAGTCTTTTCTTTATTTCATTTTCAGATTTTTCATCATTAGTGTATAGGAATACCAGAGATTTCTGTGCATTAATTTTGCATCCTGCTACTTTACCAAATTCATTGATTAGCTCTAGTCATTTTCTGGTAGCATCTTTAGGATTCTCTATATATAGTATCATGTCATCTGCAAACAGTGACAGCTTTACTTCTTCTTTTCTGATTTGGATTCCTTTTATTTCCTTTTCTTCTCTGATTGCTATGGCTAAAACTTCCAAAACTATGTTGAATAAGAGTGGTGAGAGTGGGCAACCGTGTAGTGTTCCTGATCTTAGTGGAAATGTTTTCAGATTTTCACCATTGAGAATGATGTTGGCTGTGGGTTTGTCATATATGGCCTTTATTATGTTGAGGAAAGTTCCCTCTATGCCTACTTTCTGGAGGGTTTTTATTATAAATGGGTGTTGAATTTTGTCGAAAGCTTTCTCTGCATCTATTGAGATGATCATATGGTTTCTCTCCTTCAATTTGTTAATATGGTGTATCACATTGATTGATTTGTGTATATTGAAGAATCCTTGCATTCCAGGAACAAACCCCACTTGATCATGGTGTACGATCCTCTTAATGTGCTGTTGGATTCTGTTTGCTAGGATTTTGTTGAGGATTTTTGCATCTATGTTCATCAGTGTTATTGGCCTGTAGTTTTCTTTCTTTGTGACATCCTTGTCTGGTTCTGGTATCAGGGTGATGGTGGCCTCGTAGAATGAGTTTGGGAGTGTTCCTCCCTCTGCTATATTTTGGAAGAGTTTGAGAAGGATAGGTCTCAGCTCTTCTCTAAATGTTTGATAGAATTGGCCTGTGAAGCCATCTGGTCCTGGGCTTTTGTTTGTTGGAAGATTTTTAATCACAGTTTCAATTTCAGTGCTTGTGATTGGTCTGTTCATATTTTCTATTTCTTCCTGATTCAGTCTTGGCATGTTGTGCCTTTCTAAGAATTTGTCCATTTCTTCCAGATTGTCCATTTTATTGGCATAGAGTTGCTTGTAGTAATCTCTCATGATCTTTTGTATTTCTGCAATGTCAGTTATTACTTCTCCTTTTTCATTTCTAATTCTATTGATTTCAGTCTTCTCCCTTTTTTTCTTGATGAGTCTGGCTAATGGTTTATCAATTTTGTTTATCCTTTCAAAGAACCAGCTTTTAGTTTTATTGATCTTTGCTATCGTTTCCTTCATTTCTTTTTCATTTATTTCTGATCTGATTTTTATGATTTCTTTCCTTCTGCTAACTTTGGGTTTTTTTGTTCTTCTTTCTCTAATTGCTTTAGGTGCAAGGTTAGGTTGTTTATTCGAGATGTTTCCTGTTTCTTAAGGTAGGATTCTATTGCTATAAACTTCCCTCTTAGAACTGCTTTTGCTGCATCCCATAGGTTTTGGGTCGTCGTGTCTCCATTGGCATCTGTTTCTAGGTATTTTTTGATTTCCTCTTTGATTTCTTCAGTGATCACTTCGTTACTAAGTAGTGTATTGTTTAGCCTCCATATTTTTGTATTTTTTACATATCTTTTCCTGTAATTGATATCTAGTCTCATAGCGTTGTGGTCGGAAAAGATACTTGATACAATTTCAATTTACTTAAATTTAACAAGGCTTGATTTGTGACCCAAGATATGCTCTATCCTGGAGAATGTTCCATGAGCACTTGAGAAAAATGTGTATTCTGTTGTTTTTGGATGGAATGTCCTATAAATATCAATTAAGTCCATCTTGTTTAATGTATCATTTAAAGCTTGTGTTTCCTTATTTATTTTGATTTTGGATGATCTGTCCATTGGTGAAAGTGAGGTATTAAAGTCCCCTACTATGAATGTGTTACTGTCGATTTCCCCTTTTATGGCTGTTAGTATTTGCCTTATGTATTGAGGTGCTCCTATGATGGGTGCATAAATATTTACAATTGTTATATCTTCTTCTTGGATCGATCCCCTTGATCATTATGTAGTGTCCTTCTTTGTCTCTTCTAAAAGTCTTTATTTTAAAGTCTATTTTGTCTGATATGAGAATTGCTACTCCAGCTTCCTTTTCATTTCCATTTGCATGGAATATCTTTATCCGTCCCCTCACTTTCAGTCTGTATGTGTCTCTAGGTCTGAAGTGGGTCTCTTGTAGACAACATATATACGGGTCTTGTTTTTGTATCCATTCAGCCAGTCTGTGTCTTTTGGTGGGAGCATTTAATCCATTTACATTTAAGGTAATTATCGAGATGTATGTTCCTATTCCCATTTTCTTAATTGTTTTGGGTTTGTTATTGTAAGTCTTTTCCTTCTCTTGTGTTTCTTGCCTAGAGAAGATCCTTTAGCATTTGTTGTAAAGCTGGTTTGGTGGTGCCGAACTCTCTCAGCTTTTGCTGCTCTGTAAAGGTTTTAATTTCTCCATCAAATCTGAATGAGATCCTTGCTGGGTAGAGTAATCTTGGTTTTAGGTTTTTCTCCTTCATCACTTTAAATATGTCCTGCCAGTCCCTTCTGGCTTGCAGAGTTTCTGCTGAAAGATCAGCTGTTAACCTTATGGGGATTCCCTGGTGTGTTATTTGTTGTTTTCCCTTGCTTCTTTTAATATGTTTTCTTTGTATTTAATTTTTCACAGTTTGATTAATATTTGTCTTTGCGTGTTTCTCCTTGGATCTATCCTGTATGGGACTCTCTGTGCTTCCTGGACTTGATTAACTATTTCCTTTCCCATATTAGGGAAGTTTTCAACTATAATCTCTTCAAATATTTTTTCAGCCCCTTTCTTTTTCTCTTCTTCTTCTGGAACCCCTATAATTCGATTGTTGGTGTGTTTAATGTTGTCCCAGAGGTCTCTGAGACTGTCCTCAGTTCTTTTCATTCTTTTTTCTTTATTCTGCTCTGTAGTAATTATTTCCACTGTTTTATCTTCCAGGTCACTTATCCGTTCTTCTGCATCAGTTATTCTGCTATTGATCCCTTCTAGAGTATTTTTAATTTCATTTATTGTGTTGTTCATTGTTGCTTGTTTCATCTTTAGTTCTTCTAGGTCCTTGTTAAACGTTCCTTGCACTTTCTCTATATTTCCAAGATTTTGGATCATCTTTACTATCATTATTCTGAATTCTTTTTCAGGTAGACTGCCTATTTCCTCTTCATTTGTTAGGTCTGGTGGGTTTTTATCTTGCTCCTTCATCTGCTGTGTGTTTTTCTGTCTTCTCATTTTGCTTATCTTACTGTGTTCAGGGTCTCATTTTTGCAGGCTGCATGTTCGTAGTTCCCTCTGTTTTTGGTGTCTGTCCCCAGTGGCTAAAGTTGGTTCAGTGGGTTGTGTAGGCTTCCTGGCGGAGGGGACTAGTGCCTGTGTTCTGGTGGATGAGGCGGGATCTTGTCTTTCTGGTGGGCAGGTCCACTTCTGATGGTGTGTTTTGGGGTGTCTGTGGACTTATGATTTTAGGCAACCTCTCTGCTAATGGGTGGGGTTGTGTTCCTGTCTTGCTAGTTGTTTGGCATAGGGTGTCCAGCACTGTAGCTTGCTGGTCGTTGAGTGAAGCTGGGTGTTGGTGTTGAGCTGGAGATCTCTGGGAGATTTTCGCCGTTTGATATTACGTGGATCTAGGAGGTCTCTTGTGGACCAGTGTCCTGAAGTTGGCTCTCCCAACTCAGAGGCACAGCTCTGACTCCTGGCTGCAGCACCAAGAGCCTTTCGTCCACATGGCTCAGAATAAAAGGGAGAAAAAGTAGAAAGAGGATAAAAGAAAATATAATAAAGTAAGATAAAATAAAATAAAGTTATTAAAATAAAAAATTATTATTAAGAAAAAAAATTTTTTAAGTGTAAAACAACAACAACAAAAAAACGGACGGATAGAACCTTAGGACAAATGGTGAAAGCAAAGCTATACAGACAAAATCTCACACAGAAGCATACACATACAGACTCACAAAAAGAGGAGAAGGGGAAAAATAATAAATCTTGCTCTCAAAATCCACCTCCTCAATTTGGGATGATTCGTTGTCTATTCAGGTATTTCACAGATGCAGTGTACATCAAGTTGATTGCGGAGATTTAATCCGCTGCTCCTGAGGCTGCTGGGAGAGGTTTCCCTTTCTCTTCTTTGTTCGCACAGCTCCCGGGGCTCAGCTTTGGATTTGGCCCCGCCTCTGCGTGTAGGTCGCTGGAGGGCGTCTGTTCTTCGCTCAGACAGGACGGGGTTAAAGTAGCTGCTGATTCGGGGACTCTGGCTCACTCAGGCCGGGGAGAGGGAGGGGCACGGGGTTCGGGGCAAGCCTGTGGCAGCAGAAGCTGGTGTGACATTGCGCCAGCCTGAGGTGTGCCGTGCATTCTCCCAGGGAAGTTGTCCCTGGATCCCGGGACCCTGGCAGTGGCGGGCTGCACAGTCCCTCCGGAAGGGTGGTGTGGATAGTGACCTGTGCTCATGCACAGGCTTCTTGGTGGCGGCAGCAGCAGCCTTAGCATCTCATGCCCGTCTCTGGGGTCCGCACTGTTAGCTGTGGCTTGTGCCCGTCTCTGGAGCTCCTTGAAGCAGCGCTCTTAATCCCCTCTCCTCACGTATCAGGAAACAGAGGCGAGAAAAAGTCTCTTGCCTCTTTGGCAGGTCCAGACTTTTCCCGGGACTCCCTCCTGGCTAGCCGTGGTGCACTAACCCCCTGCAGGCTGTGTTCACGCCGCCAACCCCAGTCTCCTCCCTGTACTCCCACCGAAGCCCGAGTCTCAGCTCCCAGCCCCGCCCTCCCTGGCGGGTGAGCAGACAAGCCTCTCGGGCTGGTGAGTGCCAGTCGGCACCGATCCTCTCTGCAGGAATCTCTCCACTTTGCCCTCTGCACCCCTGTTTTTGTGCTCTCCTCTGTGGCTCCAAAGCTCCCCCGCTCCGCCACCCGCAGTCTCCACCCGCGAAGGGGCTTCTAGTGTGTGGAAACTTTTCTTCCTTCACAGCTCCCTCCCACTGGTGCAGGTCCCGTCCCTAATCTTTGGTCTCTGTTTATTCTTTTTTCTTTTTCCCTACCCAGGTACGTGGGGAGTTTCTTGCCTTTTGGGAGGTCTGAGGTCTTCTGCCAGCGTTCAGTAGGTGTTCTGTAGGAGTTGTTCCACGTGTAGATGTATTTCTGATGTATCTGTGGTGAGGAAGGTGATCTCCACATCTTACTCTTCCGCCATCTTCCCCTTCTCTGCACCAAGTCTTAGTTGCAGCATGCCGGATCTTCACTGCAGCATGTGGACTTCTTAGTTGCAGCATGAGGGCTCTTAATTAAGGCGTATAGGATCTAGTTCCCCAACCAGGGATTGAACCCGGGCCCCCTGCTTTGGTAGCGTGGAGTTTTACCCACTGGATCACCAAGGAAGTTCCAAAATTAAAATAATATTTTTTAAGAAGGGAATATTCTTAAGAGAAAAGCTACTGTTTAATCATTTCAAAGATGCCTTCTCTGAGATATTTGCAATACCTGTATCTAACAAAGGACTTTTATACTATAGAAACTATAAAGAACTCCTACAAATCATAAGATAAATATATTTTTTAATAAATTTATTTATTTTCTTTATTTAGTTTTGGCTGCATTGGGTCTTCGTTGCTCCACACGGGCTTTCTCTAGTTCCAGCGAGTGGGGGCTACTCTTCTTTGTGGTGCACGGGTTTCTCATTGCAGTGGCTTCTCTTGTTGTGGAGCATGGGCTCTTGGCATGCGGGCTTCAGTAGTTGTGGCACACGGGCTCAGTAGTTGTGGCTCGAGGGCTCTAGAGGGAAGGCTCAGTAGTTGTGGCACAAGGGCTTAGTTTCTCCACAGCATGTGGAATTTTCCTGGACCAGGGCTCAAACACGTGTCCCCTGCATTAGCAGGCAGATTCTTAACCACTGTGCCACCAGGGAAGCCCCCAGTAAGATAAATATAAACAATCCAATAGAAAAAGATTTGAACAGACACTTCACAAAAGATGATATATAAATGGCCAATTAACATATTTAAAGGTGCTCAAAATCATTAGTTATCAGGGAAATTACAAATTTAAACCACAATGAGATACCACTATATACCAACAGAATGGCTAAAATTAAGACCAAAAACCCAAATGTTGGTGAGGATGTGAAACAACTGGAACTCTCGTATATGGTGAGAGTAGAATGGTACAGCCTCTTTGGAAAACATTGTAACTCAATCTATTATTGCTGAGCATACCCCTAACCTAGGACCCAGCAATCCCACTCCTAGGTAAATATCCAACAGAAATGAGCACATATGTTCACCAAGATATAAACAAGAATATTCATAGAAGTATTATTTGTAATAGCCAAAATGGAAACATCCAGCAGCAGTAGAATGGATAAACAATTGTAATATATTTATATAATAGAATCACAGTAATGGAAAGAAAACAAACTACTGATATATAAAATAACAAGAATGAGTCTCAAAAACATCATGATAAGTGAAAAAAAGCCAAACCCAAAGAATAATAACGTATGATTCCATTTATATGACATTCAAGAACAAGCAAAAATGATCTATGATGGTGAAAATCAGATAGTGGTTACCCATGAGTCAGGGATAGCAATTGAAAGGGGCATGAAGGAGGCTTCTGGGTGGCTTGTCATTTACTGTTTCTTGAGTCAGGTACTGGTTACACAGGTGTTTCCAATTTGTAGAAATTCATGAAACTATACACATTATATACTTTTCTCTGTATGCTATGCTTCAATAAAATGTCTATCCCAAAAGACTTTTACCTAAGTTATATTTCCATAAAAGGTTTTTAAAATAGTAAGACAAAGATTTAAAAACCCACAGGAGGGCTTCCCTGGTGGCGCAGTGGTTGAGAGTCCACCTGCTGATGCAGGGGACACGGGTTCGTGCCCCGGTCCGGGAAGATCCCACATGCCGTGGAGCGGCTGGGCCCGTGAGCCATGGCCACTGAGCCTGCGCGTCCAGAGCCTGTGCTCCGCAATGGGAGAGGCCACAACAGTGAGAGGCCCGCGTGCCACAAAAAAAAAAAAAAAAAAACCCACAGGAGAAAGGACAATGTATATAAAAGAACAACTCACAAAATAAATATAAAAAGGAAAAAATATGAAAAGATACTCAACCTTAACTGATAATTAAATAAACACAAACAAAAGAAATGAGATATTTTCAACTGTCCAATGGCAAGGATTAAAAACATGATAAAAGGATTAGGAAGGGTATTTTTATTCATTATTAGTGGAAGTATAAACTTGCACTAACTTTTCAAAAGGCAATTTGGCAATGTATATGAAAACTCAAAATGTACCCAGCTTTTGAACCAGAAATTTTAGAAATGCTCACCACAGTATACAAAGATAGATGACAAGAAAGGTCACTGCCATGGTGTGACAGAAATTACACAGAAGTCCTTGAAAATGGGGCTGATTAATAAGTCATGTCATACGCATACAAGAGGAAAATATGCAGCTGTTAAAAATCTCTTTTCAGCTCCTGAGTCTTCCAAATTTTTGTTTAAACACAAATTACTTTGATAGTAAGAATTTTTAAAATTGCAACAGTGATACCTGGCACACAGGGTATTGCAAGGTTTAAATATAATGTCTTAAGTGTAAGAATTTGTCACAATGTCTAGCATGAGATATCAATAAGTATTGTTTTCCTTCCCTGCCAGGTAAAGATGCAAGGTAAATAGTTTCGTATTTAAGAACTCAGGCTCTGCTCTCAGAGAGAACTGAATTCAGATATTGGCATTCCCATTTATTAGATGTCATGATTAATTAATTTATCTAACCTTCGATAACTTCACCTATAAATAAAAGTAATCGTAATACCTAACAAATTGGATTATTTGGGGAATTAAATGAGCTTAATCATAAAAGTTACTCTTCTTACTGCCTGGCACATAACAAGCTTTCAGTAAATATTAACTGCTAATATTTGTATGTCAAAGTAAAAGGGTAGCTACAGGCATGGTTTGACTTTTTTTTATTGGAGTAAGTAGACTTTTGGATCCATGTAGTGAATTCAAACATGAGCAAACAAAATAGATGTCCCTTAGAGAACAGATTTGTGCTTGCTAAGGGGGGATGAGGGATGAGGAAGGGATGGATTGGGAGTTTGGAGTTAACAGATGCAAACTATTATGCATAGAATGGATAAACAACAAGGTCCTACTGTATAGCACAGGGAACTACAATATATTCAATATCCTTTGATAAACCAGAATGGAAAAGATATGAAAAATAATGTATATATATGTATAACTGAATCACTGTGTTGTACAGCAGAAATTAGCACAACATTGTAAATCAACTATACTGCAATAAAAGTATAATCGCTATGTCCTAAAAGTGAAATATCTTCTATCAGCAAGTATTCATTGAGTAGGGACTATCCCAGCTATGCCAGTGACCAGCTGTGCAACCCCACTGCCACTTGCTTATGCACTCTGGGACTCAGTTTCCTCATCTGTAAGATGTGAATAATAATAGTATTCACTTCTTAGGGTGATTGTGAGGATTAAGGGGGTCATGCATATAAAGTGCTTAGTACAGTGCCTGGTGCAATGTAGACTCTTTATATGTTAGCCCCTGTTACTGCCACTAATATTATCATTCTCATCATCATCTGTATTATCATTATCATTACTATTACTACCATTATCAATATTATTACATAAAGTAAAAACAGGGAGTTGCAAGACAGTTTGTATATCATGAGCAAAATTTAGCAAAAGGAAGACGTATGTTAACTATATATGTATGTAAACATAAAGAACAAGGGAGACAGAGAGAGGTATATAGATGGAAATTAATCAAATATTCCATAGAATTGGTTATTTGGGATGAATGAGATCATGAGATATTTTCTCCTTTCAGGTTGTACATTCCTAAAAGAATTTGAAGTTACGGTGCCACTTCTATATCATGAGATACATATGAGAGGGGAAAAAGTGACAAAACAATAAAGATTTTTTTGAAAGGGCAGAAGGGAAAGAACTGAATATAGTCAGGGGCATCATGAATTCCAAGCTTGAAAAGGAGAAGGGCAGACCTATGGGCTGCTCAGGCTGTGCTGAAGTCCCAGATGAGAAAAAAAATGTATTGGAAAATAATTTGAAAGGCATGGGGCTTACTGATTCTTCCTGATCATCACAGTTTTCTCCCTGAATTGAGCCAGAACATAAGAGAGCCCCTTGTGCTGTCATGGCTTTTGTTTCCTGAAGAGTTGCATCCCTTTAGTTCTGCCTCAGCAGGACACCTTTGGCTGACATGAAGACATATGTTATGCCACACACAGAGCAATCCTATCCCTGTATTTATCACAGAATCGCTGATGAGGACATGGCTAACCCATCAGAGAAATGTCTTGAAACATCAACGTCAGGAAATCTTTGCTGCTGAGAAGTGGCTCACTTTCTCTATATGGGTGAGATAAATAAAGCAAATGATTGTGTTTCCTTCCCTTTATGTCATGGCTTCCAGAAAGCTCAGAAAAATAACTATAGCTCAACATAATTATGAAAGATCCTATGATCTACATATACACATTTCAATTTTGCTTTAGTTTTGCTCTACTTCCCTAGTCCTAACTTTTTATGTGTTTATACAGATACATTTTATGGTATAAATAATAATATACTAAAGATATAAGGCTCATCATGTGTGTGCCAGGCATTATTCTAAACACTTAATATTAATTCAATTGATCTTCACAACAATGATAAAGGTGTAGGTATTATTATTACCGTCATCATCATCATCATCCCCATTTTACAGACAGGGAAACTAAGGCACAGAGAGGTTAGAGACTTGCCTAAGCTCACAAAGCTATTAAGGACATTTTGGCTCCAGCGTCTGTGCTCTTAACTACTACTGCTTCCTTGTTTCTAAGTGTCCTAACCTAGGTCGCAGGAAGAGGAACAAATAACAACTTACCTGGAACTTAGTTATGTCTGACTTGTGGAGCAAGGGCAGTGGCCTAAAAAGGCAGATCTATTGAGAGGCGGGGAGAAGAAAAGAGAAGAGTCGGGATGGCATGGAAAACCCATATCGAAAGTTCACCAAATCATCAGGCTAGAAATCCATAAATGCCAGCTGGTAAAGTGGTCGTGCTGTAGCCAAGAAAAATGGGAAAGAACATTTGTTTTTCCCACAGATCCCCATCATTCAACAGCACCACCCTATCACAGACCTCATAAACCTCCCAACACTCACTCTCACCCAACACTGACTCCAGAGACCCACGCCCCATCACACACCCTTCAGAACCCACCCATCACTCCAAATATTCCCATCATTCACCCTACAGATTCCCCCATCACAGACCCCACAAATGCACCATCGCACACACACCCATCAATTACCTTACAGACCCTATCATTCATCCCACAGCCCCCCGTCACAGACACCACAACCCCAGTCACTGACTCCACAGACCCCATCACTCAGCTTACGGACCTCTCATCACGTACCCCTGGAGACTCTTATTAGTCATCTCAGAGCACCCCTCCAAATAATCACCCAGTAAATTCACATCTTTACAAAGCCCATACTCACCCATTTCACTCTGCCCACAGACCACCAGCCCTGTCTCACTTCCATTCTGAGTGAACCCTCTATCGTCCTTCATCCCCTGCTCTGATGTTAAGAACCGAATTCTTATTCTGGCGAGGTCCACCTGGTGTTTCCAGAATCAGTCACAACTTCCTCCAACTACTTTCTTGGCCCTTGACCCCCACCATCGGTACAGTCTGTCACTCTTCCTGCTCATGCGCAGTTGCTCTTCCTAATGCCACTGATGATAGTAGCCCGTAGCATTGTTGCTAGTAGTGTTCTGTAATGGCCTTGACTGTATGTGGCTGGCCAGAAAAATGGTCGCACCAATAAACCTTCAAGGGAGCAGACATCTTTACAAAGGTTACCACCCTGTACAGCAGAGAAATGTGCCTCTTAAAGTTTAGAAGAGATGGGATTTGGGGAAGAATTTGAAAACTTGCGATAAGAGTGGAGCCCTAAAGGCTAGTGATGGGCGAGTTATACTCAAGTTTTTGGGGGTTGATGAGAACTCGTATGTACAAATGTACAGCTGAGGACCACAGACCCCCATGGGGAGATACCACTGCAGAAATGTGGGAGGGAGGCCAGGAATATTAGATCTCCCTGGGAACTATTACTGGGAAGAAGAGAGGCAAAGCCGGGAATGATACATTCCTCTAGAGATCGGTACCACTGGGGTGATGGGGAGAAAGTATGGGGTGGTAGTCCTCTCCAGAAGATAACATTAGGGAGATGGAGGAAAGCATAGATACTATTGGGCTAGGAGAGGTGAAGGCCCGGGTTGGTACACTCCTCTGTGAGAGATACCACTGGGGCAGATGGTGGGTGGGGGGACAGGGTACAATTCTGTACTCAGGGAAAGAGACGTGTGAAGAAAGTGGTACTGGTAAACATAAGTGCAGAGAGAGCTGGAGACAGAAGCCCAGGGGGAATTGGGGCAAGGTGGGGTCCTAATCGGAGACTAGGTGAGAATCCAGACCTGATGGTGACCCACCAGGCCCACTTTACATCCTCCTCCTGGAAATCTACCCCAGAAAGATGAGGGGTGACCAAGATACGAGGGTCAGAGCTCTGGTATCAGGCGAGGGGCTCTGGGCCTCTGTGAGGCCTAGAGGAACAAACAGGGGACAAACCAGTGCTCAGGTTCTGAACCTTAAACACTCTACCATATTAATCATACTTTACCACTTAGGCATGTGAAAGGCAAAATGCATGTGATACTAAAGGAGATTATTGCAATAGGGATAAAGGCAAGGAAGGGGACCTGGGGTTTTATAGAGGCAGGTAAAAAAGGAGTCATAGTTGAGTCATGAGGAAGGATGAGGACAGGTCTTATCTTGGAATATGCAGAAGCATTGGGGACTGCTATGAACTGAATTGTGTCCCTCCTAAAATTCATATGTTAAAGCCCTAACCCCCAATGTGATATTTGGAAATGGGCCTTTGGGAGGTAATTAGGGTTCGATGGCATCATGAACCATCATTATGGCTCACCAGGGTGGTGCTTAGGTCAAATGGGATTTGTGCCCTTATAAGCAAACTACATAAAGAAGAGGCTGTGTGAGGACATAGTGAGAAGGTGGCTCTCTGTAAGCCAGGAAGAGAGCTCTCCCCAGGAAGCAAATCAGCCACCCCTTGATCTTGGACTTCCAAGCCTCCAGAACTGTGAGAAATAAATTTCTGTTGTTTAAGCCACCCAGTCTATGGTATTTTGTTATGGCAGCCTGAATCGACTAATACAGGGACCTTTGTAGTTCCATTTCCTGGAACACAAAAGGGTAGGGGGATTTCTTCACGATCACTGCTTTCCAGAAGCACAGGCCTCCCTCAGATATAAAGTGCAACACTGTCAGTCACCTCCATTCCAGCTCACTCTGCCCCTCATGGCTTCCATTCCTCCTTCCTCTACCAATCATTCAAATCTACTCCCTCCCACTGTGCCCCAGATTTCCTCCATTCAATCACACTGTTTATTCACTTCCATTCACTCTGCTTCATGGCCACCATTCACACACACTGTACCTCATATTAATACCTTTTTTTTCAAACAAAAGTTCTCACATATTTATTACTGAACCAAAGAGAACATAGAAACAAAGAGAAAAATCACTTTTCTAATAAAACATGTCCAAATGTCCAGAGAGCAGTGATGTTTTCAGCTTGATATAAGATGCTAGTGACCTTGATATAGCATAAATATGTGTGCCATCTCATGTGTGCCAAGAACCCAGCTTGGTTCTTCTCCACTGTCTCCTCTTGAAGTTGTAGCTGATTTTATTACCAGTTTAATCCGAATCCATTGAGGAATGGGACTATTCTGCTTCTGTTTCTTGGCCGGGAATCACTTGATCCTGAAAGTCTGTGAGAAGAAAGACATGGTGAGGAACAGAATCAATTGCACACACACCACAATGGTTGAGAAAGGGAGAGAGAGTTAACACCTTTTTTATTGTGGTAAAATACAAATAACATGAAATTTACTATTTTAATCGTTTTAAAGTATACAATTCAGTGTCATTTAGTACATTCACAATGCTGTGCAACCATTACCACTATCTAGTTCCAGACCATCTTCATCGTCCCAAAAGAAAACCCCGTATCCATTAAGCACTCATTTCCCATTCCCCTCTGCCCCCAGCCCATGGTTACCACTAAGCTACTTTCTGTCTCTATGGATTTGCCTATTCTGGATATTTCATATAAATAGAATCATACACTATGTGGCCTTTTGTTTCTGGCTTACTTCACTTAGCATAATGTCTTCAAGATTCATCCATGTGATGGCATGGTATCAGTATTCATTCCTTTTCATGGATAAATTGTAGAGCTATACCACATTTGGTTTATCTACTCATCAGTTGATAGATATTTGGGTTGTTTCCACCTTTTAGCTGTTGTGAATAGTGCTGCTATGAACATATGTATACAAATTTTTGTTTGAACTCCTGTTTTCAGTTTTATTGGGCATATACCTAGGGGTTGAATCGCTGGATCATATGATATTCTATGTTTAACTTTTTGAGGAACAACCAAACTGTTTTCCGCTGTGGCTGCACTATTTTACATTCCACATCAGCATTGTAGGTGTCCAATTTCTCCACATCCTCCTATTTCTCCACATGATCCTATTATAAATAGAATTATGTTTCTTAATTTTCTTTTCAGATTGTTCATTGCCACTGTATAGAAATAAAAGTGATTCTTATATGTTGATTTTGTATTTTGCCACTTTGCTGAATTTAGTTATGAGCTCTAATAGTTTTTTGTGAATTCTTTAGGAATACACACACACACATATATATAAAATCATAACATCTGGGAATAGAAATAGGTCTACTTCCTTTCCAATTTGGGTGCCTTTTATTTCTTTTTCTTGACTGAAAATTGCTCTGGCTAGACCTTCACGTACAATGTTTAGTAAAAGTGGCAAAAGTGGGCCTCCTTGTCTTGTTCCTGATCTTAGGGAAATGCTTTCAGTCTCACTATTGAGTACGACAGTAGCTGTGGGTATTCTATAAATGCCCTTTATCAGGTTGAGGGAGTTCCCTTCTATTCCTAGTTTGTTGAGTGTTTTTATCATGAAAGGATATTGGATTTTGTCAAATGTTTTTTCTGCATCAGTGAGATGGTATCATGTGATCCAAGATATTTTCTAATTTCTACTGTGATTTGTTCTTGATCCATGGGTTATTACATGGGTTTTTTTTCAAACTGGATGTGTTTTATTGTACATAAATCATGCCTCAATAAAGTCATTTATAAACCTTTTTTTGTGCCCCAGTTTCAGTCGTATCTTGTCCAGGGAGCCTTCCCTGGTCAATCCTGCGTGGATATTTCCTCTTACCTCTTGCTCTTCTGATGAGCATCCCCCTGAACCCTCCACTACGGTCCAACTCGTGCTGCTCAGGGCCAGCACAGGAGGCATTCGTACGTATCTGGGGACACGAGAGGAACTAAATGAATGGTGTTTAGAAAAGTGACAGAGACATCTGCCAGGAAGTAGTGTCATTCCCTCTGACCCTCAGTTTCCCCATCTGTAATAGGGAATGTAATGGGGTGAGGGGACCACGGGATCCCTCTCTCCCTTTTATCTCTTATCATTTCTTTCACTCTGCCTCTCATCTCTGCCACCTCTATATCAAGCTTGTGCTCTCTGTCTCTGTTTCTGTTTCTCTCCCTGGGTCTGCTCTTTTTCCTGCCTCTGGTCCTCACTCTCTGTCCCTGTCTTAATCTGCTTCTCATCTTTGCCTCCTTCCTCTTTTTTCGGTCTCTGCTCCGACCCTCACTGAGAACTCCAGTTCCCCCACAGGTACCCATACCAACAGACATCTCGGTTCCCTTGTCATATTTCTAACAAGTCAGACCTGATAGAGAGAGTTATAAGCTGGTCTGTCAGTTGTTCTGGGCCAGGGTGAGGGGGTGGGTGATGGAAAGGAAGGTGGAAAGGGAAGAGGAGAGTTTATAAAGTCACTATTTAAAGACACACACGGCCCTACTGGACTCTGTCACCAGGAAAACACTGTGGCAGGAGCCCTCTTGTCCACATGGCCTGGGTCCTGTGCATCCAGCCCGGAACCCTCCCACAGGGCAGAGCCTAATGGTGTGGTTAAGCATATGTTACTGATTGTTAGACCAACCTAGGCTAGAGTTCCTCCTTGGCTACTCAGTAGGTGGTGTCCCTATGCAAGTTACATCACTTTTCTGTGACTTGGTTTCCTCATCTCTAAAGTGGGGGTAAAAATAACATATGATTCACAGGATTGTTGCAAAGATTATGAGACATATATAAAGAACTTAGCACAGAGCCTAGCACCATCTGATACATAGAAGCTCTTATTTTTTATGAGAAGCCTCTACTTTGCACCAACTCTGTATTTAGACCTAGGGGTCCTAAGATGGAGGAGACAGACACACAAGCAAAGAATTATAGTGCAGCTTAATCAGTATGCTACTAGGGCGGAGTGTGCAACGTGTGCTGGGAACCCAGGAGAGAATGTGTGTGTGTGTGCGCGTGTGTGTATGTTTATTCTGCCAGGAAGGATAAGACCAGACTTTACAGAACTGGTGTCATCTGTCTTGCACTGTGAGGAACAGGGGCAGATGACAGGGAAGAGTAATAGCAAGTACAAAGGCCAAGAGGTGGGAAGTGAAGGGCACAGATGGGGATAGCAAGCAGGTCAGTGTGACTGTGGCTCAAGTGATCCGCAGGGACTCTGTGGTAGATGCAGCGAGAATGGGGGGCCAGGGCTCTCCACACTGCATGCCACCCAGCTCCATTCGTTCATTTTATTCCACATTTGCTAAGCATCTAGTTCGTGTCAGACATCTTAGGTGCCTGGGTGACAGAGACAAATAAGACATGCTCCCCTTTCTTAGACAGCATGCCCTGCCCTAGGGTAAGAAACCTGGGCTCCTTCTCATTCTGTTACTAAAAGCCGTGATGGGGGAGCAATCTCCTGTCCTGTCCGGAATTCAGTTTCCTCATCTGCACAGTGGGCACAGCCCCTGCTTGTTTGTCCATTTTAAGCAAACACTTTTGGAGCGGTAGTTCTGGACTCCGTGCTGGCTGCGGGGGATGGGAGAGGACGCAGGGCCCAGCTGGGCTGCCCTCAAGGAGCCAAGGCTCACCTTTAGGAGAACGGAGAGGAGTCGAATGAAATCATGTCCATGATCTAGGGCCTTTGGCAGCACACAGTTGGGTAATAAGCGTGACTTATTTTCAAACATCTGAGGATTTTCTAGTTATCTGTTATAGACATGTAGTTTAATTCCATTGTGGTCAGAGAATATACACTGTATAACTTCATCCTTCGAAATTTGTTGAGACTTTCTTTATGGACCAACATGGGTTCTTTTTTTAAAAAATAAATTTATTATTTATTTATTTATTTATGGCTGCGTTCGGTCTTCGTTGCTGCACACAGGCTTTCTCTGGTTGCGGCGAGCAGGGGCTGCTCTTCGTTGCGGTGTGCAGGCTTCTCATTGCGGTGGTTTCTCTTGTTGAGGAGCATGGGCTGTAGGTGTACAGGCTTCAGTAGTTGTGGCTCGCGGGCTCTAGGGCACAGGCTCAGTAGTTGTGGCACACAGGCTTAGTTGCTCCGTGGCATGTGGGATCTTCTCGGACCAGGGCTTGAACCTGTGTCCCCTGCACTGGCAGGCAGATTCTTAACCACTGCGCCACCAGGGAAGTCCCCAACATGGGTTCTATTTGGATAAATGTTCCTTGTGCACCTGAAAAGACTAAATTCTTCAGTTGTTGGGTGTAGTAATTATATGAAGTTGTGCCAATTATATGAAGTTGGTTAATTGTGATGTTCAACTCTTCTATAACATGTCTGATTTTTTTCCTGTTTATTCTATTACTGAGAGAGGTGTGTTAAAATCTCTATGTTGTGGATTTGTCTATTTCATCTTGCAATTCTATCAGCTTTCACTTTATATATTTTGAACCTATGTTATTAGGTGATGTAGTAGGCAGAATAATGGACCCCCAAAGATATCCTGTCCTAATCCCCAGAAACTAAATATGATGAGTTGCCATGCACATGAATGTTTTGTTACATGACAAAAGGGACTTTACAGATGTAATTAAGATTATTAATCAGTTGATCTTAATTTAGAGAGATTATCTCAGATTACCCATATGGGCCCAGCGTAATTACATGAGCCCGGGGGCGGGGGTGGAAGAGGAAGGCAGAAGGGAAAGTCAGAGATTCAAAGCACAGAAAGAAGCTGCCATGCTATTGTTAGCTTAAAGATGGAGGGGACCATGTGAAAAAGAAGTGAATTATGACAACAAACTGAATGACTTTGGAAGTAGATTCTTCCCTAGAGCCTCCAGAAAGGTACACAGCACTGCCAACACCATAATTTCAACCTTATGAAACCCTAAGAAGAGAACCCAGCTGAACCGCACTTTGCCTGGACTTCTGCCCCCATGGAAACTGTGAAGTAATAAATGGGTGTTGCTTTAAGCAGCTAAGTTTGTGGTAATTTGTTACAGCAGCAACAAAAATTAATAATGCAGGTAGATTAAAATTTTAGAATTGTTCTATCTTCTCTTGAATTGACCCTTTTATCATTATGAAATTTTCCGCTGTATCTTTAGCATTACTTCTACCTTACAGCCTACTTTCTTTGCTATTATTATAGCTACAACAGCTTTCTATTAGTGTTTGCATTGCATATATTTTTTCATTTTTTTATGTTCAGCCTTTCTGTGCTTCTTCACTCCTTTCTATGTTTCTTGCTTCCATTTGGGATCAGATTAAATAACTTTAATATTTAGTATTTCTAGTAGTATAAGTCTACTGGTGATGAATTCTCTTAGCTTTGTAGTAAGCTTTGTAATAAATATTTGTATTTATTTCACTTGCCTTTTTGGACTACTGGTATAGAATTGGGTATAGAATTCTCAGTTGGCAGATTTTTGTTTCCTTTCAGTACTTCAATGATATCATTCCATTTTCTTCTGGTTACCAGAATTTCTCTTGAAAAAAACAGCCATTCATCTTACTGTTTTTCCTTTGTCCTTTTTTCTAAGGACAGCTTCTAAGGTTTTCTTTATAACTTTGGGGTTCATCAATTTGAGTATGGTGTGTTTAGATGTAGTTTTATTTGTGTTTAGTACTTAGGGTTTGGTGTGCTTCCTGAAACTGTGAGCTGATGACTTCCATTAGTGTTGGAAAATACTCAATATTTCTACAAATATTACTTCTGTCCCCATTCTCTCTATCCTCTTGTCAAGCACAAGGCAAGGCAAGGCCAAGGCCTGACATATTCAGCCTGTAAAGAAACAATGAGCCCCTTCTAGATTCAGACTGTTTATTACTTACTTAGACAGCAAACAAAAGGATCAACCAAAGATTACAGCTCCCTAAGACCCTGTGCAGGGCAGCACCAAAACAAAGGGGCCTGATGACTGCAACAGGAAGGATAGGACACTCTGTTACTGAGAAACCTATAGCCATGCTGCAGCTAAGAAGTTTTATAGCCTGCAGCTCTACCTTAAGGGAGTGAGGCAGAAAACTTCATACCTCATTAGAACCTGTGGCAAGAGAGAAGTGCCCTCCCAGAGGAGATAGGGAGGCAAGTGGGAAATGACCCTATAGGAGCTCCTCACAAGCCTCTCATGCTCTCATTTTCTAGGAACAATACAGTCATTCTTCCAAGACATAGATTCAGCTCTAGTTCCAACCCTGTCTATGTGGCCTATGTGGATACATACAAGGTCACCGGGGCACTGTGGAGGAGCTGTTCCACCACAGCTCTCTTTCATTTATGTCTTTTATACTGTTATACATTATTCTTTTTTCTCTTTTGCTACTTTTGTATATTTTCTATTGTCCTGTCTTCTAGTTCATTATTCCTGTTTTCTACTGTGTTCAATCTAAAGTTAAGGCCTTCCAATGAGTTCTTAATCACTGATATTAGAATTTTGGGTTCTAGCATGTCCATTTGAGCCTTTCCTTAGTGATTGTAGTTCTCTGTTAAATTTTTCCATCTATTTGTCCATCTTTCCCTCCATATTCTTGAACATATTAATCATAGTTTTCTTCTGGCTGCAGATAGAATCTGGTGAAATCACATCGATCCCATTGAGACTTGATTTTAGGCTTTGTTGAGGCTGGTCTATTCCACTTATACCTCACTCATAGGGTGTAACCCTTACTACTAAATTGTAGCTCTTAGTCCAAGGGCATGGCTCTTCTGAGTCTCAACTGAAAGCCTAGAGCGCATGCCAGGGCCACTCCACCTTGGTGGGGCCTGAACTCCATCTTTTGCTTCTCTAGTACCAAATTGCTACCAAAATCTCCACTCATCTCTTCACTCTCCAAGCTACAGTTTTCTACTGGGTTTCTTGGAATCTTGCCCTGCACACATAGAGCTTAGAGTCAGACAAAGAGGTATTTGTACACAGATATTTTGGCTCTCTCTCTGCAGTTCCTTCCTCTCTGAGATTTTTTGCTCCTTAATCCCAACTGTTTTGGCAAGCTAGTCACTTTCTGAATGGTCTCTATTCCCTCTTACTGTCTTGCACTGCCATTTGGAAAATACCAAAGTAAAAGTAGAACTCCCTGTGCTTCCCTCCTCTCAAGAATTGTAGCTCCTCAAGTCCTGCATGCATTGGTGGGTTTCCAGTACCTTCAGACAAGTTTTGTGTGTATTTATCCAGCATTTATAGTTGTTTTAGCAAGAGAGTTAGTCCAATACAAGCTACTACATTATGGCCAAAATTAAAAGATGCCCCACACTTTAACCTCTACTTTTAGATCTTGGTTTTCATATCTCTAAATTCTATTGAATGAGAAAAATTTTACAGTGATCAGCCTGACAAACAAAGCCTAACACAGTCAAGATTCACCCATGCATCTAAACTTGCATTACACAAGTTCCCCCAAAATGTCATGTTTTATTCTATTAAGGATACATATTTTTATTCACACTGTAACATCTGTAAAATCAGGTTGTTTTACTATTAATGGCAAGAAATGGTTCCATTAGCAGAGGGATTTTTCTTCCTTAGAGGTACATAAAATAATGTTGCATCTTACAATTGATGGTAGCTTAAATTAGATGAAATAAAGTAGCTTCTGTTCCACTGTGTTCTAATTAGTTCTCCAATACAAAGAATGCCTTATTCATATCTAATCACAACCCTTTGCTTATATACATATGCTCCCTCACTTTATTCTTCATCTTTTTTTCCCTGTTTGTAACTTCCTGACATTATTTGGGTAGTAGCTACTAAGCAAAACTTTCAAAAGTTACTATTAACTTAATTAAGGTTTCTATTAACTTTTCCACCATTAAGGTCCTTCTGATTTCACCTTTAACCAGGGCTACTGTTATGTTTTCCATATCAGTATATCACTGGTAGAGATCTTGAAGCCTGGGACTTTCCTAAATGTTCTACCATCAAGGCTCCTCTGGTCTGAACTTTAACTTCAGCCTTTTTAAATTATTCCACTGTTGGTGATCATTTGGTTGAAATTCAGCCTAGATGTATGTTAACTCTTCCACAATCATTGCCCCTGTGATCTTGAAATCAAACCCAAGTCCTATCAATTATTGTATTACCAATACCTTTCTGGACCATCAGTGGACCCTGGCTTGTCCTTGTCCTCTGATAACAATTCCACCATTAAAACTCCTCTGATATGAGATTTCAGTTATATATTGCTGTGTAACAAATGACCACAAAACTTAGTGACTTAAAAAAACAATGTATTATTTTTAAGGATTCTGAGGATTGACTGGGTGATTCCTCTGCTCTTCTCACATGGGCTCACATATGCAGCAGCAGTCAGCCGGAAGGTCCAGGAAGACCTCTCTCTCATGTCTGGGGCCTCACCTGGGATGGCTGTAATGGCTAGAATGGCTGGGCCTCTCTTCTCCACTTGGATTTCCATCCTGGGGTTCTTTACATAATGGAGGAAGAGTTCTACGAGAGTGAAGTCAGAAACTGCAAATCTGAAACTCTTGAGATTTGGGCTATAACAAGCATGACATCACTTCTACAACATTCTACTAGTCAAAGTAAGTAACAAGGTCAGCCCAATGTAAGAATGGGAGAAGCAGCAAAGGATTGTGGCCATTTTAAACTTACCACATGTGACAAAGAAACAATGCCCCTGCTAACTTTTCCAATATCAATGCCCATCTGATCTAGATCTTAAATCAAATTAGCTATCAATTCTTCCACCATCAATGCTTCTCTGTTTTTTAGATTCATGAATCTGTTAACTCTTCCACCATCAATATAACTAAGGTCTAAACTGTATCTTTGGTATTGTTGATATTCCCCCTAAAACAACCCCTCTAAAGTATGCAAAGAGTCCAGGTTTCTCTTAACACTTCTACTAGCAATGCTCCTCTTGCCTGAGCATCAAACGTAGATCTCATGCAACCATTTCACAATCAATGACTCTCTGCTATGGATCATAAAACTGTGACTTTGTTAATTCTTTTGTAATCAAAGTATGGGTCTCAAATTATGAGTCCACTTTTCCATCATCAGTATAGATCAAGTGTATTCTTGAATCTGAATATTGAATCTGTTCTGACTTCTGTTAATTCTATCTGAGACTTTGGGATTCCAGGGGCAGAAAGATTGTAAGTGATAGACAAAGACTGGCCTTGGAAGATCTCAGAGGGGCCAATGGGAGGCTGGAGGATATTAACACTGTGAGTTACAGGCAGAGGTGAACTGTACCCATTTGAGGGGCCAATGGAAAGCTTGGCCAGTGACAATACTAGGCTGAAAGTGACAGGCAAGGATAGACACTGGGAAGACAATGGAAGCCCTGAGGGACAGTTATGCTTGGGCTATAAGTGACAAGCAGGAGTTGACTCTGCCCCACTGAAGGGCCAATGGGAGGCTCAGAAGGCAGTGAGAATGTGACACTAGCACTCTGAATGACAGCCTGGGATGGGCTCTGTCACATTGAAAAGCCAATGGGAGGCCTGGAAAGTGGTAACGCTGGTGATGACAGACTGGGGGGGTTGGTCCTGCCAAAATGAAAGCATCAACGGGAGTCCTGGAGGGTGCTGACCCTGGGGCTTCAAGTGACAAGTGAGGGTTGGCTTTATTAGCATTGAAGAATCAATGGTAGACCTGAAGGATGGCAGTGCTGGGGTTTGATGGTCAGGCGAGGTGGGCCCTGCCATTGGGCCCTGAAGGACCAATGGAAATTCTGGAGGAGGTGGACACAAGGGCTGTGACTGACAGGCAGAAGCAGGCTTTATCCTATTGAAGGCCAAATGGGAGGTTGGGGGGGAGGTGACACTGGGTCTAAGTACCAATAAGAGACATGGAGGGTGGTAATGCTGGGCCTGTGAGTGACAGGCCAGGTCAGGTTCTGCTGGCATTGAAGACTCAATGGAAATTGTAATGCTAGGGCTATGAGTGACAGACTGATGGCATACCCTGACACCATTAAAGGACCAATGGAAACCTAGCCCTGAGACAATTTAGGCAAGGGAAATAGTGGCTCGGTGTGTGACAGTTAGATAAAGGGGGTGGTTGGCTTGCATATGAGAGGTGCGACCATGTAAGTTGTTTGCTATTTTTAGGAACTAGCTAGCCCTGGGGGGAGGGGGAGCAGTCTCTCCCCAGCCAGCAGGAATTTTAGGATGTCAAAACATCATAAGAGGAGGAGGGGGAAGATGGCGGAAGAGTAAGACACGGAGATCACCTTCCTCACCACAGATACATCAGAAATACATCTACACGTGGAACAGCTCCTACAGAACACCTACTGAACGCTGGCAGAAGACCTCAGACCTCCCAAAAGGCAAGAAACTCCCCACGTACCTGGGTAGGGAAAAAGAAAAAACAGAGACAAAAGGATAGGGACGGGACCTGCACCAGTGGGAGGGAGCTGTGAAGGAGGAAAGGTTTCCACACACTAGGAAGCCCCTTTGCAGGCGGAGACTGCGGGTGGCAGAGGGGGGAAGCTTCAGAGCTGCGGAGAAGAGCGCAGCCACCGGGGTGCAGAGGGCAAAGCGGAGAGATTCCCGCACAGAGGATCGGTGCAGAACGGCACTCACGAACCCGAGAGGCTTGTCTGCTCACCCGCCAGGGTGGGTGGGGCTGGGAGCCGAGGCACCAGGAGAGGACTGGCGGCCTGAACAGCCTGAAGGGGTTAGTGCGCCACGGCTAGCCGTGAGGGAGGCCGGGAAGAAGTCTGGACTTGCCGAAGAGGCAAGATACTTTTTCTTCCTTCTTTGTTTCCTGGTGCGCGAGGAGAAGGGATTAAGAGCGCTGCTTAGAGGAGCTCCAGAGACGGGCGCGAGCCGCGGCTAACAGCGCGGACCCCAGAGACGGGCATGAGACGCTAAGGCTGCTGCTGCCGCCAACAAGAAGCCTGTGTGTGAGCACAGGTCACTATCCACACCTCCCTTCCGGGGAGCCTGTGCAGCCCGCCACTGCCAGGGTCCCGGAATCCAGGAACAACTTCTCTGGGAGAACACACGGCGAGCCTCAGGCTGGTGCAATGTCATGATGGCCTCTGCAGCCGCAGGCTCGCCCCGCACTCCGTACCCCTCCCTCCCCCCCGGCCTGAGTGAGCCAGAGTCCCTGAAGCAGCTGCTCCTTTAACCCCGTCCTGTCTGAGCAAAGAACACATGCCCTCCAGCGACCTACACGCAGAGGCAGGGCCAAATCCAAAGCTGAGCCACAGGAGCTGGGCGAACAAAGAAAAGAAAGGGAAATCTCTCCCAGCAGCCTCAGAAGCACTGGATTAAAGCTCCACAATCAACTTGATGTACGCTGTATCTATGGAATCCTGAATAGACAACGAATCATCTCAAATAGAGGAGGTGGACTTTGAGAGCAAGATTTATAATTTTTCCCCTTTTCCTCTTTTTGTGAGTGTGTATGTGTATGCTTCTGTGTGAGATATTGTCTGTATAGCTTTGCTTTCACCATTTGTCCCAGGGTTCTATCCGTCCATTTTGTTGTTGTTGTTGTTTGCTTTTTTTTTTTACTTAAAAATTTTTTTCTTAGTAATTATTTTTTATTTTAATAATTTTATTTAATCTTTATTTTATTTTCTTTTACCCTCTTTCTTTCTTTCTTTCTACTTTTTCTCCCTTTTATTCTGAGCCGTGTGGATGAAAGGCTCTTGGTGCTACAGCCAGGAGTCAGTGCTGTGCCTCTGCGGTGGGAGAGCCAACTTCAGGACACTGGTCCACAAGAGACCTCCCAGCTCCACGTAATATCAAACGACAAAAATCTCCCAGAGATCTCCAGCTCAACACCAACACCCAGCTTCACTCAACGACCAGCAAGCTACAGTGCTGGACACCCTATGCCAAACAACTAGCAAGACAGGAACACAACCGCACCCATTAGCAGAGAGGCTGCCTAAAATCAAAATAAGTCTACAAACACCCCAAAACACACCACCAGACGTGGACCTTCCCACCAGAAAGACAAGATCCCACCTCGTCCACCAGAACACAGGCACTAGTCCCCTCTGCCAGGAAGCCTACACAACCCACTGAACCAACTTTAGCTACTGGGGACAGACACGAAAAACAAAGGGAACTACGAACCTGCAGCCTGCAAAAAGGAGACCCCAAACACAGTAAGATAAGCAAAATGAGAAGACAGAAAAACACACAGCAGATGAAGAAGCAAGATGAAAACCCACCAGACCTAACAAATGAAGAGGAAATAGGCAGTCTACCTGAAAAAGAATTCAGAATGATAGTAAAGATGATCCAAAATCTTGGAAACAGAATAGAGAAAATGCAAGAAACATTTAACAAGGACCTAGAAGAACTAAAGATGAAACAAGCAACAATGAACAACACAATAAATGAAATTAAAAATACTCTAGAAGGGATCAATAGCAGAATAACTGAGGCAGAGAATGGATAAGTGACCTGGAATATAAAATAGTGGAAATAACTACTGCAGAGCAGAATAAAGAAAAAAGAATGGGGCTTCCCTGGTGGCACAGTGGTTGAGAGTCTGCCTTCTGATGCAGGTGACACGGGTTCCTGCCCTGGTCCGGGAAGATCCCACATGCCGCAGAGCAGCTAGGCCCATGAGCCATGACCACTGAGCCTGCGCGTCCAGAGCCTGTGCTCCGCAATGGGAGAGGCCACAACAGTAAGAGGCCCGCATACCATAAAAAAAAAAAAAGAAGAATGAATGAAAAGAATTGAGGAAAGTCTCAGAGACCTCTGGGACAACATTAAACGCACCAACATTCGAATTATAGAGGTTCCAGAAGAAGAAGAGAAAAAGAAAGGAACTGAAAGATATTTGAAGAGATTATAGTTGAAAACTTCCCTAATATGGGAAAGGAAATAGTTAATCAAGTCCAGGAAGCACAGAGAGTCCCATACAGGATAAATCCAGGGAGAAACATGCCTAGACACATATTAATCAAACTGTCAAGAATTAAATACAAAGAAAACATATTAAAAGAAGCAAGGAAAAAACAACAAATAACACACAAAGGAATCCCCATAAGGTTGACAGCTGATCTTCCAGCAGAAACTCTGCAAGCCAGAAGGGACTGGCAGGATATATTTAAAGTGATGAAGGAGAAAAACCTAAAACCAAGATTACTCTACCCAGCAAGAATCTCATTCAGATTTGATGGAGAAATTAAAACCTTTACAGAGCAGCAAAAGCTGAGAGAGTTCAGCACCACCAAACCAGCTTTACAACAAATGCTAAAGGATCTTCTCTAGGCAAGAAACACAAGAGAAGAAAAAGACCTACAATAACAAACCCAAAACAATTAAGAAAATGGGAATAGGAACATACATCTCAATAATTACCTTAAATGTAAATGGATTAAATGCTCCACCAAAAGACACAGACTGGCTGAATGGGTACAAAAACAAGACCCGTATATATGTTGTCTACAAGAGACCCACTTCAGACCTAGAGACACATACAGACTGAAAGTGAGGGGACGGATAAAGATATTCCATGCAAATGGAAACCAAAAGAAAGCTGGAGTAGCAATTCTCATATCAGACAAAATAGAGTTTAAAATAAAGACTATTAGAAGAGACAAAGAAGGACACTACATAATGATCAAGGGATTGATCCAAGAATAAGATATAACAATTGTAAATATTTATGTACCCAATATAGGAGCACCTCAATACATAAGTCAAATACTTACAGCCATAAAAGGGGAAATCGACAGTAACATATTCATAGTAGGGGACTTTAACACTCCACTTTCACCAATGGACAGATCATCCAAAATCAAAATAAATAAGGAAACACAAGCTTTAAATTATACATTAAATAAGATGGAGTTAATTGATATTTATAGGGCATTCCATCCAAAAACAACAGAATACACATTTTTCTCAAGTGCTCATGGAACATTCTCCAGGATAGATCATATCTTGGGTCACAAATCAAGCCTTGTTAAATTTAAGAAAATTGAAATTGTATCAAGTATCTTTTCCAACCACAACTCTATGAGACTAGATATCAATTACAGGAAAAGATCTGTAAAAAATACAAACACGTGGAGGCTAAACAATACACTACTTAGTAACGAAGTGATCACTGAAGAAATCAAAGAGGAAATCAAAAAATGCATAGAAACAGATGATAATGGAGACACGACGACCCAAACCCTATGGGATGCAGCAAAAGCAGTTCTAAGAGGGAAGTTTATAGCAATAGAATCCTACCTTAAGAAACAGGAAACATCTCGAATAAACAACCTAACCTTGCACCTAAAGCAATTAGAGAAAGAAGAACAAAAATACCCCCAAAGTTAGCAGAAGGAAAGAAATAATAAAAATCAGATCAGAAATAAATGAAAAAGAAATGAAGGAAACAATAGCAAATATCAATAAAACTAAAAGCTGGTTCTTTGAGAAGATAAACAAAATTAATAAACCATTAGCCAGACTCATCAAGAAAAAACGGGAGAAGATTCAAATCAATAGAATTAGAAATGAAAAAGGAGAAGTAACAACTGACATTGCAGAAATACAAAAGATCATGAGAGATTACCACAAGCAACTCTATGCCAATAAAATGGACAACCTGGAAGAAATGGACAAATTCTTAGAAATGCACAACCTGCCAAGACTGAATCAGGAAGAAATAGAAAATATTAACAGACCAATCACAAGCACTGATATTGAAACTCTGATTAAAAATCTTCCAACAAACAAAAGCCGAGGACCAGATGGCTTCACGGGCCAATTGTATCAAACATTTAGAGAAGAGCTAAGACCTATCCTTCTCAAACTCTTCCAAAATATAGCAGAGGGAGGAACACTCCCAAACTCATTCTACAAGGCCACCATCACCCTGATACCAGAACCAGACAAGGATGTCACAAAGAAAGAAAACTACAGGCCAATATCACTGATGAACCTAGATGCAAAAATCCTCAACAAAATACTAGCAAACAGAATCCAACAGCACATTAAGAGGATCATACACCATGATCAAGAGGGGTTTATTCCCGGAATGCAAGGATTCTTCAATATACGCAAATCAATCAATGTGATACACCATATTAACAAATTGAAGGAGAAAAACCATATGATCATCTCAGTAGATGCAGAGAAAGCTTTTGACAAAATTCAACACCCATTTATGATAAAAAAACCCTCCAGAAAGTAGGCATAGAGGGAACTTTCCTCAACATAATAAAGGCCATATATGACAAACCCACAGCCAATATCGTCCTCAATGGTGAAAACCTGAAAGCATTTCCACTAAGATCAGGAACACAACAAATTTGCCCACTCTCACTGCTCTTATTCAAAATAGTTTTGAAAGTTTTAGCCACAGCAATCAGAGAAGAAAAGGAAATAAAAGGAATCCAAATCAGAAAAGAAGAAGTAAAGCTGTCACTGTTTGCAGATGACATGATACTATACATAGAGAATCCTAAAGATGCTACCAGAAAACGACTAGAGCTAATCAATGAATTTGGTAAAGTAGCAGGATAAAAAATTAATGCACAGAAATCTCTGGCATTCCTATACACTAATGATGAAAAATCTGAAAGTGAAATCAAGAAAACACTCCCATTTACCACTGCAACAAAAAGAATAAAATATCTAGGAATTAACCTACCTAAGGAGACAAAAGACCTGTATGCAGAAAATTATAAGACACTGATGAAAGAAATTAAAGATGATATAAAAAGATGGAAAGATGTACCATGTTCTTGGATTGGAAGAATCAACATTGTGAAAATGACTCTACTACCCAAAGCAATCTACAGATTCAATGCAATCCCTATCAAACTACCAGTGGCATTTTTCATAGAACTAGAACAAAAAATTTCACAATTTGTATGGAAACACAAAAGACCCCGAATAGCCAAAGCAATCTTCAGAATGAAAACTGGAGCTGGAGAAATCAGGCTCCCTGTCTTCAGACTATACTAAAAAAGCTACAGTAATCAAGACAGTATGGTACTGGCACAAAAACAGAAATATGGATCAATGGAACAGGATAGAAGTCCCAGAGATAAACCCATGCACATATGGTCACATTATCTTTGCTAAAGGAGGCAGGAATGTACAGTGGAGAAAGGACAGCCTCTTCAATAAGTGGTGCTGGGAAAACTGGACAGGTACATGTAGAAGTATGAGATTAGAACACTCCCTAACACCATACACAAAAATAAGCTCAAAATGGATTAAAGACCTAAATATAAGGCCAGAAACTATCAAACTCTTAGAGGAAAACATAGGCAGAACACTCTATGACATAAATCACAGCAAGATCCTTTTTGACCCACCTCCTAGAGAAATGGAAATAAAAACAAAAATAAACAAATGGGACCTAATGAAACTTCAAAGCTTTTACACAGCAAAGGAAACCATAAACAAGACGAAAATACAACCCTCAGAATGGGAGAAAATATTTGCAAATGAAGCAACTGACAAAGGATTAATCTCCAAAATTTACAAGCAGCTCATGCAGCTCAATAGCAAAAAACAACAACCCAATCCAAAAATAGGCAGAAGACCTAAATAGCCATTTCTCCAAAGAAGATATACAGAGTGCCAACAAACACATGAAAGAATGCTCAACATCATTAATCATTAGCGAAATGCAAATCAAAACTACAATGAGATATCATCTCACACCAGTCAGAATGGCCATTATCAAAAAATCTAGAAACAATAAATGCTGGAGAGGGTGTGGAGAAAAGGGAACACTCTTGCACTGCTGGTGGGAATGTGAATTGGTACAGCCACTATGGAGACCGTATGGAGGTTCCTTAAAAAACTACAAATAGAACTACCGTAGGACCCAGCGATCTCACTACTGGGCATATACCCTGAGAAAACCGTAATTCAGAAAGAGTCATGTACCAAAATGTTCATTGCAGCTCTATTTACAATATCCAGGAGTTGGAAACAACCTAAGTGTCCATCATCGGATGAATAGATAAAGAAGATGTGGCACATATATACAATGGAATATTACTCAGCCATAAAAAGAAACGAAATTGAGTTATTTGTAGGGAGGTGGATGGACCTAGAGTCTGTCATACAGAATGAAGTCAGAAAGAGAAAGACAAATACCGTATGCTAACACATATATATGGAATCTAAGGGAAAAAATGTCATGAAGAACCTAAGGGTAAGACAGGAATAAAGACACAGACCTACTAGAGAATGGACTTGAGGATATGGGGAGGGGGAAGGGTAAGCTGTGACAAAGTGAGAGAGTGGCATAGACATATATACACTACCAAGTGTAAAATAGGTAGCTAGTGGGAAGCAGCCGCATAGCACAGGGAGATCAGCTGGGTGCTTTGTGACCACCTAGAGGGGTGGGATAGGGAGGGTAGGAGGGAGGGAGATGCAAGAGGGAAGAGATATGGGAACATATGTATATGTGTAAGTGATTCACTTTGTTATAAAGCAGAAACTAACAACAACAACAAAAACATCATAAGACACAGAAAATAAAAAATGTAATTAGTACAGTTTGGAGGGAGGAGAGGGCTTATAAAATTTGACAAAACCATAATTATAAAGCATTAATGGCTTGGTGAAAAAAAAAGAAAGGACCAATGGAAAGCCTAGACAGCAGTGACTCCTAGGTTGTGAGTGATGGGCAGGGACAAGCCTTGCCAATATGAAGCCCTAATGTGAGGCAGTGACCCCGGGGCTAGGAGAAGTGGTACCAGCACTGAAGCCAATATGAGGACTGCAGGTGGTAATGTTCAGACCAAGAGTGACAGGTAGGGGTAGGCTCTGCCACATTGAAGAGCCACCGTCTAAATCCCTTTGCTTTCAACATGAATCTGGACTTCTACAAACTATTCTACCATCACCTGTTTCGTATTCCTAACCATAAACCTGAGACTGTCTTATCTATTTCACCACTAATGGATCTGACATCCCAATTGTACTTCAGTTAACACTTTCACCATCAATACCTTTCTGGTCTAACCTTAAACCCAGGTCTCTTAAATATTGTGCCATTAATAGCTTTCTGGTCTCATGTCAGTTCCAGCCCTATTCCATCATAAAAGTTCTTTTGGTGTAAATCTTGAATCCAGACTTCTATTAACAATACCACCATCAATACCCCTCTGCTTCTAACCTTGTATCTGGCCCTATGTTAACTATCCCAACATCAGCTTCATTTTGGTCTGGATACCAAATCCCAAGCATCAAACAACTCTTCTATCATCACTGTCCCCCTAAACTGACCTCCAGTTTGGGTCTCTGTTAACTCAATTACCATCAATTTCCTTCGTTTTTAGAATTTGTCCTTGGTTCTATTATCTTGTCCTTGATCAATTCCCCTCTGTATTGTAATGAGAATTAATGCCTCATTAAGTCTTCCAGTATCTCTGATATTCTAGACTGACCTCAAAGTCAGCCTCTCTAAACTACTCCACCTAGAACTTGAAACTATCCTAATTAACCCTTTAATAATTAGTGCAATACAAAACAATAAATACCCGTGGATCTAGGCTTCAAATCCTGGGCCTCCATTAATTCCCTCATCAATGACTCTCCACTTTGAAATTGAGAAAGACCTCTGTCAACTTCTCCACTGTGAATATCCATCTGCTGTGACCTTGAAGCCAGGTCACTTTAAACTACCACCATTAATACCCCTTGAACTTCTGGGGACTTCCCTGGTGGTGCAGTGGTTAAGAATCTGCCTGCCAGTGCAGGGGACATGGGTTCGAGCCCTGGTCCAGGAAGATCCCACATGCCATGGAGCAACTAAGCCCGTGCGCCACAACTACTGAGCCTGCACTCTAGAGCCCGCAAGCCACAACTATTGAGCCCGTGTGCCACAACTACTGAAGCCCGCCACATCTAGAGCCTGTGCTCCGCAACGAGAAGCCACTGCAGTGAGAAGCCCGCGCACCGCAACAAAGAGCAGCCCCCACTCACTGCAACTAGAGAAAGCCCGCACAGCAATGAAGACCCAGTGCAGCCAAAAATTAATTAATTTTAAAAAATATCCCTTGAAGTTCTGTTAACTATGCCTCCATCAGTGTCCCTCAGCTATAACTTCAAACCCAGAGCCTCTGTTACCTCTTCCAACATGAATGCCCCTCTGGACAGACCTCAAACTCAAGTATTTTTTAACTATTGTCCAATCAATGTCTCTGTGGACTAATCTTAATCCCAGGCCCCTGTTAACTCCTCCACCACAAATTACCTTCTGGTCTAGATCTCAAATTCCAGGCCTCTGATTTATCTACCTCTATCAGTTTTCTTCTGGTCTGACTTCAAACTTTGGTCTGTGAATTCTTTCAACATCAGTGCCCATTTGGTATAGATCTAAAATCATGAACCTCTATTACAAATTCTATTATCAATGCTCTTCTCAACTCAGGGCCTAGAATTAACACCTTTACCTTCAAATTCTCTCTGGACTGATACTGAACCTGGATACCTGTTATCTGTTCCACCATCAATGCTCTTCCTCTGACCCACGTGTAACTCATGCGTCTGTTAACTATTCTTCCATTAATGCCCTTCTAGTCTAACCTTGAATCTGGGTCATTGTTGAATACTTTAATATCCAGCTTTTCAGGTCTGAACTTGAACTCAAGCCTCTCAGTTTTATCGCCAGCTTTATTGAGGTATAATTGAGAAACAGAAAGTATATATATTTAAGGACTGCACGTGATGAGACATATATCTATATCTATATGTGTGTGTGTGTGTGTGTGTGTGTGAATGAGCACCACAATTAAGTTAATTAATGCATCCATCACCTCACATAGTTACTTTTTTGTTTTTGGTGTGGTAAGAACAGTTAAGATCCACTTTCTTAGCAAATTTCAAGTATACAATGTAGTATTATTAACAATAGTTACTATGCTGTAAATTAGATCCCCAGAACATATTCATCTTATAACTGAAAGTTTGAACCCTTTGACCTACATCTCCCCATTTCCCCTACCCCCAGCCCCTGGCAACCACCATTCTACTCTCTGTTTCTATAAGTTCGATTATTTTATATTCCACATATAAGTGATACCATACAGTATTTGCCTTTCTCTGTCTGGTTTATTTCCCTAAGCATAATGTCCTTCAGGTTCATCCATGTTGTTGCAAGTGGCAGGATTTCCTTCTTTTTATTGCTATATAATATTCCTGTGTGTGTGTGTGTGTGTGTGTGTGCATTTTCTTTATCCATTCATCTGTCAACAGGCACTTAGGTTGTTTCTATACCTTGGCTATTGTGAATAGTGCTGCAATGAACATGGGAGTACAGATACTTCTTCGAGACCCTGATTTCATTGCCTTTGCGTATATACCCAGAAGTGAGAATACTGGATCAATTTTTGAGGAATCTCCATTCTTTTCCCCATAGTGGCTATACCAATTCCCATTCCCACAAACAATGTATAAATGTTTCATTTTCTCCACACTCTCACCAACACTTGTTATCTCTTGTCATTTTGATATCAAGCCTCTTTTTAGTATTGTACCATCTATGCTGCTCTGAAATGACCTTTAGCTTGGGCATCTTCAAATTATTCCATCAGTGACTCTCTATTCTAGACCTTGAAACTGTGCTTCCATTCACTTTTATACAATCAGTGTCCCTTGATTCTGAACTAGAACCTATGTCTCTGTTAACTATGCCAACATCAAACCAACAGCCTTTCTCACCTGATCCTAAACTTGAGCCCCTGTTCATTCTTCCTCTATCAATGACCCTGCGATGTTTAATTTTATATATCAATTTGACTGGGCCATGACTGGTTAAACACTATTCTGGGAGTGTCTGAGAGTGTTTCTGGATGAGATTAACATTTGAATTGTAGACAAGTAAAGTAGATTGCCCTCCCTAAAGTGGGTGCACCCTATCCAATCTACTGAAGGCCTGAATAGAAGAAAAAACTCAGTAAGGGAGAATTCACTCTCTCAGGCTGTCTTTGAGCTGGACATCAGTCTTTTGCACTGGGACTGGAACTTAGACCGTTGGCTCTCCTGGGTTTCCAGCTTTCTGACTGCAGATCTTGGGCCTTGTCAGCCTGCATAACTGTGTGAGCCAATTACTTTATAATAAATCTTTTTATGTATGCATGCACACACGCACACACACACACACACACACACAAAATCAGTTCTGTTTCTCTGAAGAACCCAGATTAATACAACACCTTTGTTCTGCTTTGGCACCTGGGCCCCTGTTAACTATTTAATCATTAATGCCTCCCTGGTTTGACCTAAAATTCAGGCTTCTGTTAAGTATCCCATCATTACTAGCGCTCCGCTATAACCTAAACCTGGGCCTCTGTTAATAGTTCCACCATCGATGACTTCAATCCCAGCATTCTTCAACTATTCCACCATCATTGCTACTCTGATCCAGGCCTCTGTTATTCATCCACTGACAATTTTCCTTTGTGAACTCAAACACTTGTCTCTGTTAACTCTTCCACCATCTGTTGTTGACTTGAACTTGGACTTATTTTTACTCTTCCACCACCATTATCCCTCTGCTCTGACATCCTAACCTGGTCATGATTTTGCTACCAAAGCCCTCTAGTCTAGATTTTGAACCCTTCTGCTAACAGTTCTATCAGCAATGATCCCCTAATCTAGATATCAAATCCTAGGCCTCTATTAATACTTCCCCCACTGTGCCCCTCTGCTTTGATTGCAAATTGAGGCCACTCTTAACTCTTCCAGTATCAATGGCTCTTTGGTCTAAATCTCAAAGCCTAGGTCTCTGAGCTCTCTTCCACCATCACTGCCTCTCTGCTTTTATTGTCAGTTCAGGCACTTGTTAATCGTTCTAACGTTAATGCCGCCCTGGACAGACTGAAAAGTTGGATATTTATTAAATTTTCCACCATTTATGCTGCTATGGTCCAATCTCAGTTCTGGGCCCCTTCAAGTGACTACAGAAGAGTTCGGATACCAGGAGAAGTGACTCATTGGAAGGCATGAAATACATTAATATAACAATCTGCCACACTTGTTAACAGTTCCCATATCACTAACCTTCTGATTCAGGTCTCTGTTAACTTTTCCAATATTAATGGCCTGTGATTCTTAAATCTGTGACTTTGTGAATTCTTCTACCATCAATACTCCTCTGGTCTGGATCTTGTTCCTCGACATATGGAACAAATTTCACCATAAAGTTCTATTTGGTTTGACCTCAAATCAAGGCTTGTATTATATTTTCAACCATTGGTGTGTTACCAAATCAAACTTGGGTCTGCTTGCCTACTGTGCAGCACTACTGACATCAGGTTATGGTGAAGGAAAGTACAGAATTAATTGCAGATGTCAAGCAAGGAGAAGGGGCAGCTCATGCTCAAAAGACCAGAACTTCCCATGGCTTTCAGGGAAGGGTTTTTAAAGCAACATTAGGGTTGGGGATTGCAGGGTGTGTGATCAGCTCATGGACTTTCTTCTGATTGGTTGTTGGTGGTATGGTAATAGGGTGATGTTTCAGGAATCTTACTCAGCAAGCTTCTGGTTCCAACCAGTCTGGGGTCTAGTGCTTGTGCTCAGCATGTAGTCATCATCCCTCACCTGAGTTGAGTGTTTTAGTTCCCACTGAACAACTCAAAGATATGTGTCAGATTGTTATGTATATCCCTTGAGAAGGAACTAGGACTCTGTTTTGTCACTGAACTATTGTTCATTGACTGCTTTTCCTTTGTTTCAGCATTCCCTCACTTCCCTAATTAGTAACTGCTTGAGTCTGCTCTTTAGAGCTCAGAGAAAGTCTAGGAGACTAAAGTCTTCTTCTACAAACAAGAAACAGGGGACAAAGAGGAGTTTTTGTAGCCAGGAAGTTCCTGCAGGGTTCTGCTCAGTTTCAATCCCCCCCCTTTTTTTGATATTCCTCTATCCTGAGGGGAACAGGGACAGGACAAGAAGGGAATAAAATTTTAGATAGAGATGTTAATCAAAAACTTGGTGGGGGAACTCTGTTTTAGGGGGACTTGATTCAAATGCTCCTCTAATCTCATCTTGAACCTGGGTTCCTCTCAATATTTTCACCATCAAAAATCCTCTATTTTAACCTTAAATCCAAAACTCTGTTAATTATTGCAGCAAAAAAGTTCTTTGTAGACCTCAAACCCAACTCTCTGTTAACTCATCCACCATTAATGTCCCTGTGAGCTGATGTTGACCCTAGGCCTCTGTTAACTCTTTCATTATTAATGCTTCTACAAGTAGAACCCATGATCTAAACTAGGACTCTGTTAACGCATGTGAAACAAAATTCATACTTTATGGCAAGACAAGAAAAATTTAAACATAAAAATTATTCTCTGCCCTTTAGCCTCCTCCCTCCCCCCCACGGTGTGTTGTGTATCTGCATTATGCATCGACAAAACCTCTCCCATTGGCAGGAGTACCTGCTCAACCATAAAGAGGAACATTCTCCTAGCAACAGCAAGACAACTCCTTAAAAGACAACATTCCTTCTTGATCTTGTAAGAGGTCACATGACCCACCAGGCTGACACTTAGATCTGGATTATGTAAACTGTCAATAATATGTCATTTAATGTACAGCCCTCTGTCTCAAACAACTTATGTAACTGTGCCTTGACTTCTAACTGGTGGAACAGTTCTCAGCTTTCTGTGATGCTCTTCCCAGGTTATAATCCTAAAATTTAGCTCACATAAAATTTTCCAATCCTTTCTTAGATCAAATGATTATTTTTCAACACTCTTCACTAGTCTATGACTCTCTTGTCTAGATGTCAAATCCTGGGCTACTGTTAACTTTTCCACCAACAGTGTTCCTCTATATTAGATCTTAAGATTGGACCACTGTTAACCTGCCCACCATTAATGGCTCCCTAGTCTAAGATTCAATTTTTCCTGTCTATTAACTCCTCCACCATCAGTGTTTCTTGACTATGATCTTAAACCTGGGCCTCTTTTAACTATTTCCCCGTCAATGCTCCTCTCTCTTTGATCTAGAACCTAGGCTTCTAATAAGTCATTCACCACCAATGCCCCTCTGGTCTTACCTTGAATATGGATCTTTGTTAAATATTACAACATCCATGTCTTTCAGGTCTGAACTAGAACCCAAGCACTTGTTTACTATTGTACTGACACAGTCCTTCTGGTCTTACCTTGAACTTGGTCCTGTTAAAACCATTTCACTACCAGATCCTCCTCTAATCTAGACCTCAATCTTGGACCCACATGTTTCATTTGCTTGCTATGTCTCAGGAGTATCTTAATCATCTTTAGTATTGCTTTTTTTTTTTTTTTTTTTTTTTTTGTGGTACGCGGGCCTCTCACCGTTGTGGCCTCTCCCGTTGCGGAGCACAGGCTCCGGACGCGCAGGCTCAGCGGCCATGGCTCACATGCCCAGCCGCTCCGCATGTGGGATCTTCCCGGACTGGGGCACGAACCCGTGTCCCCTGCATCGGCAGGTGGACTCTCAACCACTGCGCCACCAGGGAAGCCCCTTTAGTATTGCTTTTAATGATCCTCTAGCATTCCACACTTTGGAGGTATCATTTGTTTCTCCAATACCCATGGTTGGAGTTTGGGTTATTCCCAATTTCTTGGTGTTAATAACAAACCTGTGATGAAGACTCCTAAAGTTAAATCTCTGTGAAAATACATGATTATTGCCGTAGGATGAATTTCTAGAACTATAAATAGAATTGCTGGATCAAAGGAGGGCAACAAGTAGTTCATATGAAGAGACAACATTTTTACACTTTCCAATAGAAAGATGCTTGCCACCCAGGTCTTTCAACACTCTGTTCTTCCCCTTGAGTCCTTTCTAAACAGGAGTAGAAAATGATATAATCCCTAGTGAGATGTTTGTTTATCCTGTGCAGTAAAGACTTAATGCAGCAGGCCTGGGCTTCCCAAACCCTGCATATTCCAAACCTCTTCAGGGCTGGCCCTTAACCAGCTCCTGGGCAATAATCTATGAGTCCCTGGAATATCTTGCCTGATAAGAGCATCTTTGTGTAACTGAGATTGTGGGCCACACCAGATAGTTTATGCTAAAACCTGATTTATGTTGAATGTACATTTTTGTTTGTCTGGGGCTTTGGGCCACACTGTATTGGTTTGACCTCTGGAGGGCTGGAGACTAAATAGTTAAGGTGAGTCACTCAGGTACTCCATGCCTATGTGACTGACCCCCAGTAAAAATCCTGGATACCAAGTGCCAGTAAACTTCCCTGGTTGGCAATACTTTATACATATTGTTACACATCATTGCTGGAACAATTAAGTGCCGACCATACAACATCACTGGGAGAGGATAACTGGAAACTAGGGCCTGGTTTCTTCTGAGCTCTGCCCTATGCACTTTTTTTCCTTTGCTGATTTTAATCTGTGTTCTTTCACTGTAATAAACCATAATCGTGAGTACAACCACTTTCCTGAGTTCTGTGAGTCCTTCTAGTGAATCGTCAAACTGAGAGTACTCCTGGAGACCCCATATTTGGCATCAGAAGTGCCATTCACTAGAATGACCTTGACTCACTGAAACATAGCAAAAGTATTGTTTGGGAAAAGGAAGGATGAGTGGATATGAATTGATGAACCTTTGATGCCTGGATAGCCTCCAAGTCACCCTTGGTATAAAATAGTAGCTGTGAATTTACCAGAGGTAAAAGTTACCAGTGGAATTTAGAAATGACAGACCTAACTCCTAAGGAGTTGCCTCACTGGATGTATTAGAGCTCTCCAGAGAAACAGAACCAAAATGAACCAAATATACATATAAACACACACACACACACACACACACACACACACATATGATTTATTATAAGGAATTGGCTCATGAAATTATAGATGCAGAGAAGTCCCACAATATGCTATCTGTAAGTTAGAGATCCAGGAAAGTTGGTGGTATAAATCCCAGTCCAAGTCTGAAGGACTGAGAACGAGGAGCACCAATGGTATTAACCCCAGTCCAAAAGCAGGAGTAGACCAATGTCTCAGCTCAGTCAGTGAAAGAGAGCAAATTCTCCCATCTTTCACGTTTTTGCTCTTTTCAGGCCCTCAACTGATTGGATGGGTCCACCCACACTGGGGAGGGTGCTCTGATTTACTCAGTCTGCTGATCCAAATACTAATCTCATCTGGAAATACCCTCACAAATACACCCAGAAATAATGTTTAGCCCAATATCTGGGCACCCAATGATTTAGTCAAGTTGTCACATAAAATTACCCATCACACTTGAAATATAAGGATATGCAAAATAACAAGAAACAAGCAAAATATACAATCTCTTGGTTATTATTATCTGTAACAGCTAAAATGAAAGCAGAGTGTTGAGGTAGATTCTGACACTGTGCCAACCTCAGATTTCAGCTGGTCTGAGCTATAGCTGCTAGCCTCAGAGCCACTACCAAAGGAGAAAATAATATGCCAGAATACTGGATAGTAACTCTACAACCTCTGGTCACCAAAAAGGTAGTGCAGGTGGCAGGGGAGCAAAAGCAAGAAACTACTGACACCAGGGGGTATAGAGTGAAGGAGCATTGAGAGTTTAGCTAAGCTGCTCCATGGTTTTGCTTCCTCAACATCCATTTTGTTTGGCCAAGCAGCCTGCAGGGGCCTTAAAGTGACACTAGCCCACTCATGCAAGCACGTGCACTAGATAACAGCCCATGGAATCACAAGTAAATGTAGGTTCCTGATATGACTTCCTCAACAACCCTTGTGATAAATAGTCTCCCCACCTCCTAGGAACTTCCCCTTGTGTACCCCTTAGATAAAACCCCTGTGGAAATTACCAAAACCCCACTCTTTTTGGTTTGAATTGACCAATCCAGGCTTAGCCTGGAAACCCTAAAGCACTCTACCCACCAACCCTAATAAAGGTATGGGCCCAAGTCTTGTCTCTCTCTCCACCTGTACCCTGCCTTGACCTCCCCATGTGGCCCATCAAGGTGTGCCTCCTCCAGGATATGTGAGAAATAAACCTCTTTATTTCAATTTCTTTGTTGAATCTAGGCTCTCCATTCAGCTCCACAGACCTCTATTTAGCAACTTTTAATATAACAAAGTTATAACAAGGACTTATCTCATTTTGTGGATCAGTATCATCAGCTTCCCTTTATGCATCTTACAGATGCTAAGAAAATTAGGGTGATTTACAAAAGAATGGAGAACTATAATAGGGAGAGTCAAGGGACTTGTCCAAGCAGGTTGGACAAGTATCTTTACATACATCTTTATATATAAATCTTTAAACAGTTATTAAGAGGGGGCTCGGCTGCCTGGCTGTGTACACCACCCTGTAGCGACCGAGGTGCCAGGGCTAGGGCAGGGTGACCTCAGACCTACCCCAATGGCGTAACCCTGCCACATGCCCACCCTCACCCCTCAAACTTTATCCAGCCCCGGGGGGGCTGGAGCTTGGAATAAGTAATGGGATGTCTGCCAATGTGTTTTGAGCACTTACACGTGCCAAACCCTGGGCTTGGTTCAGTGATTTAACTCTGCAATAGCACTGTAATGGCAAGCTTCACACCTGTTTTAGAGATGTTGAAATTGAGACTCATGGAATGTTTTGTATTGTGAGATGTGGAATAACAGTGGGGCAAAACAAGAGTATAGAGGAAAGCAGTGGGACTTGACCTTCAATAGAAATAGGCTTTAGCAATCTTGAGAAAGAAAAATGGAACTGGAGGAATCAGGCTCTCCAACTTCAAACTATACTACAAAACGACAGTAATCAAGACAATATGGTACTGGCACAAAAACAGAAATATAGATCAATGGAGCAGGATACAAAGCCCAGAGATAAACCCACGCACACATGGTCACCTAATTTATGACAAAGGAGGCAAGAACATACAATGGAGAAAAGACAGCCCCTTCAATAAGTGGTGCTGGGAAAATTGGACAGCTACATGTTAAAGAATGAAATTAGAACACTCCCTAACACCATACACAAAAATAAACTCAAAATGGATTAAAGATCTAAATGTAAGACTCTACACTATAAAACTCTTAGAGGAAAACACAGGAAAAACACTCTTTGACATAAACCACAGCAAGATCTTTTTTGACCCACTTCCTAGAGTAATGAAAATAAAAACAAAACAAAACAAAAAACCAGATGGGACCTAATGAAACTTAAAAGCTTTTGCACAGCAAAGGAAACCATAAACAAGACAAAAAGACAACCCTCAGAATGGGAGAAAATATTTGTAAATGAAGCAACAGGCTTCATTTAGGATTAATCCTAAATGGATTAATCTCCAAAACATACAAACAGCTCATGGAGCTCAATATCAAAAAAACAGACAACCCAATCAAAAAATGGGCGGAAGACCTAAATAGACATTTCACCAAAGAAGACATACAGATGGCCAAGAGGCACATGAAAAGATGCTCAGCATCACTAATTATTAGAGAAATGCAAATCAAAACTACAGTGAGGCATCACCTCACACCAGTCAGAATGGCCATCATTGGAAAAACTACAAACAACAGATGCTGGAGAGGGTGTGGAGAAAAGGGAACCCTCTTGCACTGCTGGTGAGAATGTAAATTGATACAGCCACTAGGGAGAACAGTATGGAGGTACCTTAAAAAACTAAAAATAGAGCTGCCATATGACCCAGTAATCCCACTACTGGGCATATACCCAGAGAAAACCGTAACTCCAAGAGTCATGTACCACAATGTTCACTGCAGCTCTATTTACAATAGCCAGGACATAGAAACAGAAACAACCTAAATGTCCAATGACAGATGAATGGATAAAGATGTGGTACATATGTACAATAGAATATTACTCAGCCATAAAAAGGAAAGTGGGTCATTTGTAGAGATGTGGATGGACCTAGAGTCTGTCATACAGAGTGAAGTAAGCCAGAAAGAGAAAAACAAATATCATATATTATCGCATATATGTGGAACCTAGAAAAATGGTACAGATGAACCAGTTTGCAGGGCAGGAATAGAGATGTAGACGTAGAGAACGGACATGTGAACAGAGGGGGAAGGGGAGGGTGGGACGAACTGGGAGATTAAGATTGACATATATACGCTACCATGCGTAAAATTGATAGCTAGTGGGAACACGCTATAAAGCACAGGAAGCTCAGCTTGGTGCTCTGTGATGACCTAGATGGGTGGGATGGGGGTGGGGTGGGAGAGAGGTCCAAGAGTGAGGGGAAATAGGTATACATATAGCTGATTCACCTCACTGTACAGCAGAAACTAACACAACATTGTAAAGCAATTATACTCCAATAAAAAAAAGAAAAAAGAAGCTATCCGGACAAACTAAAAAAAAAAAAAAAGAAATAGGCTTTGCGGGGAGGGAGAGGGATGGACTGGGAGTTTGGGGTTGGTTGATACAAACTATTACATTTAGAATGGATAAAAAACAAGGTCCTGCTGTATAGCACAGGGAACGATATCCAATCTCTTGGGATTAACCATAATGGAAAAGAATATAGAAAAAGAATGTCTATATGTGTATAACTGAGTCACTTTGCTGTACAGCAGAGATTGGCACAACATTGTAAATCAACTATACTTCAATTTTTAAAAATCAAGAAAAATAGAAACAGTTATTAAGAAATGGGATTAATAGGGCTTCCCTGTGGCGCAGTGGTTGAGAGTCCACGTGCCGATGCAGGGGACTCGGGTTCGTGCCCTGGTCCGGGAAGATCCCACATGCCGCGAAGCGGCTGGGCGCGTGAGCCATGGCCGCTGAGCCTGCGCGTCCGGAGCCTGTGCTCTGCGGCGGGAGAGGCCACAACAGTGAGAGGCCCGCGTACCGCAAAAAAAAAAAAAGAAATGGGATTAATAAAGGGGACATTGATGGGGCCAAAATCAAGGGATTAAAGCAGCTCTATTGGAGACTGGGTGGACCAATGGGGCCCTCTGCTAGTCCCCCAACATTGAAATGCCCTAAACAAACGCACTCTATTCTCCCTAATTAGAGGAATTTAAAAAGCCAGAAGGCAAAGGTAACAAAGGGAAAACTGATCTTGAGTTGCTGGGGGTGATGGTTTGGCAAATTAATCAGGATGAGGATTGATGAAGAAGCCACAAGGCCCCTTGAACTGATCCTAGGCCTGGGGATCCAAGGCCATATGCACATATGTGAGTAAAATGGCCAGGGTAGAAAAAAAACTTTCTGGGACTCCTTGACATGGGAGACCAATGCATAGTTATTCCAAAATCTGTTGGTGAAGTCCTAACAGGGGCTACAGTTAGATTGTGAGGATATAGGGATGCAATAGTTGATAAGATTAAGATGAAAGTTTAGATGAAAATTAAAATGTGTGAATGGACTTTATGTGACGTAGTCGCATCTCCCCTACCTGAATGTATTATTGGGATGAGGTCTGACTGGGGAACACTTCTCCTATCTAGTATTGTAAAACAGAAGGTGTGTAAGTTCGCCCTCTGGCCAGTATTTTTTTTAACATCTTTATTGGAGTATAATTGCTTTACAATGGTGTGTTAGTTTCTGCTTTATAACAAAGTGAATCACTTCTACATATACATATGTTTCCATATCTCTTCCCTCTTGTGTCTCCCTCCCTCCCACCTTCCCTATCCCACCCCTCTAGGTGGTCACAAAGCACTGAGCTGATCTCCCTGTGCTATGCGGCTGCTTCCCACTAGCTATCTGGTTTACGTTTGGTAGTGTTATATATGCTCATGCCACTCTCTCACTTTGTCACAGCTTACCCTTCCCCCTCCCCATATCCTCAAGTCCATTCTCTAGTAGGTCTGCATCTTTATTCCCATCTTGCCCCTAGGTTCTTCATGACCATTTTTTTTTCTTAGATTCCATATATATGTGTTAGCATACAGTATTTGTTTTTCTCTTTCTGACTTACTTCACTCTGTATGACAGACTCTAGGTCCATCCACCTCCCTACAAATAACTCAACTTCATTTCTTTTTATGGCTGAGTAATATTCCATTGTATATATGTGCCACATCTTCTTTATCCATTCATCTGTTGATGGACACTTAGGTTGCTTCCATGTCCTGGCTATTGTAAATAGAGCTGCAGTGAACATTGTGGTACATGACTCCTTTTGAATTATGGTTTTCTCAGGGTATATGCCTGGTAGTGGGATTGCTGGGTCATATGGTAGTTCTATTTTTAGTTTTGTAAGGAACCTCCATACTGTTCTCCATAGTGTCTGTATCAATTTACATTCCCACCAACAGTACAAGAGGGTTCCCTTTTCTCCACACCCTCTCCAGCACTTATTGTTTGTAGATTTTTTTGATGATGAGGCCAGTATTAATTGAACATGTTAAATGGGAACTTACTCACATGCGTTGCTAATTTGAAACCGTATAGAATACCCGGTGGATGAAAAGACATAGACCAGAGCTTATGGGAAAGGTCCATGAGTGCTACCCAGTGGCAACCACTAGGATTTTGGACCAGAAAATTTCCAGGCATGGCAAGTACAGTAGACACCAGCTGAGAGACAATTACCAGCTTGTTATCAGGCATTAATTGAAACTGTCCCTATAACTGAAGGATTTAAAATAATCTTGCAATATGAAATGCCCATAATGTCTTGGGTAATGTCAGAGAAACACTCCAAGAAGAAAGGCAGTGCCCAAAACAGTTCCATAATAGAATGAAAATGATTTCTATAGGAACATGCTACCAAAGGAATGCAAGAAATACTATTCACAAACAGGCAGACTCTTTTTCTTAGGGCTGACTCTGAAATCACCTGAGGAGCTGCCAAATCCTATTACCACAAAGGTAGTGTCCTATAAACGGCTCTCTATTGAATATCAGAAAGCTACTTAGTTTACAGATGGCAGTTCCAAAGTGGACAGATAACATCCTGTTTGGAAGGCCACCACACTACAACTGACTCATATAGAAAGTCCAATTGAATAAGGCGAGAACAAATCAATTCAGTGGTCTGAACTGCATGCTATTTCTCTGGCAATTATGGAAGAATTGAACAAAGAAAAGAGCTGCTATGTTTGAGTTTTTACTGACTAATGGGTTGTCACCAATGGCCTGGCCGTATGGTCAGGCAGAGGAGCAACAGAAATTGGACTATTAAAGGGATCCCCACATGGGGCACAGCCCTATGGAAAGCACTAGGGAAATTTAAATGGTGCTGAAAAGTAGAACATGTTGATGCCCATCAGAAGAACCCCTTTACAGGAGCCAAAGGATTTGGCAAGTGGATATCCTGATATGCTTGCTTGAGGTAGCCACCTGGGTCCATGAAATGAGTTGATATGGGAAAGATACTGCAATGCAGGGATGAGCTGATCACTGACATCTTCCTCTAGCACCCACTGAGATACAAAATGTGAACCAGAACTGTCCTGTCTGGCAAGAGGCAGAGACTTCAGATGACTATGGGGCAGATTCCCTGGAGGAAGGTTCCACATACAGCTGGCAACTAGTCTATGTCAGACTTCTGCTGGTAGTTCCAGGAGGTTATAAATGGATCTTTTTTTTCACTGAGATATAATTGACATATAACACTTATGTAAGTTTAAGGTGAACAGCGTGTTGATTTGATACATGTATATAGTGCAATACGATTGCCACCGTAGCATTAGCAACCACGTCTATTGCATCACATAAATGAGTCTTATAAATGAGTCTTGACAGGAACAGACACTCTGTACTAGGTTTTGCATATTCAGTGATAGATGCAAATACTCAGAATACTATAAGAATACTATGGAATAGAAGCCAGGACCAGATGGCTTCACAGGCAAATTATATCAAACGTTTAGAGAAGAGCTAACACTGATCCTTCTCAAACTCTTCCAAAAAACTGCAGAGGAAAGAACACTCCCGAATTCATTCTACAAAGCCACCATCACCTTAATACCAAAACCAGAAAAAGACATCACAAAAAAAGAAAATTATAGACCACTACCACTGATGAACATAGATGCAAAAATCCTGAACAAAATACTAGCAAACAGAATCCAACAACATATTAAAAGGATCATACACCATGATCAAGTGGGATTTATCCCAGAGATGCAAGGATTCTTCAATATAAGCAAATCAATCAATGTGATACACCATATCAACAAATTAAGGAATAAAAACCATATGATCATCTCAATAGATGCAGAAAAAGCTTTTGACAAAATTCAAAACCGATTTATGATTAAAAAAAAAAAAACCTCTCCAGAAAATAGGCTTAGAGGGAACCTACCTCAGCATAATAAAGACCATATATGACAAACCCACAGTGAACATCATGCTCAGTGGTGAAAACTGAAAGTATTTCCAGTAAGGTCAGGAACAAGACAAAGATGTCCACTCTCGCCACTCTTATTCAACATAGTTTTGGAAGTCCTAGCCATGGCAATCAGAGAAGAAAAAGAAATAAAAGGAATACAAATTGGAAAAGAAGAAGTAAAACTGTCACTGTTTGCAGATGACATGATACTATACATAGAAAATCCTAAAGATGCCACCAGAAGACTACTAGAACTAATCAATGAATTTGGTAAGGTTGCAGGATACAAAATTAATGCACAGAAATCCCTGGCATTCCTATACACTAATGATGAAAAATCTGAAAGAGAAATTAAGGAAACACTCCCATTTACCATTGAAATAAAAAGAATAAAATACTTAGGAATAAACCTACCTAAGGAGACAAAAGACCTGTATGCAGAAAATTATAAGACACTGATGAAAGAAATTAAAGATGATACAAACAGATGGAGTGATATACCATGTTCTTGGATTGGAAGAATCAACACTGTGAAAATGACTGTACTACCCAAAGCAATCTACAGATTCAGTGCAATCCTTATCAAGCTACCAATGGCATTTTTCACAGAACTAGAACAAAAAAATTCACAATGTGTATGGAAACACAAATGACCCCGAATAGCCAAAGCAATCTTGAGAAAGAAAAACGGAGCTGGAGGAATCAGACTCCCTGACTTCAGACTATAGTACAAAGCTACAGTAATCAAGACAATATGGTACTGGAACAAAAACAGAAATACAGATCACTGGTACAGGATAGAAAGCCCAGAGATAAACCCACGCACCTGTGGTCAACTAATCTATGACAAAGGAGGCAAGAACATACAATGGAGAAAGGACAGCCTCTTCAATAAGTGGTGCTGGGAAAACTGGACAGCTACATGGAAAAGAATGAAATTAGAACACTCCCTAACACCATACACAAAAATAAACTCAAAATGGATTAAAGACCTAAATGTAAGACCAGAAACTATAAAAGTCTTAGAGGAAAACATAAGAAAAACACTCTGTCATGAACCTCAGCAAGGGACTTCCCTGGTGGTGCAGTGGTTAAGAATCTGCTTGCCAATGCAGGGGACATGGGTTCAATCCCTGGTCCAGGAAGATCCCACATGCCACGGAGCAATTAAGCCCGTGTGCCACAACTACTGAGCCTGTGCTCTAGAGCCCGTGAGCCACAACTACTGAGCTCACATGCCACAACTACTGAAGCCCATGCGCCTAGAGCCTGTGCTCCGCAACAAGAGAAGCCACCACAATGAGAAGCCCGTGCACCACAACAAAGATTAGCCCCTGCTCGCTGCAGCTAGAGAAAGCCCGCGTGCAGTAACGAAGACCCAATGCAGCCAAAAATAAATAAATTAAAATAAATAAATTAAAAGAAAAGAAAAAGTACTCTTCTTTAAAAAAAAAAAGCACAGCAAGATCTTTTCTGACCCACCTCCTAGAGTAATGAAAATAAAAACAAAAATAAACAAATGGGACCTAATTAAAATTAAAAGCTTTTGCACAGCAAAAGAAACCATAAACAAGACAAAAAGACAACCCTCATAATGGGAGAAACTATTTGCCAGTGAAACAGCGGACAAAGGATTAATCTCCAAAATATACAAGCAGCTCATGGAGCTCAATATCAAAAAGAGAACAACCCAATTAAAAAATGGGCAGAAGACCGAAATAGACATTTCATCAAAGAAGACATACAGATGGCCAAGAGGCACATGAAAAGATGCTCAATATCACTAATTATTAGAGAAATGTAAGTCAAAACTACAATGAGATATCACCTCACACCAGTCAGAATGGCCATCACCAAAAAAAAATCTACAAACAGTAAATGCTGCAGAGGGTGTGGAGAAAAGGGAATCCTCTTGCACTGTTGGTAGGAATGTAAATTGATACAGCCACTATGGAGAACAGTATGGAGGTTCCTTAAAAATCTAAAAATAGAACTACCATAGGACCCAGCAATGCCACTACTGGGCATATACCCTGAGAAAACCATAATTCAAAAAGAGTCATGGATATGGGGAGGGGGAAGGGTAAGCTGTGACAAAGCGAGAGAGAGGCATGGACATATATACACTACCAAACGTAAGGTAGATAGCTAGTGGGAAGCAGCCACATAGCACAGGGACATCAGCTCAGTGCTTTGTGACCGCCTGGAGGGGTGGGATAGGGAGGGTGGAAGGGAGGGAGGGAGACGCAAGAGGGAAGAGATATGGGAACACGTGTATATATATAACTAATTCATTTTGTTGTAAAGCAGAAACTAACACACCATTGTAAAGCAATTATACCCCAATAAAGATGTTAAAAAAAAAAGAGTCATGTACCACAATGTTCACTGCAGCTCTATTTACAATAGCCAGGACATGGAAGCAACCTAAGTGTCCATCGACAGATGAATGGATAAAGAAGATGTGGCACATATATACAATGGAATATTACTCAGCTATGAAAAGAAATTGCATTATTTGTAGTGAGGTGGATGGACCTAGAGTCTGTCATACAGAGTGAAGTAAGTCAGAAAGAGAAAAACAAATACCGTATGCTAACATATATTTATGGAATGTAAAAAAAAAAGGTTCTGAAGAACCTAGGAGCAGGACAGGAATAAAGACACAGACTTAGAGAATGGACTTGAGGACACAGGGAGTGGGAAGGGTAAGCTGGGATGAAGTGAGAGAGTGGCATGGACATATATACACTACCAAACGTAAAATAGATAGCTAGTGGGAAGCAGCCGCATAGCACAGGGAGATCAGCTCGGTGCTTTGTGACTACATAGAGAGGTGGGATAGGGAGGGTGGGAGGGAGACGCAAGAGGGAGGAGATATGGGGATGTATGTATATGTATAGCTGATTCACTTTGTTATAAAGCAGAAACTAACACACCATTGCAAAGCAATTATACTCCAATAAAGATGCATTAAAAAAAGAAAAAGGACTGGAATAGAAGCTACTGTAGCAATTGGGACCACTGAGTTACATTATTTCAAACCATAGAACACATTTTACAGCTCATAGTGTTTAAAATGAGCAAAGAGATAGCATCTTAAATGAATATATCATGTTGCATATATAGCTCAGAGTATTCGTTTGATAGAGAATCGGAACAGGTAGATACCTAAAGTGGGGGAGATAAAGGCATAAAGAACTGGCTTACACCCCTTCATGAATGTATGCTCACATTTAACATGATACAGGCCAAGGGAGAGTCCCTGCTAGATAGATTCCTCCATTTTTCTGTGAGGTCTGAGGCAGAGAGTGCAGGGAAGATCTTTCCCTGCAACCACCTCAACTTTCTTTTTTCTGACCTGATGCAGTGGCCCTGGGACCAGGGCTACAACTGCAGGTGCCAGAAGCAGGGATGATCCCTAAATGAGAAACTGTAACTCTACCTTTAAACCTTGATGCCAGAATTCTGGGAATTCCCTGGCAGTCCAGTGGTTAGGGCTCTGTGCTTCCACTGCAGGGAGCACAGTTTCTATCCCTGGTCGGGGAACTAAGATCCCACCAGAATTCCTAAGGATCTAATGGGAAGGGTTGTGCCTTCACCTGTTATATAGATAGGTCAAAGATGGCCTTTCTGTATTGGTCCTTAGGTTGTTTATTTCTTCACTGCAGGCTGAGACCCAATAGCTCAAAACCTGCTGATGCCAACTTAAATTTGTACGCATCCAATTATTTTATAAATAGCCCAAACAAGTAGATTTTTCACCATTTAGAGCCTACCTGCTTTGCATACCCAACGAAGCCTCACCCTACATCTGCTGGCAATAGATAAGGTAAGCCCCAGCTGTAAAAGACCCATGTTGCTGCTGCCCTTCAGGGCTCTCTGACCCAGAGACTCCCCACCTTGCTGCTGAGTGACATCACCTAGACACAAAAGCTCCCTCTCTTAACCCCTTATCCCCCAGCAGTTCCTTTGCCCTCCCCCCTCCCTCCCCTCCCCTCCCCTCCCCTCCCCTCCCCTCCCTCCCCTCCCCCTCCCCTCCCCTCCCCTCCTCCCCTCCCCCTCCCCCCCCTCCTCCCCCTCCCCCCCCTCCCCTCCCCCCTCCCCTCCCCCTCCCCTCCCCCTCCCCCTCCCCTCCCCCTCCCCTCCCCTCCCCCCTCCCCCTCCCCCTCCCCCTCCCCTCCTCCTCCTCCTCCTCCTCCTCCTCCTCCTCCTCCTCCTCATACAGGCTCCTGCTGTGAGGCACTTTCCCAGCCTGCAAGCCCAATAACACTCGTGTGTGCTCCTGCCACCTCGTGGTCATATTTTTTTCTTGATAACCCCCAAATACCTCAAACCCCGTAAGTGGCAATAAGGGGAGAACTTCTGGAGATAATTAGGAAATAGATATGGAGGCCACCCAGTCAGCAGGAAAATCAATTAGCAAAAATCCTGGATGGCCTCAAATGAGTGGGATTCAAAATTTGGAATGCCACTGCTTCGGTTTGGCGTGGCACTGCTCTGTACTGTATTACACTCTATATTTTGGGGGGTATCCTCCTGTGCTTCAATAGCCTGGCCAAGTGATAGCATCAGTATTTGAGTGAACACATGCCACTGGAACTAATTTGGGGGGGCCAGAGGGGCACAGCTGCATGCGGTAGGAAGTCAGCCTGCCCACCTGGGTATCCATTAGGCAGGTGGTGGACACTGTAAGACCTGTGGGCCTGAACAGAAAAGGGGGAGGGGTGCACACCTCTGGACTGAGGGGTGGATACCCCTGACCCCATAATGGGCTATAATGGGAGGAGCTCCCTGACAATGGCCAGTGATTCAGCGTTACTCTGTGACGAGAGGACATCCTTGCCGCTGGGGACCACTGTGGCAGCTAAACAAGCCTATAAGGCAGAGGCATCAGGCCAAGGTTAGTCCCCAAAGTGCAGTTGGGGGAGGCACCTTTGCAAACAGCTAGCCTGACTCTGATGCTGTCGCACTTGGATCTGCTGTTACAGGTGGCATCATTCTAGCCCTTCCCTGGAGGGCTATCTGGACCCCAACTCTTGGGCTGAGGCAGCTGAAGCATTACTTAAAGTGACAAAGACAAGGAAGTTATCTTCCTGCCTCTCCCAGGACTCCTAAACAGGGGGCCATCCTGTTGAATGAGAGAGGCAAGCCAGAACTTCCTCTTGGTGGCTTCTCACCAGGCCACAGCCTGGTGAGGAGGTAGGAGCTTACACTCGTTGGAAGACCAGATGGAGGGGAGGGCCCTGGAGAAGAGGACTGGTGCCCTCTAGAGGCCCAGGCAGCACAATGCCAGTACGGTCATGGTGAGGAGAATCTACCCTCCACCCAGGACCACCCACAAAGTAACAGAAGACACAAGAGGGGAAGGTCAAAAAAAAGGGACAGGTTCTCACTTGGGGGAAGCGACACATCCCCCTTCTCCCTGAGGCCCAGTCCTCCATAAGGACAGAGTTCGGGAACCACATGAAAAAGGGACTGCCTGGCTGTATAGAATGTATCAGGCAGAGAGCGAGAATTCCACCTAACAGGGTCTGGAATTAAACAATTGGCGGCCACAGAATGGGATGGAAAAATGGGCCCCTGGTAAGGGATCTTGCACAATTAGTGAGGAAGGGAGGAAGGACCCCCAGAGGCAGCTAGTTCACATATACCTTGTTGATATGGATTTTTTAATGGCTTGGAGGGCCACCCACCCCACATGAGGCCTCATAATCACCTGGGCAGACTGTCAACGGAAAACACCAGCTGAGGCCAAAGATCTCCTCCATCAGCTAGGGATGCTGGAGTGGGCTTATCAGGTAACAGATGGTGTGCAGCAGGATGACTGGGCAAGTGGGAGGAGGGTGAATAGAGTCCTGAGTCCACAGCGTTGTTTCTCAGAGGGGCTCCTGACAAAGGTAAGTCCTCTTTACTGGCAGTGATGGTTAACACAAAAACAGTTCAAAAGTCACAGCTGCCCTTGGATTTAATAGAAACCCCTGAAAGACAAACTCAGATCCAAGTGTTTAAGCCACCTGGCCTAAATCAAAATTACTATCGAGAGTGAAGCCTCCCCCCTCCTAAGTCAAACAAACTTACAGCTTGGCCTCTGCTTAAGCGTGAACTCTGAGAAAACAAGACAGGTTATATATTAGTCAGAATTTTCCAGTGAAGCAGAACCAATAGGATGTATATATAAAAAGAGGGTTTTTTTTTCATAAGGAATTGGCTCACAGGGTTATCCTGGCAAGTCCCAAGATCTACAGTCCTCAAGCTGGAGCCCTAGGAGAGACCATGGTATAGCTCCAGTCCAAAGATTTGCTGGCTTGAGGTCTAGGAGTAGCCAATGTTTCAATTTGAGTCCCAAGGCAGGAAAAAATGTACCAGCTCAAGGGAGTCAGGCAGGAAGAAATTCCCTCTTACGTATGGGAGGGTCACCTTTTTGTTCTATTCAGACCTTCAGCTAATTGGATGAGACCCGCCAACACTGGGGATGGTGAGCTGCTTTACTCAGCCCACCAATTCAAATGTTAATCTCATCCAGAACCTTACAGACATGCCCAGAATAATGTTTGACCAAATGTCTTGGCATTTGTGACCCAGTCAAGTTGACACATAAACTTAACCATCACAGGTTAAGGGACAAGAGGGTCCCAAATTGGAGGTTCTCTGATAAATCAGTGCAGCAATAGTACTACTTACTAGGGTTAGATTACGAGCTGTGGCAGGCTTCCCTTTCAGAGGCAGCCTCATTTTCAGTACTTGCCTCTGGTCTCCACCAGTGGCCAGGACAGCCCACACAGAGGGATCGAGCAGTTACAGAAGTAGGGCCCCACCTGGAAGAGAATAGCCCTTGTAACACATTAACTGTAGTTTGGGCTCCAGAACACAAACACACTGGCTGGCTCTGTTGGACACAGGTGCTCAAACCTTCCTAATCCCAGGGAGCATTCATGCTTTAAAGGGAACTCCCCCTCCCCCCAAAAGAGGTGACTGACTTCAGAGGACAATTAATTAAAAGGAAAATTACCCACTTAACTATTAAAATTGGCCCAGATTTGCTAAAAGATGTTTCTTTCCTGGTGTTCCCTTGGAGACTATCCCTGTTCCCATTACTGGACCGGCTCAGTCAGCAGCTAACTTCATGGAACAAACCCAAGGCTTTTACTCTATTGGTGGGCGCCAACCAGTGGGAACCAGTTACCATTTCGTTATTGGTGTGGGCAGTAAACACGCCATAGTACAGGATATGACAAGGCACTGAGGGCCAGGCAGTCACAATCCTGAGTGAGCACCTCACTGAAAGGGGATGGGCAACTGCCTCCCTCCATAAGGTACAAGGCCCCTACCAGTCTGTTAAATTGGGCGGTTACATTCAGAACTGAGAAGGGCAAACTCTTCCCAACCCAATAAAATAAAAGCTCCTAGTGCTCCAACCTCCCACATCAGCAAGGAGGCCCAACATTTGGTAGAAAAGTTTGGATTCTGGTGCCAACACGTTCCTCACGTCTACTATTTGCTAGACCCTATCTATGTATTGAGTCACCTGTAAGTCTTCCATTTTGAGTGAGGACCTGAGCTACAACAGGCACTAGATAAACTAAAGGAGGCTATCACTTCAGCTCTCCCACTAGTGCCCCAAGGATAGGACTTTACATTTAGAAGTTTCTGCTCCCACCCCAAAATTTGCTTCCTGGGGCCTCTGGACCAAATGGACACGCAAACCTCTACCTGGGCTTTTGCTGTAAGGGGCTCCTAGCCTCAGCCCAGACGTATTTGCCACTGGAGAGGCAATTTCTAGCAGCATACAGGGCACTCATGGAAACTGAGGCCCTTTTGGGGGCAGAGCCAGTTATCCCACAGACAGAGATTCCTCGTATGCCCTACATAATGGAAGAAAAACTCCCCATAAAATCAGATTGGCATCAGAGGCCCCATTATTAAAATGGAAATGCTATCTACAGGGTTGAGCTAACTACTGGAGTGTCACAAACTCCATGAGGAAATAACCACATACCTACCACTGAAGCTAATTTGCCCAAACCCCAGAAATGCCTCTACCCCTTGCTCAATGGGGACGGGAGGGAGGATGGTCAGCACCCTCAAAACAAGCAAAGCAACTGTCTTCCTTTACTGATGGAGTGAGCACAAGGTGTAAGGGACCAGACAATAGACAGCCACAGCCTGTCACCCCCAAATCCGTACGGGGCACAGACCAAAGTGCCCAGTGGGCTGAGCCGCATATAACAGTCCTAGCAGTAGAGTATACCTTTGACAAACATTTTCCCAATGTTCATATTTTACTGACTCCTGGTTGGTGTTCATGAGCTAACTACTTGGTCAGGACTTTGGCAAAATCAGGGCTGGAAAATACAAGCCAAGACATTTGGGCTAAAGAGGTATGGGGCCAATTGCCACACTGGCTCCCACTCTGCCCATCTGGGTGCACCATACCTCGGCTCATACCAAACAAGACACAGAGGAAGTGCTCTACGACTCAAAGCCTGATGAGCTAACTGAACCACCAAAGCAGCTAGGGCTCTGGAAGGAGGGGGAGATCTCCAGACCTTTGGGAGGAGCCACCCTCCCCTTCTATCAGGGAGCACATGAGAGGTCAGGGCTTTGGGGCATCACAGGGTTATGAAAATGGATTGTTAGTAGAGGAGTCGGCTCAGCAGGGAGACAAAACATTAGTGGCTGTACCAGAAGCCAGAAATCTAGACATTGGGCCTACCTCACTGGAGGGACAATTTACAGAGGAGGAGGGCCACATCAGAGATGGCAAATTGATTTCATTGGGCCTCCCCCTGCAGCGGCAGGAACGTATATGTTAGCACATGGTTAATAGTGGTGGGTGCCCACACAGGCCTTCCACTGATGGCTCTTGTGGGGCCCCAACCTCTGTTAATGTTACTGAAGTGTTAACACCGGAGCCTCACAGCCCTTGGGAGTGCTGCTGGTTATACAAACAGATCAAGGCTCCCAGTGCAAAGCAACACAATAGCGGGCATTACAAAATCACATTGTGTGAGTTTTCACCTACTCCATTGTCCTACAGCAGCAGATGTCACAGAAAGGCATAATGGTATTTTAAAACAAGGGCTCCTGAGAGAACCTGGAGGAAGATGGTCCATCAAGTTCAAAAGTGCAGACGAAAGACATGACTGCACTGTATTAAAATTCACAACAAATGAAGACGCTGTGAGAGACGCTGTGACCTCTCCTGGTGGACACATCCACACTGGACACAACCCAATTCCCAGTTTTCATGGACATGAGAGCCTTGCATGCTGCCCACAGCAAATGAACATCCACCTGGTACGTCCACCTTTTTCCCTTCTCCCTCATAGAAACTCCAGAGCCTAGCAGCCACTTCTCCCTTGATCCCAACAGGGACCTGCTGTGGACCACCAACTCTGGGACCACATTCAGCACGCTTCTGCTCCTCATCCAGTGTAAGCTGAGCAGACCACTCACCACTATCTGGAGAGAGAGTCGTCCTCATCTGCTGCCCACATACTCCACTAAATCACCATAGAACAATCTTGGACCAGCTCCTGATACCCAGGAGGTGGAACTAATTACCCCTGGACTGGGTAACACCATTTGGACGATACCCGGGACAATCAGATCTCCTACTGCTGCCCACAGATGACCTCTGACTTTCACCCCTATTCTGTTGCTGTGCCCCTTCCATACCTGAGAAGTTCCTCCCTTCACCAGTGTCGACTACACACCCATTGATGGATCACCCTCTCCTGGCGAACTAAACCCTACTGTTGACAAGGTCTGGAAACAACATGCCACATGCACAACACGGGAGACACACAACATGGGTCAGGATGGGGACCACGGGAAGCACGCTCCTGGCCATTCAGGTTGGTCAGTCCTACTAACATGACCACAGACACCAACACTGAGGTTAGCGCTCCTCCTCCTTCCATCTCTACTGCTACCAGCAACACCCATTCTGGCTAAGCCAGGCTCTAAGATGTGGCTTGTGACTCACAGGTGCCTTCTAATTCTGTGGGTCAACTCTAACTTCAAATATGTGGCCAATCATGGGCTGAGCACATAACCAATTGAGTTGACTCAGGTGCTGAGTATGAGGTAGATAACATGCACATTTACTTGGCTATAACATTATAAGCTCCTATTAACACCACCTGGAATTGCACTAAGCCCCACAACTTGCCTTCACAGGAACACAGAATATAGGCAACAATGGGAGCCTTGGTGGGCCTGTAAGGGAATCCCTGGTAAAGGGCTTTCCCTATTACAAGCTTCCCCTTGTCCAACACTGGACACTGGGTTTGACTCAAAATTGCAGTAGATTTTTACTCAGCAGCAGAACCCCGCAAGGACTTACCCTCATCAACCACACTAGCCACAACTCTCCAACGCCACAATCTTTCCAAATATTCCCCTGATACTAACCACTTTAGGATCACTAATTGGTGAGCGGATGGGCAGTAGGAACAGCGTATGTGCAGGACGCCACACAACAATGAAAAGAAACACAGCCAGTCATGTCCTAGGAGTTATCCACACAAAGTAAATAAATTGCCCAAGGACTGGAACTCTTGGCTGAATCTCACCATACTTTAGCAGCCATGGTGTTAGATAACAGCATAGCTCTAGATTACCTATTTCTGGGCCTTTATTAACACATCTTGTTGCATGTTGGTTGTCAAAGAAGAACAAATCAGGACTTAGTAAGGAGAAACTATTTTTCAGAAGGATTATTGGAAGGGAGGGAAAGGGACTATTGTAATGGGGGAGGGCTGGTTGCAATAGGGAGAATGCTATGACCATAAGGTCTACAAGGGTCTCAAAATCAAGCAGAAAAAAGGCTTTTCTTTCACAGGGTAAGGAGGAGGCAAGCAGAGATGAGCAGAATCTTTCAGAGAAGTTGGACAAGCAAGGGGAAATGGCCAGTGGGGTCTGACAGGAAAGTATCCTGCTGTTGTCAGTCAATTCTCAGGAGAAGCTGAGAAGGGATGCAAATTTCACTTTTTTGTGTTTGCTCAGGCTTGGGGGCAAGCAGAGTTCAGGAACCTGTAGGAAGGGAGAATCCTGACTAAAGTTTGGTCAAGACAAAGCAGAGGGTAAGCAACAGGTAATTGTGAACACTTAGTCGGTCCCCCCTTGTTGTTTAAGTCAGACAAAATCTGTCCTTGAGCACTATTAGGGATGGAATAAGAGTCATTGGGAAGCTGAGTTAGGTCCAAATAGTTTTCAAGGGGGTGCTGGCCTTCATGTTCCTCTTGTTCCTGAAGAACTGACTACTGTATCATCTGTTGATTGTGCTGTTAGGCTGACAGCTGTTGGAAGGCCTTAGCAATTAGGCATTTAACAAGAGAAATACTCAGAAATAAAATAAAATAATAGTTATTAAAGGTTGAATAAGCGAGTAAAACCAAGATTTGAGGTTTAGAGAGAGCAAGTCGAGAAGATTCCTAGACATTGGGCTTGAAGGGTATTCAGATAGTGGAGTGAAGATGACAATGGAAATCTGAAGAATTTTCTGGAATGTTTGGATGTTTTTGGTGATGGCATAACCATCAGAGAGGTTTCAGGGAACACATGCACAGCAATGGCTTCTGATCATTACAAAAGTGCTCCCCTTGAGAAGCCAGGCTGGTGTCCAATGCCAGACAATTATGAAGATCCACTCACTGGAGTTCCTGTAGTTCTCTGGCAATGATGTTAGTGGTTTTAGATGTTAGTGGTAAGATCCACAGTCATGGTTATTTTCTGTAGCAGAGCATAGAAGATGCAGGTGGTTGGGTGAACTTCTAAGTGGCCCGCACTGCAGCAGCTCTAGGCATGCAGGTTGCCCATAGTTGACTTGTTGCAGCAAGTTTTTTAGATTTACTCCCAGTCTCTTAGCCTCTTGTTCTAAGGCTTCTTAAGAACCTGACGAGACAAGAAGAGCACAGCCTCCTTCTGGGGCTTGGATTCTGCCTAAGCTTGTAGTTGTAACATGTTTTGTAGACCTCTTGCCTCATCTAGTGTCTGGAAAACTTAAATCAGAGGTAATAGAGTAGTTAAGGTGAGAAAAGAAGGCAGTCTGGTTAAGCATAGATGGCCCTTTTTGAAGAGTATTGAGGTTCGAGATTCCTTTTGAAGTCTAGGGGGAAAAGCTAAAGGGACCCTGAGTGATAGCACAAAGGATGCCCTTAAATATGAGATGGCATAGGAATTTAAGGGAAGCTGGAGGCTTCCGAAGAAGAGGGAGAACATAACCAGCATTCTAAAGTAAGGTTGTGAGACTGTACTATGAGTTGAGTGAAGGAACGCTATAGATTCTGGGGTCCGTGCACGGATGGCAGAATTGTTAAAGGGGAGAACAGCCTGGGTGAAGGGGAAGAGGAGATAATACAAATGAAGGCTCGTTATGGAAAGCTGCAGTTGTAATGGGAGGAGTTACGTGGATAGCAAAGATGATGTTGGAGGGGATAGAGAAAAAGGATGATACTGCAAGAAGAACAGTAAAAATGGTGAGATTAGGAAGTATGTAAGAGAATCCTACAGGGTCTTGTTTGGCATCTTGGGTGGAAGCTGACCACCTCATGATGTCATCTACTTACTTGGTCTGAAGTTCTTAGGAAAGCAGTCTACCTTGTGGCAACATCTGCTTCTGGGGGCTCTCGAGAGACCCTCTGTTTATTTTTTTCAAGTTTAAAACATGTATTTAAAATGCAATTTATAAAATGCTTAATCTGCTGACTCAGGAGCCCGCGGTGCAGGGTGGGGTAGGGTGGGCAGCTGCCCATTAGACCAGCAGAGCGGGACTGCAGGGGTGCGGCCCTCCCTCCCATACCCTTCTGTTCAGATACCCAAGGGGCCCATGTGCACCCCTGGGATCACATGGCCGAACACAGGACTCCAGAGGTTTCCAGAGTCTTTGCCTACCAGGGAGGCTGGGGCGGCCCTGCCAGCCCATCTCTGAGCAGAGCATCCCCAGATGGGGCAGAGCTGCATATGGCTGGGCTAGACAGGGAGGGGTGGGGCAGTGGGCTCTGGAAGGGGCTGATGGTAGCAGATAGGGTGTTGCCGCCTGCCTGCAGGTGGGGAGCACCCTGACTGAGTGGGTAGCAAAGGGTTGGTCACCAGGCCCAGACCCCCAGCTCCTTTGGTTATAGGATGACATCAGAGTAGTGGCTCATGGGAAGCAGTTAGCTGGAAGGTCTGAGGCCTGGCTCATAGAGTCAGGGAGGAGCTGGGAGAAGGGGATAGTACTGTGAAGGCAGATAAGGGGCAGCAGCCTCAGGTTTCTGTCCCCCACTCCCCTGGTGTTTTGCAAGCCAAAGCCTACAGCTTATTTTTTTAAAAAAATTTTTAAAAAGAAAAGTGATTTATAAAAGCAAAAAATTAAAAATCTCCTTATTGTTAATATTTTAATATGCATTGTTATATGTATTGAATAAAATGTGAAAATAAAAAAAAAGAAAAAGCACTTAAGGAAAGTTACAGACAACTGCATAAAAACAACAACAAAAACCAAAAACACCCACAAACACACACACAAAATCCAAACTGTTTCCCCATCTCCCCTCCCACCTCCCCCCAACACCATAGCTTCCTGTTTTCATTTCTTTCTTTTTAAAATTTTGCCTGCCACCTCTCCATCTGGGAAGCCAGGATATGACTGCTGGTGGGTGGTGACAGGCACACAGCAGGCAGAGCCCCATCTTTGGCCAGAGGGAGGTGAGAGCATCAGGCCCTACTACATCCTTGATCCACAGACACCCATCAGCCAGTCTCCCCTTGGCATCCACTAGAGAAGGGGAGCAAGAACAGGTGGTCCCAACGGCTGAGCAATCAGCACTTCTGGCCTTCCCACCTGGCCTACCTCTGTACCTTCTCCAACTGAAAAGGATAGTTTCATCTTGGGCCAGAAACCATTATTACATGAGGGATGGACACTATCCATTTAGAATGCAGAAACTTGGTCTTGGCAGTGGAACTGTAAAGACAGCTGCAACCTTCTCCCGTCCCCACTCCTGGAGGTCATTTCCCCTCAGAGCAGCCTGTGGGCACCATTCAACATCCTTCAGGTTCTTACTGACTGAAGCTTTGTTCCAGCTCTGCTCACAGACAATTTCCTGCCTTCATGTAGTTGTAAGCCTGTGGACTAATTGCTGACTCAACTGACAGCTGAACTTTCCTCCTTTGGGAAGATGTAGTGGGCCAAGACTTACATAAATGTCACACCAACCACTCCTGAGCGAGGAGGCCATCTGGCTGACTGAGGGATATAAGGTGCAATGCGATGGAAGAGATCAGAAAGCCCGAGAGGGGCCAGAGTGTACACACACAGCTGCTCTAGGCAGGGCCCCCTAAGTCTCTTCCCCCTCAAAGAACCAAAGCAAATCTCCAGGCTCCAAGGACAGAGGGGAAACTGCCTTCATTCCAGGCCCTTGCTCTGGAAGACGGGTTGGAGGATAGCCTAGGCCTATGGGGAACCAGTCTGTCATTACCAATCTTTGCAATGCACAGCTTGTCTCTTCCCAAATGTATTGAGAATGGTCTGCTCCCAAGGTAGTGATTTCACAAGGGAAATGTGCTGGATAGAGTTACAGAGTTGATGCCATCAACAGAGATGGCACTCCACAGACCCTTGAGAGTTCTAAGCCTTACTGGAGCAGGAAGATCTACCTACTTTCTGACCATACTCAGCAGAAGGCTCGGAGTCCTGGAGTCAAGACTCTCTCCTGGCTTTCCTTGTGCTGACAGCAAAATACTGAGCAAGGCCTGCAGCCCTTACTTTTTTTTTCTACTTTTTGGCCACACCACGTGGCATGTGGGATCTTAGTTCCCCGAACAGGGATCCAACCTGCACCCCCTGCAGTGGAAGTGCGGAGCCTTAACCACTGGACCACCAGGGAAGTTCCTCATAGCCCTTACTCCTAAAGCCCCAAAGTGCAGCCTCACTCCTTGCCCACTTCTAGAAGTAGTAAGCCTCCTGAGAGGTTTTGGAAGGGGAAGTCTGTTCACTTGCCCTATCTTCCAAAATACACTAGAGTTGAGGGGTTGGCACCCTCCCCAGGCTCTCTGAGCCTATAGAGCTAGCCCAGTCTTCAGGTAGTACCCAGATGCTCTGGGACTTAGCTGGGGGGAGGGAGGTATAGGCATGGGGTGCTCATCTGTCCTGGGGGCTACAGAGCCCTGCCCCTTTTCTGGGCTGCAGTAGGAATACAGAAGCTAAGCTCACCAAAATCCTATTGGTTAATGTTTCTAGTGAATTGCCCAGAAACATTTTTAAGTAGACTACCAAACTACTCTTTCTCAATTAAAAATTCATTAAACTGCTAAAACCCCTCCCATGCACTTCTACTTTTGCAAATCAAATATTGTATAAACAAACAAAAATAGGAAGCAAAGAAACAAAAAGGATATTTTCAGATGGAACTTGCTTTTAAGTGATGAAAACATGCACTTGAGCATGGGTAGATGGGAGTTCTCATTTGTGTTTTAAAATCCCAAATTAATGAGCATGATAAACTGTTATTGCTGGCACTGGCTTTACCCCAAGTGGCCAAGTGGCACTGTCTGACTCTCTGAGTCCTTGGTGGGTCCCCCCCAACCCTCCTCTAACCCCACCCTTTCCCTTTCCATTGACTTGGGACAGCCCTTCTAGACATGCCAATCACAGTGGGGGGAGGAAGGTCACAGTACATGGGGTTCAAGGTCACAGTAGGCGGAGCAAAGGGAATCACATTGCAAGTAAGTCAGGTTGTTCCCTCTGCTCAAGTCCAGCTGTCTGCCACAGCAGTGCGACCCACAGCGGACGACCCAAGAAGTGGTGACGGAGGCAGTGGCGGTGGCATCCTTTCCTGCCCGCATTTATCTGTGCTGTTTGAAGCCTTGTAACCCATCAGGACCCAACAGCTGTCTGATCACATTGTTGGGCTGCCTGCTGTCTTCAGGTTGGGAGATCCTGGCTGGCCTGTCGAGGATGGGTTTCTCTTGCTCCTCCTCTGGGCTGGTGCTGCCCATGATCCACTTCCAGGCCTCTGCGTACTCTGCCTCACGCTGCACTAGGGACTTGACGGGAAGGGCTGGCCTGCTGGTGGAGTTGGGGCTGCTGACCACACCAATGCTGGTGGGCTTCTTGAGGATGCGGATCTGTGGAGGGGTCCCATGGGAAGGCTATCGTCCTGAATACCAATGGGCACTTTGGAGGAGATTTGGATTTCCCCACTGTCTGCCGCCTCCCAGCTCTCAGGGACTTCCTCATCTTCCATCTTACTCACCGCTTTCAGAGACCCTCAGTTTAGAGTCTGCAGTTGGGATGGACTTCCATTTAGAGTAGATTTCAACATCTTTTCAGTTGAGAAACACCAATCCAGGGTTTGACCCCCCGGGGTTTGGCAGCAGTGTTAGTGATGTAAAGAGGATGATTCAAGGGCCCTTTTAATAGGGATCAAGATTAGTTTTCTGGTTGCCTTGAGAGAACTAAGTCTCCAATTTGTAGGTTATATAGTGGTTTGCATAGGAGAAATGAAGGAAAAGCAGCTTCCACCTGTTGAAGAGAAGTTTGGGAATAATGAATAAATTTCTTACCATATTTTAGAATGTCTGAATTGACCAGGTTAGAGTCTTCAAGAGCCCAGACAGAATAGAGAATTCTATGGGCTAGCCAGTAATTTTACATGGGGACAGCTGGTATAACCCATCAGGAAAGGACCAGAGGGCAATCAGGGATAAGGGTAAAACCCTTAGGCCATGGGAGATTGACTTCTTCCATCAGTTTAGCAAGCTTTCATTTTAATAGTCCATTAGCTCTATCATTCCAGATGAGTGGGGAATAATAGACAGTGTAATTTTTGTGATATAGGAAGAACTCATTGGATTTCTTGGATGACTTTACTGGTGAAATGGGCCCCTCAGTCACTTGAAAGAGCCAGTGGTATTCTCCATGTGTGGAACACCTGTCCTGATAAAAGTTTAGCAATCATAGTGGCAGCAGCCCTTTTACAAGGGAAAGTTTTAAGCCAGAGAGAAAACATACATATGATAGTAAGAACATGTTTTTTTTTCCTTTGAACTGATTTTTATAATTTAATATCTTTATTGGAGTATAACTACTTTACAATGTTGTGTTAGTTTCTGCTGTATAACAAAGTGAATCAGCTATATGTATATGTATGTATATATATATATGTGTGTGTATATATATATATGTGTGTGTGTATATATATATATATATATATATATATATATATATATCCCCGTATCCCCTCCTTCTTGTGTCTAGAACATGTTTATTTTACAACCATGAGATTTAGGAGCTGAAGAAAAGGTCCTAAATATCTATCTATTAATAAAACTCTAAAGGTGAGTGATGTAAATTTCCAATTGGAATTGGAATCCCCAGTTAGCCTAGAATATGCTGGATTTTGAAAAGTAAAATTATGACCAAGTTAATATTTTTTAAATAATTGAAATTATGATTCACAAAATTATATTGTTGCTACCTAACATAAGGTAAAGCAGCATGAGGACACAAATAGAAATATATCATGGACAGTGAGCGCAATGACAAATCTCTAGGAACTTTATATAATTTTTGAAATATTTATATGAATAACATTTTACCCAAACAACTTTAATCTAGGGAAGTCTAAGTATTTTTTGACAACACTTCCTATGTAATTTATATAATCATTTATATAATATTAAATAAAACTAATTATTTTTAGCACCTTTTTTTACAAGATGAAAGAACAAATCCTTTGTGATTTTCCAGTGGCCCTCTGGGAAACCCCAAAGTCAATTTTGGGTATAAAAGATACCAATTGGGATTAGATTTGGGGAAGGCAAAATGTCAAAAGATGTCAGGATATTTGAACAATTTGGTAATGCCATCTGAAGGTTGGAAAATATCACATATTCATAACATACATACATACATAAACATACAGACATATACAAATGAAGATCTTATAGCTTTTATTCTAAAATTTTAGTTGAGTCATGCATAAACACAGGACTGCAAAACTCCCTGGTTTATATAACAGAGTTTTGGCCCTTGTCTTTGCCCCACTTTATATTATTAATCAGGATTATTCTGACTGATGGAACAAGTTGAGGTTATCTGTTCCATATGAGGGCTTAGAGTTTCCCACCATCTTCTTTGACTTGATATGTAATCTTATGGAGGCTGTGGAATAAATATGGGGAGGGGGACCAAAGAGGTACCCAGCAGCCATCTGGGTATCTCCAAAGACATCTGAGTGGATAAAATAGCCAGTCTATTTCCAGTTAGCTTTTTCAGCCTCAGGTGGTTGCCTCTGAGATTCCCGCAGTAGAGTCAGGAGGCCTAAAGCTCAAGCTGAGGGGCTGGAGTGGGAAGAGAAAAGTCGGGCAGGGATGTTGAAGGGGGACAGATCAAAGGACTTAAGGGAGCTGCAGGGAAGAGCAAAGGTAGTAAAAGGAGGAAGAAGGAGTGGAAGTGATGAGAAGGGGCAAGTCCTGGATGAGCCAGTTTGGGAAGGCCTCAAGTTTCCCAAAGAGGTCATTGAAGTTCCAAATTGCCTTTGGAAAATTTGGTAAATTTTTGCTATTTATGAAGATATTCAACTAAGTAAGTGCAGTAATGGTAAAGTATGTAGTAAGCAGGGAAGAAGAGGAGGGAAGACACCTGGCAGAATGAGTTACCCATGGGATTAGCAAATAGTTAAACCGAGATTAGAGAGCTAAGGGAACCCTTCATGCAGTCTCCAGGGCAGAGAGCCAAGGGAACCCCTATGTGCAATTTCTGGGGTGAAGAGCCATGTGAACACCCACATGCTATCTTTAGGGACTGGGGAGCTAACGAAACATCCACACCAAATCCATGGGTTTGGGGAATTGAGGAAACTCCCATGCACAATCCCCAGTTTAGGGGAGCCAAAGAAAAACAGAAGAGGCCTTACAGAAGGGCAAAGAAACATCTCTTAGCCGAAAGAGAAGTAACTCCTTACTACCATGCTACAACAAATCAACGTCCAGAGCACTGGACTAAATTAGGAGGTGTGACTCACCATTGTAGATTCCTATTTTTTCAGCAGAAAAGGACACAAAGGGTCCAAGAAACCATCATGAATACCTGGGTGAATACAGCAGGATCTGACAGTTAATACAGCTCTATTACCTATTGGTCAAAGTAGCTCACTAGTTCTGTACCCATGTAACACTACCCGTATGAATGGGAATAGACTAGGGAGGGTGTATTACTAGACTGGTACTGCTGTTGGCAATCTGGACTGGCACAGCAGCTGATCTTAATATCCCTTCCAGCAGTGGAAACGCTTGGGTTAAAATCAGTGACTAGTGGAGAAAAAGGAGAAATAGTAGCTGAGGGAAAAGGAATGAATAAATGGTTTATGCAATGAGGGAAATACACTATTACACTGGTGCCTCGAGAGAAGCTCAGAGCAAGAGAATGATATGGTCTCTTAGCACAATTATACCAGATGCTTGAAAAGGTGAAGCCATATGTTGGCCGAGACTGCCCCTGCTTTTGGAACCTGACGAGTTTGAATGGAAGCCTGCCACCTGAGTGGCATCACTCTGGGTTACATTTGGTCGTACCATATAACGATGAATTGGACCAATTGTTGATGACTAAATGGAACTCTACATGCCAGTATCTTTTACTTCTTGTTTTTTCAAGATACATCTACTATAAAGTATACCATTTGAGAAGGAATTTCCGGGAACTACTCACTACCAGGCCATCAGACTGTGTGGTCTACGGTTCTCAACAGACTGATTTATATGTCATTATAAACCTTGATGATAGAATGCTTAAGAAAGTCCCTGGTTGTAATGGACAAAAAATAACAGCAGCATACCTGATGTGGCACAGTGTGTTATACACAGGTATATATTGCCCTTGTTTTTGTGGATAAAAAGCTATTAAACAGAATAGGAAAAAAAAACAATGAGTACAACAAAAAAAATTTATTGTCTCACGGTTCTGGAGGCTAGAAGTCTGAAATCAAGGTGTCAATATTTTGTAATAACCTATAAGGGAAAACAGGAATATATACGTATATATTCGTGTTTTATATATATATATATATATTCTTGATACTCGTATATATATATATGAATCACTTTGCTGTACACCTGAAACAACACAACATTGTAAATCAACTATACTTCAATTTTTAAAAATCTGCTTAGTCACTTCGGATTCTCTTGCTCTCTACTTATATGTTCCATTCCTCTGTTATGGGTTGAATTGTTTCCCCTCAAAATTCAGATGTTGAAGTCCTAACCCCAGTACCCCAGAATGTGATATTATTTGGAGACAGGGACTTTACAGAAGTAATCAAGTTAAGATAAGGTCACTGGGTCACTAGATTGAGCTCTAATCCAATACGACTAGTGTCCTTACAAAAAGGGGAAATTTAAACACAGAAGCATTCACAGAGGGAAGATCATGTGAAGGACACAGGGAGATGATAGCCATCTACAAGCCAAGGAAAGAGGCCTGGACAGATCCTTCCCTAACAGTCCCTCAGAGGGAACCAACCTTGTCAACACCTTGATTTTGGATTCTAGCCTCCAGAAATGTTTTGCTTAAGCCACCTGGTACTTTCTTATGGCAGCCCTAGCAAACACCTTCTTTTGTTACCACTGGACCACCAGCGAAGTCCCATAATATCTGAAGTTTTATGGGTTAGATTCTGTTTGTTATTTCTTATGGATCTTGCTAATAGTGTCTTGTTTGCTTATGTGTTTTATAACTTTTTTCCACTGTTGGCTCTTATATTTTGGAATTTTATCTGTGGGTTGAAAGGTGGCTGGCTTACACCAGAGTGGATTTATATTCACTTCTTTCAGGCACCTGGGGTCACAACAATCTGGGACCACTTAATGTGAATCCTTGAAGTACTTTTGAAATACACTGGAGATATGATTTCAGGTATGCCTCTGCCTCAGGGCCTTTACACTTCCTGTTCCCTCTGCCTGACATGCTGTCCTTCACATACACCCTCAATTTCTTCACATCTCTGCTCAAATGGCACCCTGTCATTGAGGCCTTCCCTGTCCACCCCATACCCTACAGGCCACTCCTTGTTTCCTTATTTTGCTTTACTTTCTTTTTTTAAAAAATTTTATTGAAATATAGTTGATTTACAATGTAAAAATATATTAGAATATATTCTTCTTTTTTACATTCTCTTCCATTATAGGTTACTACAAGATATTGAGTATAGTTCCCTGTGCTATACAGTAGGTCCTTGTTGGGTTTTTTTAAATTATTTTTTTATTTTTTGGCTGCGCTGGGTCTTCGCTGCTGAGCGCGGGCTTTCTCTAGTTGCAGTGAGCAGGGGCTACTCTTCATTGTGGTGTGTGGGATTCTCATTGTGGTGGCTTCTCTTGTTGCGGAGCACAGGCTCTAGGCACACACGCTTCAGTAGCTGTGGCACATGGGCTTCAATAGTTGTGGCTTACAGGCTCTAGAGCGCAGGCTCAGTAGTTGTAGCGCTCGGGCTTAGTTGCTCCACGGCATGTAGAATCTTCCCGGACCAGGGATAGAACCCGTGTCCTCTGCATTGGCAGGTGGATTCTTAACCACTGCACCACCAGGGAAGTCCCGGTTATCTATTTTATATATAATAATGTGTGTATATCTTGCTTTACTTTTATCCACAGCACTTAAGCATTTATCAAGAGAGAAGATATCTATATGACTATAGTTATATATATATATATATATATATATATATATGTACAGGATTATATTTAACATTTTATATATTTATACATATATCATATTCTATCTATCTATCCATCATCTATCTATCTCCTATCCTCCACTGATAAGTGCTTAAGTGCTGTGGATGAAAGTAAAGCAACAAAGCAGACAAAAAAGTCCCTGCCTTCATGGAGAGATGGATAACTAACACATAGGATGGACAAAAGAGTTAATGCCCTCAATAGACAGAGGGAGCTTCTACAAAGCAAGAAGAAAAAGACCAACAACTTAACTTTTAAAAGAATAATCAGGAATCCAAATCGGAAAAGAAAAAGTAAAACTGTCACTGTCTGCAGATGACAAGATACTACACATAGAGAATTCTAAAGATGCTACCAGAAAACTCCTAGAGCTAATCAATGAATTTGGTAAAGTAGCGGGATACAAAATTAATGCACAGAAATCTCTTGCATTCCTATACACTAACAATGAAGAATCTGAAAGAGAAATTAAGGATACACTCCCATTTACCACTGCAACAAAAAGAATAAAGTACCTAGGAATAAACCTACCTAAAGAGACAAAAGACCTGTATGCATAAAACTACAAGACACTGATGAAAGAAATTAAAGATGATACACAGAGGACTTCCCTGGTGGCACAGTGGTTAAGAATCCACCTGCCAATGCAGATCCTACGTGCCACGGAACAACTAAGCCCGTGCACCACAACTACTGAGCCTGTGCTCTAGAGCCCACGAGCCACGACTACTGAGCCTGCATGCCACAACTACTGAAGCCTGCGTACCTAGAGCCCATGCTCCGCAACAAGAGAAGCCACCGCAATGAGAAGTCCGTGCACTGTGACGAAGAGTAGCCCCCACTCATCGCAACTAGAGAAAGCCCACGTGAAATAACGAAAACCCCACACAGCCAAAAATTAAACAATAAAAAAAAGGTGACACAAACAGATGGAGAGATATACCATGTTCTTGGATTGCAAGAATCAACATTGTGAAAATGACTAAACTACCCAAAGCAATCTACAGATTCAATGCAATCCCTATCAAATTACCACTGGCATTTTTCACAGAACTAGAACAAAAAATTTCACAATTTGTATGGAAATACAAAAGACCCCAAATAGCCAAAGCAATCTTGAGAAAGAAAAATGGAACTGGAGGAATCAGGCTCCCAGACTTCAGACTATACTACAAACTACAGTAATCAAGACAGTGTGGTACTTGCACAAAACAGAAATATAGATCAACGGAACAGGACAGAAAGCCCAGAGATAAACCCACGCACCTATGGTCACCTTATCTTTGATAAAGGAGGCAAGAACATACAATGGAGAAAAGACAGCCCCTTCCATAAGTGGTGCTGGGAAAACTGGATAGCTGCATGGAAAAGAATGAAATTAGAACAATTCCTAACACCATACACAAAAATAAATTCAAAATGGATTAAAGACCTAAATGTAAGGCCAGAAACTATAAAACTCTTAGAGGAAAACATAGGCAGAACACTCTATGACATAAGTCACAGCAAGATCCTTTTTGACCTACCTCCTATAGAAATGGAAATAAAAACAAAAATAAGCAAATGGGACCTAATGGAACTTAAAAGTTTTGCACAGCAAAGGAAACCATAAACAAGACAACCCTCAGAATGGGAGAAAATATTTGCAAACAAATTAACTGACAAAGGATTAATCTCCAAAATATACAAGCACCTCATGCAGCTCAATATCAAAAAAACAAACAACCCAATCCAAAAATGGGCAGAAGACCTAAATAGACATTTCTGCGAAGAAGATATACAGATTGCCAACAAACATATGAAAGGATGCTCAACATCACTAATCATTAGAGAAATGCAAATCAAAACTACAATGAGGTATCACCTCACACTGGTCAGAATGGCCATCATCAAAAAATCTAGAAACAATAAATGCTGGAGAGGGTGTGGAGAAAAGGGGACCCTCTTGCACTGTTGGTGGGAATGTAAATTGATACAGCCACTATGGAGAACAGTATGGAGGTTCCTTAAAAAATTAAAAATAGAACTACCATAGGACCCAGCAATCCCACTACTGGGCATATACCCTGAGAAAACCATAATTCAAAAAGAGACATGTACCACAATGTTCATTGCAGCATTATTTACAATATCCAGGACATGGAAGCAACCTAAGTGTCCATCGACAGATGAATGGATAAAGAAGATGTGGCACATATATACAATGGAATATTACTCAGCTATAAAAAGAAACCAAATTGAGCTATTTGTAGTGAGGTGGATGGACCTAGAGTCTGTCATAGAGAGTGAAGTAAGTCAGAAAGAGACAAACAAATACCGTATGCTAACACATATATATGGAATCTAAAAAAAAATGGTTCTGATGAACCTAGGAGCAGGACAGGAATAAAGACGCAGACATAGAGAATGGACTTGAGGACACGGGGAGGGGGAAGTGTAAGCTGGGACGAAGTGAGAGAGTAACATTGACATATATACACTACCAAATGTAAAACAGACAGCTAGTCGGAAGCAACTGCATAGCACAGGGAGATCAGCTCGGTGCTTTGTGACCACCTAGAGGGGTGGGATAGGGAGGGTGGGAGGGAGACGCAAGAGGGAGGGGATGTGGGGATATATGTACACATGCAGCTGATTCACTTTGCTATACAGCAGAAACTAACACAACATTGTAAAGCAATTATACTCCAATAAAGATGTTTAAAAAAATAATCATCATCAAAGGACATGACCATCAATTCACAGAGAAGGAAATGCAAAGGGATTCTAAACATGTAAAATGATGTTCAACTTCATTCACATGAAGAGAAATGCAAATTAAAACAAGACACCACATTTCCTTTATATATTATTGAAGATTTGAGTTTGATACGTCACTGAGTTGGTGAAGATGTCAAGCACACTCAAATTGTGGGTATATGCCGGTATAATATATTTTAAGAGCAATTAATTTGGCAATATTCATCAAAATTTTACATGTACATATCCTCTGACTAGCAATTCCATTTCTAGAAATTATTCTACATAAATACTCATATATGTGAGCAAAACAGCACATATGAAGATACTGTACTATAGTACTGTTTATAATAGCAAAAGTATGTAAACAGCCTCATGGGGGATTGGATGAATCAATTATGCTTCAATCCCCTCAAGGAAATACCATATGGAACCATAAAAAGCAACATGTAAGCTCTACGTACAATGATATGCAACAATCTCTAAGAGATATTGTTAAGTGATAAAAGCATTCATCCACTCAGCAATCAGTTACTGAGCACCTGCTGAATACCAGGCACTGTTCTAAGGACTGGGGATACAGCAGGAAAGAAACCTGGCCAAAATACCTTCCCTCGAAGATCTTATATTCTAGTGAGGACAGGCAACAAGGTTGAGAGATAAGTCACCACCTATCCAAAAGAAAAATTTTAATGTGTACTTCAAAGTTCATATTACTCATATACAAAAAGCTGCTAGAAAGCAAAAGACAAAGAAGGAAAGGGGAGATTTACAGAGAAACACAAAATGGCAAATAAATATGTGAAAAGATGCTGATGCTTGTTTAACCATTAAAGAAAAGCAAATGAAAATAAAATATAATGCTCAACCATAAAAACAGCAAGAATGAAAAACACTGATGCTATCTGGTAGTGGGGAAAACATTGGGAAATGGTCCTGCTTGTAAGTGATTTGTAGCCACATGTAGTAGCTGATTATACAATATCAAAATAGAATTTGAGAAATAATCTTTAAATTTTAAACATGCTTGGTCTCTGACCTAGCACACTCATGTCTAAGAATTTGGCCCATATATGGGATTCCCTGGTGGCGCAGTGCTTGAGAATCCGCCTGCCAATTACGGGGCATGGGTTCGAGCCCTGGTCCAGGAAGATCCCACATGCTGTGGAGAAACTAAGCCTGTGCTCCACAACTACTGAGCCTGCTCTCTAGAGCCCACAAGCCACAACTACTGAAGCTCGCGCACCTAGAGCCCGTGCTCAACAAGAGAAGCCACCGCAATGAGAAGCCCACGAGCAGCAATGAAGACCCAAAGCAGGCAAAAATAAAATAATTTTTTAAAAAAGAATTTGGCCTATATAAATACTTGACAAATATACAGATATATATATATATATATATTTTTTTTTTTTTTTTTTTTTTTTTTTTTTTTGCGGTACGCAGGCCTCTCACTGCTGTGGCCTCTCCCAATGCGGAGCACAGGCTCCGGATGTGCAGGCTGAGCGGCCATGGCTCATGGGCCCAGCCGCTCCGCCGCATGTGGGATCCTCCCCAACCGGGGCACGAACCCGTGTCCCCTGCATCGGCAGGCTGACTCTCAACCACTGCGCCACCAGGGAAGCCCCAGATATATATTTTTAATAAATTTATTCATTTATTTATTTATGGCTGCGTTGGGTCTTCGTTGCTGTGAGCGAGCTTTCTCTGGTTGCGGTGAGCAGGGGCTACTCTTCGTTGCGGTGCGCAGGCTTCTCATTGCGGTGGCTTCTCTTGCTGCAGAGCACGGGCTCTAGGTATGCGGGCTTCAGTAGTTGTGGCTCGCAGGCTCTAGAGCACAGGCTCAGTAGTTGTGACGCATGGGCTTAGTTGCTCCGCAGCATGTGGGGTCTTCCTGGACCAGGGCTCAAACCCGTGTCCCCTGCATTGGCAGGCTGATTCTTAACCACTGTGTAACCAGGGAAGTCCCACAAAGATATATTTATAAGGCTGTTCCCTTATTTATGACTTCACTGCTTTAGATTTCTGGCTAGAACATGTACTAGCTGTGCCTCAGTTTCTTCATCTGAAAAATGGGGATAATAATAGTACCTAGCACAAAGTGTTCCTGGGTAAATTAGATGAGTTAATTCCATTAGAATTTATTATAATGGTTCCTGGCACACAGTAAGCATTCAATAAACAGTGGCTGTGAATATTTTTATTATTATACTCACTATTATATATCAAAGAAAAAACTAGAAACAATAAAAAGGTCCATTAACAAGGGCCTCGTATCTTACAAACAATAAAAGGCTAATAAAAAGATACTATGACCAATTTTATGACAAGAAATTTGACAGTGCAGATCCGGGGACAGTAAAGTATGGCCCACAGGCCAAATCTGGCCCACAAGCTTAGGATGGTTTTCACACTTTTAATGGTTGGGGAAAAAATGTGAAAAAGAAGAAAATTTTGCAGTATGTGAAAATTATATGAAATTCAACTTTCAAGTGTCCATAAATAAAATATTATTGGATAACAGCCATCCTCATTGATTTACATATTATCTACAGCTGCTTTCAACCTACAATAGCAGATTTGAGTAATTGCAACAGAGACCATATGGCCCACAAAGCCAAAAATATTTCTATCTGGTCATCTACAGAAAAAGTTTACTGACCCCTAACTTAGACAAACTGGACAAATTACTTGAAAATCACTACTTACCAAGTCTGACATAAAAAGAAATGGATAACCTGAATGGTATTATATCTTTTAAATACATCGAATTCATAATTTTAAACCTACCCACGAAGAAAATTCCACACCCTAATAACTTATTCTTCCAAACATTTAAGAGGGAAATAATACCAATTTTCCCAAACTCTTCCAGATAACACTTCCCAAATTGTTATATGAGGCCAGCATAACTGTGATGCCAGAACATGACAAGAACAATACAAGAAAGGAAAATTACAGGCCAATATGTCTCATGAGCATAGTAGTAAAAATCCTAAACAAAATATTAATAAGGGACTGGCTAGGTGATGATGATGGTGATAATGGTGGTGATGATGATGGTGATAATGGTGATGATGATGATGATGATAAGGGTGTGTGGAGATAAATGATAGATAAAGCAAGATTGACCACCAGTAGATAATATTTGCAGCTGACTGATAAGTACAAAGGGCTTCACTAAAATCTATTTTTGTAGACGTTCCAAATTGAAATTTCTGTAATAAAATGTACTAAAACTACATGTATTGGATATATTTTATCAATAGGTAAAAAAGAAAGTTGCAGAACAGAAGATACAGTGTGTGTATTTTTTGTGTATGGTAAAGGAAAATACATGAAAATAATAAGATCACTCACACATATTTATAATGCACACCTACATACCTGGATGAGGTTAAATGTATAAAGAGTCTGGAAGGATCATCCCCAAATTACATAATACTAGTTATGCCAGGGAAGAAGGCAGAAGTTAGATTACAGAGATATTTCCACTTCCTAATTGTTTTACTTTGCTATGTTGTTTACATTCTTTGCCCCACATTGCATTGCCCTTCAAGGAGAAAAAAATAATAAAGACTAAAAATGGAAGAGCAAAGGAGATGGCCTTGAGTTAGAGCATGACCCCACAAACTGAGATGACAGCAAAGGAGCCATGGAAAACCAGGAAACCACTCACACTCCAAGGCTCTGCCAGAAATTTTTAACTAATAACAGCCTCTTTGGAACAACTACTGATGATACCACACAGAGCTGAAAACCACTGGCCCTTAGGAAAACTCAACAATAAAATTTCTTAGGCTAAAGGCCCAGAAATTTTGACTTGCTGAGGAGCTGGAGTGATGAACTGATTTCTCTTGATGGAGAGCACAAATCATCTAACTGATCATGTTTGCCCTTTTCACTGTGGCTGCCATGAAGCTCACAGATAAAATGTTCAGCTCAGTTTATCTGAACTAAGGCCAGATGATCTGTCTCTTCACAGAAACTTTACCTGCTTCTTGATCTTCTATTCCCTCTAAATTTCTCTAATTCTTATTTTCAACTAATTGCCCTTTCCCATTTTGCTGTGGGAAAACCAAGTGGGAAACAAACAACCTATCTGAGACTCAATCATTTTCTTTTCCTCTTTGGAAAGCTACTTGGGGTGGGGTGGGAAGAGTGTTCAGAGAGTCTGAAGACTACTACAGAAGAGTCTTCAGAGACCAAGTTGGGTTAGCCACTCTGCAATGGCTGGATATGAAATGTGTTGTTTGTTCATTCATTGATAACTTGTGTTTCTCATCTGACCAGCAATTCCATCTCTATAACTTTGTCCTATGGTAAGAATCATGGATGTGCGCAGAGATTTAACTGCAGGAACCTTCATCACAGCTTTGTCTTTAAAATCATAATATTGAAAATAACCTACATGCCCAATCACTGAGAAATGAGAGAATAAGTTATGGAACCTCCAAAGGATGGAAAGGCAGGCAACCATTAAAAGTAACACTATAGACGATTAAGAGACTAAAGAGACACAGAAACCAAATTTGAAGTATGAACCTTGTCTGGAATCTTAATTTGAACAGACAAAAAATCTTTGAGATAATCATTAAAGTTTGAGCCCTGACTAGATATTTGATATTAAGGAATTTAACCACTAATGATCTGAAGATATTATTGTTAATTATTTTACCTTGAATAATGGTATGGACCTTTTTTTTGTGTGTGTGTGTGTGTGTGGTTCGTGGGCCTCTCACTGTTGTGGCCTCTCCCGTTGTGGAGCACAGGCTTGGGACGCGCAGGCTCAGCGGCCATGGCTCACGAGCCCAGCCGCTCCATGACATGTGGGATCTTCCCGGACCGGGGCACGAACCCGTGTCCCCTGCATTGGCAGGCGGACTCTCAACCACTGCGCCACCAGGGAAGCCCATGGTATGGACCTTTAAGTCCTTATCGTTTACAGATACATAATGGAGTATTTATGGATAAAACAATATGTCTGGGACTTGCTTCAAATAATAACAGACATGTAAAAATTTATTGAGCTGTACACTTAATATCTGTGCATTTTATGTTATACCTCAATTAAAAACAAAGAAAAAAACAATCTGGGAGGAAGAAATGAATGCGTAGTCTAGGTTAGGGGTTGGCAAACTTTTTCTGTAAAGAGCCAGATAGCAAATATTTTAGAATTGTGAAGCCTATGGTTCCTGCAGCAACTACTCAGCTTTGCCATTGCAGGGTGAGAGCAGCTACAGACAATACACAAAACAATTATGCTCCTTGACTGTGTTACAATAATATTTCATTTATGGGCACTATGATTTGAATTTTGTATCATATTCACATTTCACAAAATATTCTTCTTTTTTTTTCCAACCATTAAAAAAATGTGAAAACCATTCTTAAGCTTATGGCTGTATAAAAGCATGCCAGATTTGGCCCACTGCCTGCAGTTTTCCATCTCCTGGTCTAGATGAAATAAGACTGGCCAAGAGTTGATGATTGATGAGACTGGGTGATGTGCAAAATGGGGTTTCATTATACAGTTCTCAAAGTTTGAAAACTTCCACAGAAATAAACTAAGTTTGGAAATAAACTACTATAGAAATAAAGTTAATGGCATGGAAGGATAGCTGTGAAGTGAAGAAGAGGCAGGCCACAAGATCATGCTCCCAACTGTTTAATAACAAACAAACATCTGTCCCCCAAGATATTACAATAGTTTGCGGCCCTCCAAGGCTCAACTCTACCTGACACAATCTTATTCCTTGGTATTTAATTTCTTTAATGGGATTTTCTTGGGTATCACAGGAGCAGCTCTGACATAGAGTTCATGGAAGATCCATTAAATATATACATGATCGGTGCTACAAGTCCATGGGGAGTGGATAATAATCAGGTATTAACTCACTTAATTATCATCCCAAGCCTCAAGGATAGGCCCTGATATCATCCTCATTTCCTAGAGAGGATACTGAGGCCTAGACAGGAAAAGTGACTTGTCTGAGATCACACAACCAGTGATTAGAAGGTGAGGTGGTGAGAAAATGAAAAGCAGAGAACTCCTCCCTAGCTGTTGTGGCACCACGGTTTTCAGAGATGCAACCCTCAGTCTGCTTCTGGATGCCCTAAAAAATTAATTCTCCTTCTAAACTACAGAAAACATTGTTTGGTTTTTAACTCAAGAATAACAAAATGTTCGGGCTTCCCTGGTGGCGCAGTGGTTGAGAGTCCACCTGCCGATGCAGGGGACACGGGTTTGTGCCCCCGTCTGGGAAGATCCCACATGCCGCAGAGCAGCTAGGCCCGTGAGCCATGGCTGCTGAGCCTGCGCGTCCAGAGCCTGTGCTCCGCAACGGGAGAGGCCACACCAGTGAGAGGCCCGTGTACCGCCAAAAAAAAAAAGGATAACAAAATGTTACATTTACATTGTGCTTTACAGTTTAACTTAAAATCTTAATATTCAAAGCCACAATAAGGAAAAGAGAAACCAAAAATTAAGGAGATAGTTGCAAAACACGTCACCAAGACAATGCAATATAAAAATGAGCAAAAGATCTGAACAGGCACCTCACAAAACAGGATCTCCAAGTGATCAATACATATATGAAAAGGTAGTCATCAGGGAATATAAATCAAAACCTCAATGTCTGAATCCTCCATTGGAATGTTGAAACCAAAAAGGCTGGGATTTTTGTTTTCATGGATGTATTGTTGATCTCAAAGAGCCACCCATCATGGACCCCAAAGAATCCCAACATGACCCTTCACATTCCCATTCCTGTCTCCATGGACCCTTGTCACTCATCCTATAGACCTCCTATTGTTCACTTCACAAATCCCCCATCACTCACCCAACAGACCCTCCATCACTCACCCCAGACCCCCTTCACTCACTCTATAGACCCCCTTTACTCATCCCCTTGAAATCCCATCATTCACCCTACAGGCAGCATTGCTCACCTCACAGATCCCCCATCACTCACCCCCATAAACTCCCCATCACATACCCCACACACCTGATCCTCCAGACTCCCCTATCACTGTAGTTCACATCATTCAGTCCAAAGGACCCCTCATTAGAGCTTCCACATGTCCCCATCACTGACCAGACAGACTCCCATCACTCAGCCAGGCCCCTCACCCTGGCTCTGCTCTCAGGACCCAAAAGCTCCCCAGGCTTGGGGGAGCTTGGCTCCCCGCTTGCACAAATGGGCACAACATCCCTCGAAAATCCCTTCGCCTTCCAGCTCTCCTCGGTGGGTCTGGATGGCGCATTAGCTTATCTTTCGCCAGATCAGAACCAGCCGCCAAGCCCAGCTCTGCCAGTAACAAAAATGGCGTCATTCGCTCTGCGCCAGCAACTCGGTTGCTGGCCGGGAAATGGCTAGTGCCTCCCACGGCTTCTGGGGGCTGCCATTCCAACCAGAAGATATATGCGTTTTGGAGCCCGGGGAGTCCCCGTGATATTTCCGAGGCAGGGTGCTCGAAAGCAGTGTGAAGCTCGGAAGCGCCGCGACTGTCCCGGGGGGGGGGGAGATTCCAGGCCCTGAGCGGAGGCACCGCGTGAGCAAAGGCGTGGCGATACGACTGGCTGGGGTGTTCGGTGGGAACCGGGGGGCGAGGCGGGGAGTGGAAGCACCACCTGAAAGACTGTTCTGTGGAAGCCTCATTTCTAAAACGTCTGGAGAAAGTGAAGAGTACCTTGACATGTTTGTATTCACTTGGGGGCTCAGACCTCACTCCCGACGCACTCCTCCGAGCCTAGCGTCACCGCCCTCCTGCCCTCCTATTGCTCCTTCCTCAGGTCAGGGCCCGCCCCCTCTTGTCACTCACAGCCTGGACTTTCTACCCGCGTCAGTTAAAGTGGGCAGAAGCGACCTTTTGCAGCCCATATCAAAACTCAAAGAGTTGAGTCAGAGGTTCAAGGTAAAACCTAAGGGGCACTGATTTTAGAAAACTTAACAAAGGGCTAGATTGAAGTCAGCCCAGAACGGGAATAAATAGTTAACAAAGGCGTAGGTTCTATATCTACAAAATAGAGGATCTCTGATGGTGCAGTATTTAAGAATGTCCTAGGATTCAAGATCTCTACCAAGTTGTATGGATGGAGAAAACTTAACAAAAATCTTGCTTTCAAGGTCAAATTAGGAGGGCTCTGATAGTGGAATGGTGGCCCAGTTCCAAAGTCATTCAGAGAGGCTTTGAAAATGGAAATGTTAACTTAGACCCAAATCTGAAATAGACCAGAGAAGCATTAATAGTGGTATAATTAACAATGGCCCACAACTCACAACCTATACCAAAGGGGCAATGATGGTGGAAGAGTTAACAAAGACCTGACTTCAAGGTCACACGTAATGGACACTCATGATACAAACATTAACTGAGGGCTGGGGTTGATGCACATAGGAGAAGAGGCACTAACAGTGGAAGAGTTAGCAGATGTTTGATTTTCCATACACGCCAAAGGAACATAGATGGGGAGGATTTAACTGAGACCTGTAGTCAATGTACAGACCCTGGGGAGCAACAATAGGGAAAGAGTTAACAGGCTTGAGAAAAGATTCATGCATAAATTGCCCTGATAGTGAAAAAGTGAACAGACCTCCAAGTGCAATACACAGACACAAGGGACTGTTTACTATCTACCCTCAAAAGCCTAGATTCTACATCTAGATCAGAACCCATTAATGGTGGAATAGATAACAGTTGCCTGAGTTCAAGGTAAAAATCAGAGATTGATTTAGGTTGGAAAAGTTAACAGGGGCACAGGTTGGGAGGACATAGATAAGGGATTCTTGTGGTGGAATGGCTAACAGTGGCTGGGATTTGAGATCACACAGAGGGCATGGATGGTGGAAGAGTTAACAAGGACATAGTTTGAGTACTGACCAGGTGGGCATCAATGGTGGAATATTTCAAAGATGCCTGTATTTGCTTCCTATTGCTGCTCTAACAAATGACCACAAACTTGTGTTGGCTTAAACCAATACAAGTTTATTACTTTACAGTTCTGGAGGTCAGAAGTCCAAAGTGGGTTTCACTGGGCTGAAGTCAAGGTGTTGGCAAGGCTGTACTCCCTCTGGAAGTTCTAGGGAGAATTCATTTCCTTGCTTTTTCCAGCTTCCTTGGCTAATGACCCCTTCTTCCATCTTCAAAGCAAGCAATGTAGCATCTTCAACTCTCTCTTTGACTGTGACCTTCTGTTTCCACCATCACACCTCCTTCTCTGACTCTGACTCTCCTCCCTCTCTCCCTCTCTCTTATGAGGAGCCTTGTGATTACATTAGACCCATCTGGATAATCCACAATAATCTTCCCATCTCAAGATTCTTTTTCTTTTTCTTTTTTTTTTGGCCGCACCACACAGCATGAGGGATCTCAGTTTTCCAACCATGCCACCTGCAGTGGAAGCCAGGAGATTTAACCACTGGACCACCAGGGAAGTCCCCAAATTCTTAATCACATCTACCATGTCCCTATTGCCATGTAAGAAAACATATTTACAGATTCCAAGGATTGGGACGTGGATATATTTGGGAGACCATTATTCTATCTACCATAATGCCTAATTCTGAGGTCAAACCAGAGGGTTAATGGTGGTGGAAAATCTGATTCAGACACAGTGTATTAATAGGGGAAGACAACTGATGGTAGATCAGGTTTGAATTCAAACCAGATGGGCATCAATGAGGGGCTCGAGCTGTTATGTCAGAATTGTTTCAAAGGCCTAGGTTCAAGGTTAGAACAAAGGAAATTGATAGAAATCTCAATAGAGACTCTGGACCAAGGTTACAGGAGCATTGATGGTGGACACATTAACAGAGGCCCAGGTTTAAGATATAAAACATAGGCACACTGATGGTGGAATACTTATCAGAGCCCTGGTTTTGAGATTAAAACTGAAGGTCACTGATGATTAAAGATTTAACAGATAGATTCATGGTCAGAAAAGAGGGGCATTGGTAGTAAAATCTACAACTGTGATCTGGGTTTAATATAAAGATCAGAGAGGGGAACTAATGGTGTTAAGAAACTTGGATTTGATTGACAGATCAGAAGAGGCATTAATGAAGGAAGAAATAAAAATAGAACTCGGGTTTGGGTTTCACGCCAGACTGAATTGATGATGAAATAGTTACTTAACAGAGACCTAAGTTAGATGTCCCGACAAGCGGCACATTAGTGGCAGAAGTATTAACAGAAGGCTGTGTAGAGAGAAAATTGAACAGAGAACCAGGTGCAAGTCAGACCTGAGAGGAAGAGTTAACAGAGGACCAGGACCAAGGTTCAGATCTGAGGGAAATAGATGGTAGAAGTCTGACCCAAGACCCAGATTCAATGTGGACAACAGGGGACACGTAATCTTCTGTGTGGTCCTGACTAAAGCTACAATCATGTCTTGACTTCAGTAGTGTTATACAGTAGTGGCTATGGACTGAATTGAGCCCCCCCCCCGGCATGTTGATGTCCTAATCCCCATGTGACTGTATTGGACACAGGGCCTTTAAGGAGGTGATTAAGGCTAAATGAGGTTATGAGGGTAGAGTCCTGATCTGATAGAACTGGTGTCCTTAGAAAAGAGCCGGAGTCACCAGAGACATCTGTGAGACACCATGTGAGGATGCAAAGAGGAGATAGCCATCTGCAAGCCAGGAAGAGAGCTCTCACCAGAAGCCAAACCCTGCCAGAACCTTGATCTTGGACTTTCTGGCCTCCAGAATTGTGAAAAAACAAACTTCTGTTGTTTGAGCCACCCAGTCTATGGTATTTTGTTATGACAGCCCAAGCAGAATAATACAAAGCTATGTACATCTTTAAGAGTTGTCTCAATTATGTGGGAAACTAGTTATGACAGGACCCCTGGAAATTAAGAATTTTCATGAAGTTAAGGTCAAAGCTCGGGGGGAGACCTTCAAGATGGTGGAGGAGTAAGATGTGGAGATCACCTTCCTCCCCACAAATACATCAGAAATGCATCTACATGTGGAACAACTCCTACAGAACACCTACTGAACGCTGGCAGAAGACCTCAGACCTCCCAAAAGGCAAGAAATTCCCCAAGTACCTGGTAGGGCAAAAGAAAAAAGAAGAAATAGGGACAAAAGAATAGGGACGGGACCTGCACCTTAGTGAGGGAGTTGTGAAGGAGGAAAAGTTTCCACACGCTAGGAAGCCCCTTCACTGGCAGAGATGGGGGATGGGCGGGGGCGGGGGGGGAAAGCTTCAGAGCCACGGAGGAGAGCCCAGCAACAGGGGTGCAGAGGGCAAAGCGGAGAGATTCCCGCACAGAGGATTGGTGCCGACCAGCACTCACCAGCCCGAGAGGCTTGTCTGTTCACCCGCCGGGACGGGTGGGGGCTGGGAGCTGAGGCTCGGGCTTCAGAGGTCGGATCCCAGGGAGAGGACTGGGGTTGGCTGCGTGAACACAGCCTGAAGGGGGCTAGTGCACCACAGCTAGCTGGGAGGGAGTCCAGGAAAAAGTCTGGAACTGCCTAAGAGGCAAGAGACCATTGTTTCGGGGTGCGCGATGAGAGGGGATTCAGAGCACCGCCTAAACGAGATCCAGAGACGGGCGCGAGCCGCGGCTATCAGCACGGGCCCCAGGGACGGGCGTGGGATGCTAAGGCTGCTGTTGCAGCCACCAAGAAGCCTGTGTGCAAGCACAGGTCACTATCCACACCTCCCGCTCCGGAAGCCTGTGCAGCCCGCCACTGCCAGGGTCCCGTGATCCAGGGACAACTTCCCCTGGAGAACACACGGCACACCTCAAGCTGGTGCAACGTCATGCTGGCCTCTGCCTCCGCAGGCTCGCCCTGCATTCTGTACCCCTCCCTCCCTCCAGACTGAGTGAGCCAGAGACCCCTAATCAGTTGCTACTTTAACCCTGTCCCGTCTGAGCAAATTACAGATGTCCTCAGGCGACCTACACGCAGAGGCGGGGCCAAATCCAAAGCTGAACCCCAGGGGCTGTGCGAACAAAGAAGAGAAAGGGAAATTTCTCCCAGCAGCCTCAGGAGCAGAGGATTAAATCTCCACAATCAACTTGATGTACCCTGCATCTCTGGAATACTTGAATAGACAATGAATCATCCCAAAATTGAGGTGGTGGACTTTGGGAGCAACTGTAGACTTGGGGTTTGCTTTCTGCATCTAATTTGTTTCTGGTTTTATGTTTATCTTAGTTTAGTATTTAGAGTTTATTATCATTGGTAGATTTATTTATTGATTTGGTTGCTTTCCTCCTTTTTTGTATATATATATATATAGATAGATTTTTTTTCCTTTTTCTCTTTTTCTGAATGTGTATGTGTATGCTTCTTTTTGTGATTTTGTCTGTATAGCTTTGCTTTTACCATTTGTCCGAGGGTTCTCTCTGACCTTTTTTTTTTTTGTCTTGTTTTCTTTTTAGTATAGGTTTTAGCACTTGTTATCATTGGTGGATCTGTTTGTTGGTTTGGTTGCTCTCTTCTTTCTTTCTTGTTTTTAATGACTTTTTAATGTTTTTTATTTTTAATAATTGTTTAAATTTTAATTATTTTATTTTATTATTTTTTTCTTTCTTTTTTTTCTCCCTTTTCTTCTGAGCCATGTGGCTGACAGGGTCTTGGTGATCTGGCTGGTGTCAGGCCTGTGCCTCTGAGGTGGGAGAGCCAAGTTCAGGACATTGGTTCACCAGAGACCTCCCAGCTCCATGTAATATCAAACAACGAAAGCTCTCCCAAAGATCTCCATCACAATGCTAAGACCCAGCTCCACTCAACGATCAGCAAGCTACAGTGCTGGACACCCCATGCCAAACAACTAGCAAGATAGGAACAAAACAATACCCATTAGCAGAGAGGCTGCCTAAAATCATAATAAGGTCACAGTTACCCCAAAACACAACACTAGATGCAGTCCTGCCCACCAGAAAGACAAGATGCAGCCTCATCCACCAGAACACAGACACCAGTCCCCTCCACCAGGAAGCCTGCACAACCCACTGAACCAACTATAGCCACTGGGGGCAGACACCAAAAACAACAGGAACTATGAACCTGCAGCCTGCGAAAAGGAGACCCCAGACAGAGTAGGTTAAGCAAAATGAGAAAACAGAGAAACACACAGCAGATGAAGAAGCAAGGTAAAAACCCACCAGACCAAATAAATGAGGAGGAAATAGGCAGTCTACCTGAAAAATAATTCAGAGTAATGATAGTAAAGATGATCCAAAATCTTGGAAATAGAATGGAGAAAATACAAGAAACGTTTAACAAGGACCTCGAAGAACTAAAGAGCAAACAAACAATGATGAACAACACAATAAATGAAATTAAAACTTCTCTAGAAGGAATCCATAGCAGAATAACTGAGGCAGAAGAATAGATAAGTGACCCGAACGATAAAAGAGTGGAAATAACTACCGAAGAGCACAATAAAGAAAAAAGAATGAAAAGAATTGAGGACAGTCTCAGAGACCTCTGGGACAACATTAAACTCACCAACATTCGAATTATAGGGGACCCAGAAGAAGAAGAGAAAAAGAAAGGGACTGAGAAAATATTTGCAGAGATTATAGTTGAAAACTTCCCTAATATGGGAAAGGAAATAGTTAATCAAGTCCAGGAAGCACAGAGAGTCCCATACAGGATAAATCCAAGGAGAAACACACCAAGACACATATTAATCAAACTGTGAAAAATTAAATACAAAGAAAACATATTAAAAGCAGCAAGGGAAAAACAACAAATAACACACAAGGGAATCCCCATAAGGTTAACAGTTGATCTTTCAGCAGAAACTCTGCAAGCCAGAAGGGAGTGGCAGGACATATTTAAAGTGATGAAGGAGAAAAACCTACAACCAAGATTACTCTACCCAGCAAGGATCTCATTCAGATTAGACGGAGAAATTAAAACCTTTACAGACAAGCAAAAGCTAAGAGAATTCAGTACCACAAAACCAGCTTTACAACAAATGCTAAAGGAACTTCTCTAGGCAGGAAACACAAGAGAAGGAAAAGACCTACAATAACAAACACAAAACAATTAAGAAAATGGGAATAGGAACATACATATCGATAATTACCTTAAATGTAAATGGGTAAATGCTCCCACCAAAAGACACAGACTGGCTGAATGGATACAAAAACAAGACCCATATATATGCTGTCTACAAGAGACCAACTTCAAACCTAGAGACACATACAGACTGAAAGTGAAGGGATGGAAAAAGATATTCCATGCAAATGGAAATCAAAAGAAAGCTGGAGTAGCAATTCTCATATCAGACAAAATAGACTTTAAAATAAAGACTATTACAAGAGACAAAGAAGAACACTACATAATGTTCAAGGGATCAATCCAAGAAGAAGATAAAACAATTGTAAATATGTATGCACCCAACATAGGAGCACATCATTATATAAGGCAAATGCTAACAGCCATAAAAGGGGAAATCAACAGTAACACAATCATACTAGGGGACTTTAACACCCCACTTTCACCAATGGACAGATCATCCAAAATCAAAATAAACAAGGAAACACAAGCTTTAAATGACACATTACACAAGATGGACTTAATTGATATTTATAGGACATTTCATCCAAAAACAACAGAATACACTTTCTTCTCAAGTGCTCATGGAACATTCTCCAGGATAGATCATACTGTGGATCAGAAATCAAGCCTTGGTAAATTTAAGAAAATTGAAAAGGTATCAAGTATGTTTTCCAACTGAAACGCTATGAGGCTAGATATCAATTACAGGAAAACAATCTGTAAAAAACATAAACACATTGAGGCTAAACAGTACACTACTTAATAACCAAGAGATCACTGAAGAAATCAAAAAATACCCAGAAACAAATGACAATGACGACCCAAAACCTATGGGATGCAGCAAAAGCAGTTCTAAGAGGGAAGTTCATAGCAATACAATCCTACCTCAAGAAACAAGAAATATCTCAAATAAACAACCTAACCTTACACCTAAAGCAATTAGACAAAGAACAAAAAAACTGCAAAGTTAGCAGAAGGAAAGAAATCATAAAGATCAGATCAGAAATAAATGAAAAAGAAGTGAAGGAAACAATAACAAAGATCAAATAAAACCAAAAGCTGGTTCTTTAAGAAGATAAACAAAATTGATAAACCATTAGCCAAACTCATCAAGAAAAAAGGGAGAAGACTCAAATCAATAGAATGAGAAATGAAAAAGAAGAAGTAACAACTGACACTGCAGAAATTCAAAGGATCATGAGAGATTACTACAAGCAGCTATATGCCAATAAAATGGACAACCTGGAAGAAATGGACACATTCTTAGAAATGCACAACCTTCTGAGACTGAACCAGGCAGAAATAGAAAATATAAACAAACCAGTCACAAGCACTGAAATTGAGACTGTGATTAAAAATCTTCCAACAAACAAAAGCCCAGGACCAGATGGCTTCAAAGGCGAATTCTATCAAACATTTAGAGAAAAGCTAACACCTATCCTTCTCAAACTCTTCCAAAATACAGCAGAGGGAGGAAAACTCCCAAACTCATTCTACGAGGCCACCATCACACTCATACCAAAACCAAACAAAGATATCACAAAGAAAGGAAACTATAGGCCAATAGCACTGATGACCATAGATGCAAAAATTCTGAACAAAATACTAGCAAACAGAATCCAACAACACAGTAAAAGGATCATACACCATGATCAAGTGAGGTTTATCCCAGAAATGCAAGGATTCTTCAATATATGCAAATCAATCAATGTGATAAACCATATTAACAAATTGAAGGAGAAAAACCATATGATCATCTCAACAGATGCAGAAAAAGCTTTTGACAAAATTCAACACCACTTATGATAAAAAACACTCCAGAAAGTAGGCATAGAGGGAACTTGTCTCAACATAATAAAGGCCATATATGACAAACCCACAGCAAACAACGTTTTCAATGGTGAAAAATTGAAACCTTTTCCTCTAAATCAGGAACAAGACAACGTTGTCCACACTCACCACTATTATTCAATATCGTTTTGGAAGTTTTAGCTACAGCAGTCGGAGAAGAAAAAGAAATAAAAGGAATCCAAATCAGAAAGAAGAAGAAAAGCTGTCACTGTTTGCAGATGGCATGATACTATACATATAGAATCCTAAAGATGCTACCAGAAACCTATTAGAGCTAATCAATGAATTTGGTAAAGTAGCAGGATACAAAACTAATGCACAGGGAGACTCCCGAGGAGGAAAAGCTGTGTGGCCCGAGGTCGCCGTGGCCCCAGGGGTGGTGGCCTCCGGGTGGGCTCTTCTCATCCTGCCCCGTCTGCGATGCATCCCCGGCGCCCGGACGGATTCGATGGCTTGGGCTATCGGAGTGGTGCCCGGGATGAGCAGGGCTTTGGCGGCGCTTTCCCTGCAAGGTCCTTCAGCTCCGCGTCGGACCTGAGCCACTGGGTGACAACTCCCCCAGACATCCCGGGTAGCCGCAACCTGCACTGGGGCGAGAAGAGCCCGCCCTACGGTGTGCCCCCTCCCTCCACCCCGCTCGAGGGTCCAGCAGAGGAACCCTTTCCCCGCGGCGGCGGCGGCAGCGTGCCCGGGCAGAGCAGCGAACAACTGAATAGATTTGCTGGATTTGGTATTGGACTTGCAAGTCTTTTTACAGAAAATGTACTGGCCCATCCCTGCATTGTTCTACGCCGCCAATGTCAGGTTAATTACCATGCTCGGCTTTATCATCTCACTCCATTTACAGTCATCAATATTATGTACAGCTTCAACAAAACTCAGGGACCAAGGGCTCTTTGGAAAGGAATGGGAAGTACATTTATTGTTCAGGGAGTCACACTTGGAGCAGAGGGAATAATCAGTGAATTCACACCTTTACCGAGGGAGATTTCACATAAATGGAATCCTAAACAAATAGGAGAACACCTTCTACTGAAATCCCTAACTTATATAGTGGCAATGCCTTTTTATTCAGCAAGTCTAATCGAAACAGTACAGAGTGAGATAATTCGAGACAATACTGGAATTTTGGAATGTATTAAAGAAGGAATTGGAAGAGTGATAGGCTTGGGAGTGCCTCACAGCAAACGACTACTTCCGCTTCTTTCCTTGATCTTCCCTACGGTGCTGCATGGGGTTCTTCATTACATCATTAGCTCAGTCATTCAGAAGATTGTCCTGCTAATTCTAAAGAGAAAGACTTACAATAGCCACCTAGCTGAGAGCACTAGCCCGGTGCAGAGTATGTTGGATGCTTATTTTCCAGAGCTTATTGCTAACTTTGCTGCCAGTCTTTGCTCTGATGTTATACTTTACCCATTGGAAACAGTTTTGCACCGCCTTCACATTCAAGGAACACGCACAATAATTGACAATACAGACCTTGGCTATGAAGTGCTTCCAATTAATACACAGTATGAGGGAATGAGAGACTGTATCAATACCATAAAGCAGGAAGAAGGAATGCTTGGTTTTTATAAAGGGTTTGGTGCTGTTGTAATACAGTACACGCTGCACGCAGCTGTTTTACAGATTACCAAGATTATTTACTCTACTCTTCTTCAAAATAGTGTTTGAGATTTAGATTCCTGGTTAGTCTGAAAGACATCCTCTGGATACTTCGTTATGAAATTATGAGGGATAAGAGTGAAATACCGTTGGTGGGAAATGGATTAGAAAGTGAAACTGGTAGAAAAAGTCCATGCTGATTATATTGACTCTTCACTTTTTAAAAAGGTTATTGGTATATATTTTGGATTCAAAGTATTCCAAATTTGAAAACTGAATAAAGACACTCATATGAATTAAATTCTAGCTAGTGTAGCACTAATGCTGAACTAAAAATGATCTCGGGAAGAAGCAAAATTTTGTCAGCAAACTGAAAACAAAATTTCATATGACTTTAATGTTTATTACATGTTTAGTTCACCTTCTAGATATTGGTATGTCATTCTTAATACAGTGTATAGTAGCAGGAGGTCATAGTTTACCTTTCAGCAAATAAGTTATGTTATCAGTAACCCGGACAAGAAAGATTAGATCTGGCAATCTGTAAACAGGAGCTGAGGGTTTTAAGTTGCACTGTCCCTGTATAACTTTAATGGCTGTACATTTATTCTATAAAGCCACTTATATGCATACATACAACTTGGAATTGCCTTCATCCCTACAAATTTCCCACTCTTAGATCAGCTTACTGTATAAAATGCAGTTATGTATTTTCTGCTTGAATATCAGAACAAAATATTAAAAGCCAAGGTACCCCAAAGATTTAAGGCAAACAGCTTACTTGTCCATATGCAAACCCACCGTTTCAGTGCCAGCAACTTAGAATTTGTCATATGTTTATAAAGTTTGATTTGCTTATCTAGCCTTATGAATCATCAGACTGTTTTTAGAACCACTCTTAACAGAGATAGAATATAAAATAATCATGACAACTATTCCTGCTTCCACATTTACAAATTGTGTACTAAAGTGAATATCACTTGCCATTCGTTTCTGAATGACTTGACTTAGAGGAGACACGATTAAAATTCACCTGGGAATTTGTGCCTCTTGCCTTCCATATAGTCATCATTAAATGATGACTTCAATTTTTATTTTCTTTTAGTTTCTGTTCATAGTTTCATTCTCCAAACTAGATATACATAAAGGGAAATGCAGGTTTATCCTTATCACCTTTTATTGAAACTTGTTTGGATGAATACTGATGAAAAATAGAAACCTTAAAGGAAGTTTGTCCTTGCTTTTTATGGGTGATGAAAAGAAGTAAATTTCAACAAATAATAAGCAAAAAAGTTGGTCATCAGTTTAATAAAAAAATTCTGTCCCGAAATTGAATTTGGTGGGTGAGGCTCTTCATATAGTAAAATGATATGCATTTGATTAATCCATCATTAAATGTTTTAAAGTTTCATTTCTTCATGTGAATGATCAGTTTTACTAGGAACCATTTAGCACACTGAAGTACAATGACTTTGCACTGATGTTGTCCAACCTAGAATGCAGGTTCTGTTTTACTGAGATCTATTTTACTTACTAAATGTCAGCGAAATGGTTACTTTTTGTGATTAATAATGTTGGAACCAAAAATTGACATCCAGAAAGTGTGAAACAATACATTTGTTGCAACTCTCTCTAAAAAAAAAAAAAAAAAAAAACTAATGCACAGAAATCTCACATTCCTATACACTAATGATGAAAAATCTGAAAGTGAAATTAAGGAAACACTCCCATTTACCATTGCAACAAAAAGAATAAAATACCTGGGAATAAACCTATCTATGGAGACAAAAGACCTCTCTGCAGAAGACTATAAGACACTGATGAGAGAAATTAAAGATGATACAAACAGATGGAGAGATATACCATGTTCTTGGATTGGAAGAATCAACATTGTAAAAATGACTATACTACCCAAAGCAATCTACAGATTCAATGCAATCCCTATCAAACTACCAATGGTATTTTTCACAGAACTAGAACAAAAAATTTCACAATTTGTATGGAAACACAAAAGACCCCGAATAACCAAAGCAATCTTGAGAAAGAAAAACAGAGCTGGAGGAATCAGGCTCCCAGACTTCAGACTATACTACAAAGCTACAATAATCAAGATAGTATGGTACTGACACAAAAAAATAAATATAAATCAATGGAACAGGACTGAAAGCCTAGAGATAAACCCACGCACCTATGGTCACCTTATTTTTGATAAAGGAGGCAAGAATATACAATGGAGAAAAGACAGCCTCTTTAATAAGTGGTGCTAGGAAAACTGGACAGCTACATGTAAAACAATGAAATTAGAACACTCCCTAACACCATACACAAAAATAAACTCAAAATGGTTTAAAGACCTAAATGTAAGGCCAGACGTGATAAACTCTTAGAGGAAAACATAGGCAGAACACTCTATGACATAAGTCACAGCAAGATCCTGTTTGACCCACCTCCTAGAGAAATGGAAATAAAAACAAAAATAAACAACTGAGACCTAATGAAACTTAAAAGATTTTGCACAGCAAAGGTAACCATAAACAGTACGAAAAGGCAACCCTGAGAATGGAAAAAAATATTTGCAAATGAAGCAACTGACAAAGGATTAATCTCCAAAATTTACAAGCAGCTCATGCAGCTTAGTAACAAAATAACAAACAACCCAATCCAAAAATGGGCAGAAGACCTAAATAGACGTTTCTCCAAAGAAGATATACAGACTGCCAACAAACACATGAAAGGATGCTCAACATCACTAATCATTAGAGAAATGCAAATCAAAACTACAATGAGATATCATCTCACACCGGTCAGAATGGCCATCATCAAAAAATCTAGAAACAATAAATGCTGGAGAGGGTGTGGAGAAAAGGGAACCCTCTTGCACTGCTGGTGGGAATGTAAATTGTTACAGACACTATGGAGAACAGTATGGAGGTTCCTTAAAAAACTAAAATTAGAACTACCATACGACCCAGCAATCCCACTACTGGGCATATACCCTGAGAAAACCATAATTCAAAAAGAGTCATGTACCACAATGTTCATTGCAGCTCTATTTACAATATCCAGGACACGGAAGAACCTAAGTGTCCATTGACAGATGAATGGATAAAGAAGATGTGGCACATATATACAATGGAATATTACTCAGCCATAAAAAGAAACGAAATTGAGCTATTTGTAGTGAGGTGGATGGACCTAGAGTCTGACATAGAGCGTGAAGTAAGTCAGAAAGAGAAAAACAAATACCGTATGCTAACACATATATATATGGAATCTAAAAAAAACAAACAAATAAAAAAACGGTTCTGAAGAACCTAGGAGCAGAACAGGAATAAAGACACAGACGTAGACAATGAACTTGAGGACACGGAGAGGGGGAAGTGTAAGCTGGGACGAAGTGAGAGAGCGGCATGGACATATATACACCAACAAATGTAAAATAGATAGGTAGTGGGAAGCAGCCGCATAGCACAGGGAAATCAGCTCGGTGCTTTGTGACCACCTAGAGAGGTGGGATAGGGAGGGTGGGAGGGAGACGCAAGAGGGAGGAGATATGGGGATGTATGTATATGTATAGCTGATTCACTTTGTTATAAAGCAGAAGCTAACACACCATTGTAACACAATTATACTCCAATAAAGATGTTAAAAAAAATCAAAGCTCTTCTCAAGAATTTTTTGACACAGTGAGTAATACCCTTCATACATATTCTTTGGCCCTAGACCCAGATTTTCTGATCCAGTAGGTAAGGTTGAGGTCCAATAATCTGCATTTATTTTAACTTTTTATCTGGAAATGATTTCAGACTTACAGATAGTGTTGCAAGAATAGTAATTATATTTTTTCCTGAAACATTTGAAAGTAAATGTCCCTAAATACTAGTGTATTTTTCCTAAAAAGCTAGACATTATTTTGTATAACTACAGTATAAAAACAAAGCAAGGAAATTAACATTGATTCAACACTATTATCTAATCTGCAAATCTTTTTCAAAATGTGCCAATAGTCCCAATAATGCCCTTACTAGCAAAAGAAAACATTTTTTTCTGTTCCCAGATCCAGTCCAGGATAGTGTGTTGCATTTACTTGTCACATCTTTCAGTCTTTTTTTTTTCAGTCTTTTTGAAATCTAGCATTTCTTCATCTTTTATGACATTGACATTTTTGTCAAACATAGACAGGTTGTTTTGTAGACTGTCCCTTGGATTCATTCTTATATCTCTGATTCCAATCCAAGACCTCAGTGTTATTGTAAACTTATCCCTTTCCCATATTTGAAATGCCTTTCTCTGACAATGGAAAACATGACTCTTGTTATCTATCATATATTTGTTTGCTCAGATCTTCATATAAGGTAGTTTCAGAATTCCTAAATATACCCCTGTTTAAAAACAAATTTACTAAAAAAACAAAAACAAAAACAAATTTACTAACTAAAGTACAACATTTGTGTACAGTTCTTTTTGCTTTCAGCCTTCAAAATAAATATTGTTTCCCACAGCTACTTAAGTTAGTTATTTTCTCCCCCATGCCCTTCGGTGTGGTTATATTATTCATTTGTAATACAGTTAGGTTCCATTTTTTCTGTTTACATCCCATTTGGGGTTCCCCTCTCATCCTAGTTTATTTTAATTTATTTATTTTGCAACCACTTTCTTACTTTCCTTATTTTTTTCTAGAGTCTGTGAAACGTGACTATTCTAAGACTCAAAGCTCTGCAAAAAGGTATACTCAGAGAAATATTGCTTCCTGCTCTGTCCTAGTCCCCATGCCCTCCTTCTTTCCACCACGTTCCCACCCCACTCCCTTTGGGTTACAAATTTCATTCATTACCTCATGTGCAGGCTCAGAGTGAAGTGTTGGGCCCTGGGAGAGGGGTTCCCTGTGAGTCTATGCTCCAGTTCCTTTCTGCAGTAAATGTCTCTAGAGACCTGATTGCAAATATCCCTGCCTACTGGATTCCCTGGATATGGTGTGTTGAAGGTTAAGAGGATTCATCTGAGCTCTTGGTTGCGGGCTTATTCAGCCTAAGGACTGAGGAGTTTCACTATTTTATTTAATTTAGGTTTAATGAAAGGTAAAATTTGTCCTGTATGCCAGTGTGGCCAATATTTAGTTATTATCTCTAGAGTACTTGCTACAATAATAGGAAATAAAAGGCTACAGAAAATTATTTTTCTAAGAAACATGAATTAAAATTCTCCTCTAAAATCTAGTTAATTATGCAAAATTAACTTAAAATTTTTGGTTTTGCAAAAGCAGAAAGGTTATCGATATCAGGAAAGAAAAAACTTCATTGCAAAACCCTGCAGCATGGGGAGTGGGGAGGGCTGAGCAGATGGGCCCTTTCCAGTTCAGGAGCTTCGTCCAAAGTGGAAAGGTGATGCTGAGAGTTCCTCATCCTTCGCTGCCTCCCAGGTGGTTGACGTCACATCTCCAGGGGTGGTTTGCAGTGAGTTGTTTCATTCGAGGCTGGAAGTAAATGATACACTGGTGACCTCAGCAGGGTGTCCAGGTCCTGCTGGGGTCCCAAGATATGACAACAACTAAAAGGCAACGTCACTGCCCTGGTTTGTGATTGTATTAGGGTTTGGACATTGGCTATAGATGCTGCCACAAACACCTTTAGGCAAGAGGTAAAGAGGAGAGAGAAACAGAAGAAGAGGGAGAGTGTGAGGGAGGGAGAGAGGAATCTGAGAGGCCGTGAGAGAGAAAGAGTCAGAAATAGATAAGCAGATAAAAGACAGAGTGTGCGGGGCTTCCCTGGTGGCGCAGTGGTTGAGAGTCCGCCTGCTGATGCAGGGGACACAGGTTCGTGCCCTGGTCAGGGAAGATCCCACATGCCGCGGAGCGGCTGGGCCCGTGAGCCATGGCCGCTGAGCCTGCACATCCGGAGCCTGTGCTCTGCAATGGGAGAGGCCACAGCAGTGAGATGCCCGCGTATCGAAAAAAAAAAAATGACAGAGTGTGCAACTTGGTGAGGCAGGGATGGAGGGTCTTCTGCCCAAGGAATGTGCACTCAACTCACAGGCAAAACTGGAGGCTAATCTATAAGAATCTAAGTCAGGGATTGGGCTACGCTGGCCTCTCTCTGGAGGAGCCCTTGCCCTGTCATCTGTCCCACTGAGTCCCTACTATCGCCCCTCCAGAATAAATTCACATGTCCAGCGAAAGCTACCGAGAACACTCCCCAGGAAAATGATCAGAATGTGGGCTGATGCCTTCCTCCCACTGGACAGGCCTGAGGAGGGGGTTGGGAGGGACTAAAGGAAGCAGAAAAACTGCATCTCTGCCCAGGAGCAGCTGGGGTATCCTCAGGGCAGGAGTGAGGGACCCACATCTGACACCCTTGGACCTGGGCTACGGAAAGTGTCTCCTCTCTGTGCTGTCTATGCCCCAGTAGGTGATTTTGTCCAACCCCCTGCCTCCAGGTAGCCAGGTACCAGGACATACCAGCCGCACCAGCAGATTCAAAAGCCTAAGGGAAGAATTGTGTGTCCCAGGTTTCTTGGCAGATGGCCTAAGCTGCTTTCCTTTGCAGCTCTGCAGATTGAAAGGAATGAGGGTACAAGGGCCAATGGGGCCATGGGAACTTCTGGGACAGAGAAAGAACACCTGGTGAATTATTCAGGATTTGATGACCAGCATCTGGATTTTGCTACCCAGAGGCAGTATGAATCTCAACATCCACCTGGAAGGGATGCTGAGCCTGGGCGTCACTGCAACCATTCCAGGGTACTGGGTACTGGATCCAGCTGACTTGGGCTGCTGTTGTAGGGACCAAGGTTACACAGCCCCATTAACACATCAGTTTCACTTCTGGGAAGCAGTGAAATAAAATTGCCATGCAAATCTCGTTCAAGTCTTCATAGCGACATATATTTTCTTTTCTCCTGGGTGAAAACCTAGAAGTGGAATAGCTGTTAAACCCTCCAACTTTGTTTTTATGGTAAGTGCATTGTTAGATTTTAAAGAAACTACCAAACTGTTTTCCAAATTGGTTGTACCAGTGTACCAGTCCACAGGGCACAGTAGATACTCGAGACAAAAACCCACACATGTATATAGACAACTGATTTTTTTAAGGTACAAAGGCATTGTGGTGGAGAAAGGATAGCCTTTTCAACAAATGGTGCTGGAGCAACTGGATATTCATTGCAAAAGAATGTACTTGGATCCATACCCTGCAATATATTCAAAAATTAACTCAAAATGGATCATAGACCTACATGTATAACCTAACAGTATAAAACTTCTAGAAGAAATCACAGGAAAAAATTTTGACATTGTTAGGCAAATATTTCTTTGTTTTGACAGCAAAACACAATTCATAAAAGAAAAAACTGATAAATTAGATTTTACCAAAACTGAAAAATCCATTCTTTAAAGGACACAGTTAAGATCATTAAAAAACAAGACACAGGGCTTCCCTGGTGGCGCAGTGGTTAAGAATCCGCCTGCCAATGCAGGGGACACAGGTTCAAGCCCTGGTCCAGGAGGATCCCACATGCTGTGGAGCAGCTAAGCCCATGTGCCGCAGCTGCTGAGCCTGCGCTGTGGAGCCCGCGGGCCACGGCTACTGAAGCCCGAGTGCCTGGAGCCCATGCTCTGCGACAAGAGAAGCCACCGCAATGAGAAGCCCACACCACAATGAAGAGTAGCCCCCGCTTACTGCAACTAGAGAAAGCCCGTGCACAGCAACAAAGACCCAACACAGCCAAAAATAAATAAATAAATAAAATAAAGTACTCAAGAAATTGTTATAGTTAAAAACAAAACAAAAAACAAGCCACAGTCTAGGAAAAGTCTTTGCAAAAACATGTATCTAAGTATAAAAAAGACTCACAAAACTCATCAATATGAAAATAGCCCAATAAAAAACGGGCAAAAGATTTGAGCAGAAGATATACAAATGACAAATACATGAAAAGGTGCTCAGCACCATTGTCATTAGGGGAATACAAATTTAAAGCATAAAGACATACCACTACACACTTAACTAAAATGGCTAAAATTAAAATGACTGCCCATAGCAGGTGTTGGCATAGATGTGGAAGAGCTGGAATGCCCATACACTGCTGATGGGAACGTAAAATGGTACAACCAATTTGGAAAACAGTTTGGTAGTTTCTTTAAAATTTAACAATGCACCTACCATAAAAACAAAGTTGGAGGGTTTAACAGCTATTCCACTTCTAGGTTTTCACCCAGGAGAAAAGAAAATATATGTCCCTATGAAGACTTGTACAAGATTTGCATGGCAATTTTATTTCTAATAGTCAAAAACTGAAAACAATTTAATGTCTATCAACAGGTGAATGAGGGACTTCCCTGGTGGTGCAGTGGATAAGACTCCATGCTCCCAATGCAGGGGGCCTGGGTGTGATCCCTGGTCAGGGAACCAGATCCCACATGCATGCTGCAACTAAGAGTTCGCATGCCACAACTAAGGAGCCAGCGAGCCACAACAAAGGAGCCTGCCTGCTGCAACTAAGACCTGGTGCAACCAAATAAATAAATAAATAAATATTTTAAAAAACAGGTGACTGAATAAACAAATTGGAGTCCATACTACACAACATGGATAAATCTCAAAATAATTATACTGAGTGAAGGAAGACAGACAACCAGGGGTACATAGAGTATGTTTCTATTTACATGAAACCTTATAAAATGCAAATTAATCTTCAGTGACAGAGAGCAAATCAGTGCTTGATTAGGTGTATGCAAGTGGGGATGAGAGAGTGATGAATGCTTACTAACTTGATTATGGTGAATATATTTATATATAATATAAACTTATCAAATTGTATACTTTAAATATGTACAATTTACTGTATGTCAATTATACCTCAATTAAGCTGTTTTTAAAAAATGTCATAGATAGCAGCAATCTGTATAATCAGTCATGCCAGAAATACATGCAAGAAAGTCTAAGATGTTGAGATATAAAACTGGCAGATATATTTTTCTGATCTCATACCCGGCAGCAATGATTTATCTTTAACACCAACTCTCAGATTCTGAGTTCCCCCGCTTCTCTCAAGTGATATAGTTATGATTTGTGCAAAATTCCATCTTTATGTTATACTTCAATATAAAGTTTACTCTTTTAAAAGAGAAGTGGAAATATACTATAGAGCAAAAGAATCTTCAGCTCAATGAACAATATTCTAGACAATATGGGAAACTCCCACAGCCACATAATGCTGGCCTTTTCATTCATCCATCCTGGAGTCAGAAGGTCCACAGCATCCTGGGTCCTGGTGCAGGCCTTGCCCTCACACAGGGGTCTGTCACCACCACCAGCACAGAGTCTCTCCTGTTCCCTTGTTGGAAAAGTGCTGAGCACAGAGACTTCCACCATCCTGGTTTCTCACACTATAGTCTGTAGCCCTGACAGTAGGCAAGTCCCTCCACACAACTGGCCACAGGCTTTCCTACTTGTAGATGTATTCCTCATTTACACGTGCTCTCTGCAGGTGCTGGGGTTTACAGTCTCCTCATGGGGTGGAGACTAGCATTGTGGTGAAGGATTAGCCAAACATGGTCTTCATTCCTCCCTCTACTATTTGTTGACTGTCTGACCTTAGGCAAATTCTGGCCTCTTGAATCTACATCTGTGACATCTATATCACATGCTCCTGGGAACGTTTGGGTTTCTTGTGAACCCAAAACAGAGTAAGCGCACAATACATGCATGGTATTATTATCACCATGTTCATCAGTCAATAATAACAACAGTCAATGTTCGTAGATTACTCACTATGTGCCTAGCCCTACGCTAAGTGCTTTACAAGCACAAGTTACAACAGCCTTGTGAGGGAGGTGCAGTTATTACCTCATTTCACAGAAGAGGAAATGGAAAGTCAGGGAGGTTGAGTGACTTGCCCAAGGTCACTCAGTCATCAGGTGTTGGGGCAGGGAAGTGAACTCAGGTCTGTCTGCCTACAGAGCCCACATCCCTCCCACCAGGCTGCACTGTCTTCCACCCCATTTGGCCTCAAAGAGCTCCAGTCACTCCTTTCCAAACCCAGTGACCCCAGAACTTCAGAACAAGGCATCTGACTTACTCCTTGCAGTAGGCAGAATAATGGCCCCCAAAGATAGTAGGTCATAGTCCCTGGACACAGTAAATGTTACCTTACTTGGAAAATGGTTCTTTGCAAATATGATTAAGTTAAGGCTGTTGAGATGTGGAGATTATCCTGGATTATCTGGGTGGGTCCTAAATGCAACTACATGTATCTTCATAAGGGATGCATAAGAGATGCCCAGAGTCCAGGAGAGAGAGGAGATAAGGGAGTGGGAGGGAGAAGCAGAGAGAAGCAGCCAAGAATTGGAGCCAGACCAGGGGCTGGAGCCAGAATTGGAGTCGAAGCTGCTTTTGCTAAAGCAGCAGCAACTAAAGAAGTTGAAAAGATGCTGGTTATCTTAGGACTACTCACCTCCCTCCTTTCTTTCCTGTATGTGATAGCTCTGTCCATTAGGAAGTTCTTTGCTGGTGAGATTTGGAGAACAAATGTGCAGCTTCCCAGGAAGATAGTGGTGATCACTGGAGCCAACATGGGCATCAGTAAGGAGACGGCCAGAGAGCTCACTCGCAGAGGAGTATGCATTGCCTGCTGAGATGTACTGAAGTGGGAATCTGCTGCTAGTGAAATCTGAGCTAATACAAAGAACTCCCAGGTGCTGGTGTGGAAACTGGACCTATCCAGTACCAAATCCATCCGAGCTTTTGCTGAAAGCCTTCTGGCAGTGCAAAAGCAGCTCCATATTCTGATCAACAATACAGGAATGATGATGTGTCCATATTCCAAGACAGCTAACAGCTTTGAAACCCACCTGGGAATCAACTGCCTGGGCCACTTCCTTCTCACTTGCTCTCTCCTGGAGCAACTGAAAGAGTCTGCTCTTGCACAGATGGTGAACCTGTCATCGGTGGCTCACCATGCTGGCAAGATTCACTTCCAGGACCTTGAGAGTGAGAAGTGCTACAGCTGGGGCTTTGCATATTGCCACAGCAAGATGGCCAATATACTTTTTACTTGGGAGCTGGCCAAGAGGCTCCAACGGATGGGGGCCACCCTGTATGCAGTGCACCCAGGCATGGTCCACTCTGAGCTTGTCCAATACTCTTTCTTGCTGTGCCTGCTCTGGCAGCTCTTCTCCCTCTTTTTCAAATTGGTGTGGGAGAAGGGGGCGCAGACCAGACTGCACTGTGCCATAACTGAGGGCCTGGAGCCCCTGAGTGCCAAGTACTTCAATGACGGCAAGAGGACCTGCGTATCTCCAAGGGCCTGAAGTAACAAAATGGCTGAGTGCCTGTGGAACGTCAGCTGTGAGCTTCTAGATATCCAGTGGGAGTAGAGCTGGTGGAAGAGCCACAGCCTTATCAGGCCAAGTCCATGCCATAATGAAAGGGGACCAAGGAGAAGGACCATCCTGAAGGATTTTCCTTCTGGTTTACTGCTGTTGCAAACCCTGCCCTGTTCTGATTCTCTTGACCCTTACCTTGGCACACCCAACGCTCTTGTGAAGCTGGCTCACAGCATGAGATGCTCACAACTGCAGAGGATTCTTCTCCAATAATTTCATGAATAGAGTGCTCTCTTGGGGCAGGAGGACTGGGAAGATCCCAGGTGGGCATGGGGAAGGCAGAAGAGCCTGGGAAATTGGGGGCAATTTCTTCATCAATACCAGAAATGCCAGCGAACATTTTCAGCTGAGGCGACAGGAGCATCAGGGTTACATATTTTCAGGGACTGTAAGACTCAAACTTTTGACTGATCTGTTTTCTCTTTGGAATACTAGTCGCATCTCTTGAGTCTAGACAACTCAGGAAAATCTTGGCTAACCTTGGCCAACTTTAGTTCCTTCCTCTGAGCATGCTGAAGCCACTGTATGAAGCTGGACCTTCCCATATTCTTTTTCCAGTTCTTTTTTTAAGGTTAAAAATATTGCCAGCCTTATTGAGATATAATTGACATATAACACTGTGTAAGTTAGGACCTCCATTTTCAATCATGCAGATTGTTTCTTTTTCTAAAGAGTTCCCTTTACCTCAATTTTTAGAGAAAATAAAAACTGAACGTGGAAGGAATGAAGGGAGGGAGGGAGGGAGGAAGGGAGGAAGGAAGGGAGGGAAGGAAGGAAGGAAGGAAGAAAGGTGGAGAGAGATTTGAAGAGATACACAGAGGAGAAGGCAATGTGATAATGGAATAGAGAGAGATCTGAGGATGCTGGCCTTCAAGACTGGAATAATGCCACCTGAAGCCAAGGAATGATGTGAGTAATCAGAAGCTGAAAGAGGCAAAAAATGAATTCTCCCTAGAACCTGTAGATAGAGTACAGCCCTTCTGACACCCTTGATTTAGGCCAGTGATGCTGATTTCAGGTTTATGACCTCCAGACTGTGGGAAAATAAAGCTCTATTGTTTTATGTCACCAAGTTTGTGGTCACTTGTTACAGCAGCCACAAGAAACTAATACCTGATTTTGCTACCTAAAAGTGGAATGCTGCTGTAACAAATACCTAAAAATATGAAAGTGGCTTTGGAATTGGCTAATGGGTAGAAGCTAGAAGAATGTTGAGAAGCTTAATAGAAATGTCCTACATTGAATTGAAAAGACTGTCAGTAGAAATAACAACTTTGAAGGTGATTCTGGTGAGATCTCAGAAGGAAGTGAGGAGCATGGAAGAGAAAACCTACATCATCTTAGAGAATACATATATTGTCATAAGCAAAATCGTAGAAATATGAACATTAAAGGTGCTGTTGATAAGGGCTCAGAAGCAAATGAGGAACATGTTATTAGAAACTTAAGGAAATACAATCCTTGTTACACTGGCAGAAAACTTAGTGAGCTGTGTCCTACAGTTGTGTGGAAATCAGAGCTTGTAAGAAATGAACTTGGATATTTAGCTGAGGAGATTTCCAAGCAAAGTGTTGAAGGTGTGGTCTGATTTATTCTTGCTGCATATAGTAAAATGTCAAAGGAATGAGGTAAATTGAGGGAAAAATGGTTAAGCAAAAGGGATCTAGGATTTGATAATTGGGGAATTCTCAGTCTATCTAGATTGCAAAAGACATTAAATTAATAGATTCATTCTCAGAAAGGTGCACTCTGGAGAGAAAGTCAAGAGTGTGGCTGTGTTTGCTAGTACTGCAGAGATTTAGATGTGTGACTCGTGAATCTCTTCAACCATCTCAGCCATACCCAGGAATAGAGCTAGGATAATCTAGGAAAGATATATGGAGGACCATCTGGTCTAATGGTGTGAATCTCTGGACATACGTGGGAGACCCACACAATTTTTTATGTTATATCTTCAGAAACATGGACAGATTGAACTTAACGAAACAGAGGCAAGAAAAAATGAAGGAAAGACTGCCAGACTCCCAAAATTCTACAGGCATCAAAAAGGCTGATAAAACTACTCAATTACAAACATATGCCACACTTCAAGAGAAAGGAAGAATGACTCTGAGGGCAGAGCTGTAGGTCCATAGGACAGAGCCTCAAGTCACAGAGGATTATTCCCAGGCCTTGAAACCCAATGGAATTTTCCCTGCTAGATTTCAAAATTGCTTAGGACCAATGACTCCTTCTTGCTTCCATTTCTCTTATTTGAAATGATAATGTCTATAGCTACTATTCTATGCCTGTCCCACCACTGTATTTTAGGAACAGTTAATTTGTTTTCTGGTGTCCAAGTCCAAAGAGGAATTTTGCCCCAGGATGGATGTACCCAGAGTACCACCCATATCTATTTTAGAAGATGATATTTGGTACTCTTGAGCTGATGATATTTAGATGAGATTTTAGACTTGAGCTGATACTGTGATGGATTGAGAATTTGGGGACTTGGGGATGGAGTGCATGTATTTTGCATGTGGGATGGACATGAATCCTTGGGGACCCGAGAGGAGACTTAATAGCAGGCCCCCCCAAAAGATAGCCACATCCTAATTCCTGGAACCTATGAGTATTACCTTTCAACAACAATAGAAAAGACTTTGCAGATGTGATTACATTAATGATCTTGAGATAGGGAGATTATCCTGGATTATCTGGGTGGGCCCTAAATGTATCATAAGTGTCCTTATCAGGGGAAAGCAGAGGGAGATTTGGCACAGACCAGGGAAGAAGGCAATATAAACATGGAGGCAGAGATTAGAATGATGCAGCCACAAGCCAAAGAATGCTGGCAGCCACCAGAAGCTGGAAGAGGCAACAAGAAGATTCTTTCCTAGAGCCTCTGGAAGGAGTGCAGCCCAGCTGACTCCTTGATTTCAGCCCAGAAAAACTAATTTCAGACTTCTGGCCTCCAGAACTGTGAGAAATAAAGGTCAGAATATTTCACTGAAACATTCAAAAACATACATACATGGAAACAACCTGTGTCCATCAACAGATGAATGGATAAATATGTGGCACATATATACAATGGAATATTACTCAGCCATAAAAAGAAATGAAATTGAGTTATCTGTAGTGAGGTGGATGGACCTAGAGCCTGTCATACAGAGCAAAGTAAGTCAGAAAGAGAAAAATAAATACCATATGCTAACACATATATATGGAATCTAAAAAAAAATTTTTTTAATGGTCATGAAGAACCTAGGGGCAGGAAGGGAATAAAGATGCAGACCTGCTATAGAATGGACTTGAGGACACGGGGAGGGGGAAGGGTAAGCTGGGACGAAGTGAGAGAGTAGCATTGACATACATACACTACCAAATGTAAAATAGATAGGTAGTGGGAAGCAGCCGTATAGCACAGGGAGATCAGCTCGGTGCTTTGTGACCACCTAAAGGGGTGGGATAGGGAGGGTGGGAGGGAGGCTCAAGAGGGAGGGGATATGGGGATATAGGCGTACATATAGCTAACTCACTTTGTTATACAGCAGAAATAAGCACAACGTTGTAAAGCAATTATACTCCAATAAAGATGTTTTTAAAAACCAAAAAAATAATGCGTACATACATTTCTATTGTTTTATGCCACAAAGTTTCTGATAATTTGTTACAGCAGCCACATAAAATTATGTGTGATTATAGAAGATTAAGTAAATTATGTTAAAGGTCCTTTGTAATTTTAAGATTCATTCATTCATTCAACCAACCAACAAATATTTGAGGCAATATAGAAGAGTAAGTAAAAGCACAGACTTTGGACTCAATTCAACTCGGGGGTGAACTCCAGTTCTGCTACCTACTGATCCTGTGACCTTGACCAGGTTGCTTAACTCTCAGCACCTCAGTCTCAGCATCTGCACACAGGGGATGATAACAGTACTTAACTTAAGGAGCAGTTGTGAAAATTAAATGGGATGATGCACATAAATGGCTTTGTGCTTGGCACATGGGTCATTGCCCTGTCCTCCTTGCCCTAAGAAGGAGGAGGAACTTAGATCAGGGCTGTGATGGAAAGCCCAGGGGATATTGGGGACCTATTGGAGGCACTATTGGGGACCTATTGGGGGTGGGTGTAGGAAAGACTTCCTAGAAAAAAGTGACTTCTGGGCCCCCTGAGGGACACAGCAAGCCCCAATTACATGGGTATTCTTTTTGATACTATTATTGTAAATATTAGTATTAAGGGATAAAGCATGTTTCTGGTTATCGGGTCTTCCAGAAAAAGCACATATCGAAAACACACATATCGAAAACGCACATATCGAAAACAGGTTTTTTTTCTTTAAGTTTAAAATTTTTAAGTTATTAGAGAGGTCCTAGGAGGCCCTAGGAAAGACCCCATATCTGAGGAAATTGGAGACTGATGGGAAGGATTTGAGATGGCAGCCTGCCTCAGATATACCATTTATTAAAATTAAACAGCAGAGGGTAGAAAAATATAAGCTGAATGCAAAAGTAACATCTGAGCATGCGTGCTCACAGGCCTACGGAACCTCGAGTGGCCAATTCTGGTGGGAAGCAATCTTGCTTCAAGCAGGAAATTCGAAATCTCCGCCAACTTCGAAAAGGCGAGGAGCCTGGACTGACAAATCCCACTACCGCCTCACTTGCTCCACCTACTTTCCTGATCTCTGATTGGCCAGATCACGTTCATTAACGGCTCTGATTAGTTGATTGTTCTTGGGCAGTTGAATTCTGGGATTTCATCTCATTGTCGAGCAATGCTTCACTGCCGCTTCACCTCCGAGGTAAGTTCTCTCTGAGGGCCACCCTAGACAGGTTAAGGGGGGGAGCAAGTAGAAAAACCAAGAGCTCCTGCTGGTAATTAATGTGGTTGGGTATTTTCTGTACCTCCCAACATCCTCAAGATCGTTAGGACTGAGAGACAACTTAAAGCCTTTTGGGGTAATCCCCGTCAGGCAGACATAAAACTAAAACTGTCTTCAGTCTGTGAGACTCCCTAATTGCTCTTCCTGAGGGAAGCAAAACACCCCTCAGCCCCAGAAACCCCCAAATCAGCCAGACGCCCCTACATTTCCTCAACCAGAGATAATAGCCTTTGCCTAAGGGACTCTTTTATCGCCTTCTCTGGGATAAAGAAGCAATGTTCTTAGCCTAAGACCCTCCCCCCCCCAGAGACTCCCAATGCCATCAGTTTGGGGTGCGCCAGACTGCTTCATTGAAACTTCCTACATTCTCAGCCTGAGTGATGGGTGGTCCTACAATCTCAGAAATTCCAGCTCTCTTCACTCTAATAATTTTCAAATAACGTAGTAATAGCCGTTTTAAAATCAAGGTATAGTTGATTTACAATATTATATTAATTTCAGGCATATAACATAATGATTCAATATTTTAATTGATTATACTCCTTTTTTTTTTTTTTTTTTTTGCACTACGCGGGCCTCTCACTGTTGTGGCGTCTCCCGTTGCGGAGCACAGGCTCCCGACGCGCAGGCTCAGCGGCCATGGCTCACGGGCCCAGCCGCTCCGCGGCATGTGGGATCTTCCCGGACTGGGGCATGCACCCGTGTCCCCTGCATCGGCAGGCGGACTCTCAACCACTGCCCCACCAAGGAGGCCCTACATAGCAGTTTTTATCTCTTAATCACCTACCCCTGTTTTTCCCCTCCCCTCTTCCCTCTCCTCACTGGTAACCACTAGTTTGTTCTCCATATCTGTGGAGATATCAGATATCAGATATCTCCATATCAGTCTGTTTCTTTTTTGTTATATTCATTTGTTTTATTTTTTTAATTCTGCATATAAGTGATAACATACAGTATTTGTCTTCTTCTGTCTGACTTATTTCACTAAGTATAGTATACTCCAGGTCCATACATGTTGTTGCCAATGAGAAAATTTTATTCTTTTTTATGGCTGAGTAGTATTCCATTGTCTAAATATACCACAGCTTTATCCATTTTCTGTTGATGGACACTTAGATTGCTTTCCATATCTTGGCTGTGTAAATAATGCTGCTATGCATATTGGGGTGCATGTGTCTTTTCAAATGAAAGTTTTTGGGTTTTTTTTTTTGATATATGCCCAGGAGTGGAATTGCTGGGTCATATTGTAGTTCTATTTTTAGTTTTTTGATGTACCTCCATACTGTTTCCCACAGTGGCTGTACCAATTTACATTCCCACCAACAATGTACAAGGGTACCCTTTTCTCCACATCCTCCCCAGTGTTTGTTGTTTGTGGTCTTTTTGATGGTAGTCACTGTGGCAGGTGTGAGGCAATATCTCTTTGTGGTTTTGATTTGTATTTCTCTAATGATTAGCGATATTGAGCATCTTTACATGGGCTTGTTGGCCATCTGTATGTCTTCTTCAGAAAAATGTCTATTCAGTTCTTCTGCCCATTTTTAAATAGGGTTGTTTGGGTTTTTTAATATATTGAGTTGTATAAGCTCTTTATGTAATTTGGATATTAACCCATTATCAGTCATATCATTTGCAAATATTTTCTCTCTTTCAGTAGGTTGTCTTTTTGTTTTGTCAGTGGTTTCCTTTGCTGCTCAAAGGCTTTTAAGTTTAACTAGGTCCCATTTTTTTAAATAAATTTATTTATTTATTTTTATTTTTGGCTGCTTTGGGTCTTCGTTGCTGCATGTGGGCTTTCTCTAGTTGAGGTGAGCAGGGCCTCAAGGCTTTTCATTGTGTTGGCTTCTCTTTGTTGCAGACCATGGGCTCTAGGTGTGCAGGCTTCAGTAGTTGTGGCACACGGGCTCAGTAGTTGTGGTCATGGACTCTAGAGCATGGGCTCAGTAGCTGTGGTGCACAGGCTTAGTTGCTCCACAGCATGTGGGATCTTCCTGGACCAGGGCTCGAACCCATGTCCCCTGCATTGGCAGTCAGATTCTTAACCACTGTGCCACCAGGGAAGTCCTAGATCCCATTTTTTAATTTTTGTTTTTGTTTCCTTTGCTGTAGGAGACAGGTCCAAATAAATATTGCTACAATTTATGTCATAGTGTTTTCTTCTATGAGTTTTATGGTTTCTGGTCTAACATTTAGGTCTTTAATCCATTTTGAATTTATTTTTGTATATGGTGTGAGAAAATGTTCTAATTTCATTCTTTTACATGTAGCTTTCCAATTTTCCTAGCACCACTTATTGAAGAGGCTGTCTTTCCCCCCTTGTATATTTTTATCTCCTTTGTCATAGATTAATTGACCATATGTGTGTGGGTTTATTTTTGGGCTTTCTATTCTGTTCCATTGATCTATGTGTTTGTTTTTGTGCCAGTACCATACTGTTTTGATTACTTTAGCTTTGTAGTATAGTCTGAAGATACCTCCAGCTACTAATTTGGGAGTGTGATACCTCCAGCTTTGTTCTTCTTTCTCAAGAATATTTTGGCTATTTGGGGTCTTTTGGGTTTCCATAAAAATTTTTAATTATTTGTTCTAAGGACTTCCCTGGTGGTCCAGTGGTTAAGATTCTGTGCTTTCACTGCAGGGGCGTAGGCTCAATCCCTGGTCAGGGAACTGAGATCCTGCATGCCATGTGGTGCAGCAAAAATAAATAAATAAATGATTAATTAATTAATTTGTTCAAGTTCTTTGAAAAATGCCATTGGTATTTTGATAGGGATTGCATCAAATCTGTAGATTGCCTTTGGTAGTATGGTCATTTTAACAATATTAATTCATCCAATACAAGATTCTTTCCATCTGTTTGTGTAGTCTTTGGTTTCTTTCACCAGTGCCTTATAGTTTTCCAAGTACAAGTCTTCTACCTGTTTAGTTATATTTGTTCCTAGGTATTTTATCCTTTCTGATGCAAATGTAAATGGTATTATTTCCTTAATTTCTCTTTCTTTCATTGTTTTTTTAAAATTTTTATTTATTTATTTATTTATTTTTGGCTGCATTGGGTCTTAGTTGCCGCACGTGGGATTTTTCGTTGTGGCACGTGGGCTCTTTGTTGCAGCGCACGTGCTTCTCCCTAGTTGTGGTGTGCAGGCTCCAGAGCATGTGGGCGCAGTAGTTGCAGTGCACCGGCTCTCTAGTTGGGGCGTGTGGGCTCAGTAGTTGCAGTGCATGGGCTTCTCTAGTTGTGGCATGCAGGCTCCAGGGCACACGGGCTCAGTAGTTGCAATGTGCAGGCTCTCTAGTTGTGAGCCCATGGGCTCTGTAGTTGTGGAGCACAGGCTCCAGGGCATGTGGGCTCTGTAGTTGCAGCACAAGGCTCTCTTGTTGTGGCACGCAGGCTCA